>NC_044983.1:63088190-63424821 GCF_008728515.1 Papio anubis
ATCGGTAGCGTTCAGTGCATTATTGCTGGCCGTCATCATTCTCACCAGAGAGGTTCCCAGTCAGAGAGGTTTCCTGCTTTTCCAGCCTGGAAGGCAGAGGCAGACTCTCCAAAAATAATCCCTCTGTTACATGGAGAATGGATTGGAGGGGACAAAGTAGAGTAGGGATGTGGCAAACATTGAAATTTGTGTTATTACAACAGTGGATGGGCTGAGTCGGTCCCAGTACACCAAGCCAGGTTGGGAGACACGCCCCTGCACAGGAGCAAGATGTGAAATCGGCCCCTATCTACTGCCCAAAAGAAGAGGCTTCTTTCTCTAATTTGCATAAAGGTTAGCCCAGAAATGACAGTGGTGCCATGGAGATTGAGCAAAGTAGACAAATTTGGGATATACTTTGGTGGCAGAATAAATCGGACTTAGTTAACTGGAGTGCAGGTTAGAGGGAGAAAGAGGTCACAAATGAATACCAGGTTTCTGCTGGGAAACAGTGAACAGTTGGAAATGCCATTTGTAGAGATAGGCTAGACGGAAGATTTGAAGGTAAAGTGCAGTTGTCAGTTTCAGAAGAATAAACTCCTCTGAAATATGACCTAACCCTCCCAGAAGGAATGATTTGCATCTTCCTTTGAGAGGACAACTCATCCTCTTCCCTTGCTGGGCTTACCCAAAAGGTGGTGGTGCTTGAGGGTGGAGTGGAGTAGGAGTAGTCTTAGGAGATGGGCACTCCTATCCACTTGAAACTCAAGATACTAACTCAGACCTGTAGCAAAAATAGAGTAAGACTCTAGAATAAAGCTGATGCTCTTGGATATTTTCTTTTTTTTTTTTTTTTTTTGAGACAAGGTCTGGCTCTGTCACCCAGGCTGGAGTGCAGTGGCACGATCTCGGCTCACTGCAACCTCCGCCTCCCGGGTTCACACCATTCTCCTGCCTCAGCCTCTCGAGTAGCTGGGACTACAGGCACCTGCCACCACGCCCAGCTTATTTTTTGTATTTTTAGTAGAAACGAGGTTTCACCGTGTTCGCCAGGATGGTCTCTATCTCCTGACCTTGTGATCCGCCCGCCTCAGCCTCTCAAAGTGCTGGGATTACAGGCGTGAGCCACCGCGCCTGGCCTATTTTCAATATTTTATTGACAGGTACACAGGGAGTGGCAATGGAGATTTTTACATAAAATTTTGACAGGCCAGGCATGGTGGCTCATTCCTGTAAACCCAGCACTTTGGGAGGCTAAGGCAGGTGGATCACCTGAGGTCAGGAGTTCGAGACCAGCCTGGCCAACATGGTGAAACCCCCGTCTCTAATAAAAATACAAAATTAGGCAGGCGTGGTGGTGGATGCCTGTAATCCCAGCTACTCAGGAGGCTGCGGTAGGAGAATTGCTTGAACCCAGGAGGCAGAGGTTGCAGTGAGCCAAGATCACGCTGCTGCACTCCAGCCGGAGCAACAGAGTGAGACTCGGTCTCAGTAAAAAAAAAAAAAAAAAGAAAGAAAGAAAAGAAATTATGAATACATTCCCCTGTATATATGGTTCTTTTACTTTTTATTATTAATGTTGTTTGGTGCTAATACAGCTATTTAAATAAATCCAATCTCAGTATTCACTTGTACTTGGCTCCTTGCAGTTTTCGAAACATCCAAATTTTATCTCTGAATTTCTAAAATATCTATCCTCTAAATTTTGAAATATATTTTTCCTTTTTTTGTTTTGTTTTATTTGTTGTTTCTTGTTTTTTTTGTTTTTTTTTTTTTTTGAGACGGAGTCTCACTTCGTTGCCTGGGTTGGAGTACAGTGGAGCAATCTCAGCTCACTGCAACCTCCGCCTCCGGAGTTCAAGCAGTTCTCCTGCCTCAGCCTCCCGAGTAGCTGGGATTACAGGCGCCCACCACTAAACCCAGCTATATATTTTTCTTATACATAATTGCTTTCCTGAGTCCATTTTGCCTCTCAGTTTGCACTCGCACCTTCCTATCACCTAATTCCCCCTCATCATTTTCCCTTCCATCTGTTAGTTTGCCGCCTACTGGCTGCTTTGGCTTTTCTTCTTGGATAATTTTCCTACTTGTTTCCAAAGAGTCAAATAATATCAAGCAATAAAAGACTTTGATCTGGGTTTTAGCATCTTTGTTGGTGTGCTTTATCATAGTCCTTTTAAATATAGATACACATTCAGTGGAACACAAAGATTAAAATCTGAGTAAAATTTTAATTAATGTGGAGCATATTTGATTGATATTAAAAGCCAATATTAGTTAATATAAAAAATAACATCATGTTTACTTGACTAAAAAAAACTATATGATGCCTCCAGTAGTCTTTCTCACATAATCTCAGAATTCTGTTAATTTTTAAAACATTCCATAATCTGACTCCTGACATTAGTAGAGGTGGAAAAAAAAATTATTTTCCCTCTACCTGTATTAAGTTAGTTCATTGACTGGGGCTCTGCAAATTAGATGAACAAAAGACAGATTAATAAAAGCAAAGATTTATCAACGTCTGCGTGACACAGTTATGGGAGTTCTCGGTGATGAGTAACTCAAAAGTGTGGTGGTTAGAACTTGTTCTTACACAGCTTCTTAACAAAATAATAAAGTTTTAGAAAAATCCTACAAAGGAAAGAACTTTGAATTTCTAGCATAGCAAATTTGGGAAGGTAATATATGAGAGAACTAGCAGAAGATGAAAGCTAGGTAATAAAATTTGTTATGTATTATTGAATCCTAAGGGTCCACAGATGTCTCCAGTGATTAACTTCTGTCCTTCCTGGTAAAGGGGTGGGGGTGTGGGAGTGGATGGGGAGGAGACACCTTTACAAAGCCAGGATTACAGTTTGGCAAGTCTAGCTCCAGAACCCATATTCTAAATAACTATGTCGCCCCTGTAACAGTTTAGTTTGTTTTTTATGGTAATGCCCCAGTCCCTCTTCCTCAGTTATACACATGTAGGCATTCATGTTCCAGCGCATTCCCTTCTCCAAATCACCCTCTACCTTTTATCCCCATGCAACGTACTCATATAAACACCAAGTTCATTCACACCTGTGTGCCTTTGTTCGTCTTTCAAATGGTCCAGCGTGCGCACTGCCACCTTTCTTTTATTTGTTCTCCCCAAAGGCTTCCCAACCTTCAAAGTCTCTTTGAAATTCCATCCTCTCCTAAAAGTTCTTTCTTCTACCTGCATTAACACTATTCTCTCCCTTCTATGTCTTACAGCATTATCTACCTCACACTTTATGCCTAACTGTCCCCAGTAGTGTTTAATTCTCTACTTTTAAGTTTTTGAAGACTAGGCATACACAAAAAGATGAGGCAGCCAATTTAGCAAAAGATGAGAAACATTGATTAAACAGAAACAATCAGTTTTGCTGAAACCACAATGGCATGACTAATAGAAGAAAGGCCATCTCCAGAATAAATCGTCTGCTTTCTGGCTTTTCACGTGAGCTAACTTGATATTCCACTTTCACTAGTGTGCTTGTTTTTACCTCATTTATTAAGACAATAAATGGATATAATGTATCCTTAGCCAGGCACAGTGGCTCATTCCTATAATCGCAGCACTTTGGGAGGCTGAGGCGAGCAGATCACCTGAGTTCAGGAGTTTGAGACCGACCTGGCCAACGTGGTGAAACCCGGTCTCTACTAAAAAAAAAACAAAAAAATCAGCAGGGTGTGATGGCTCATGCCTGTAATCCCAGCCACTTGGAAGGCTGAGGCAGGAGAATTGCTTGAACTTGGGAGGCGAAGGTTGCAGTGAGGCGAAATTGCGCCACTGCACTCCAGCCTGGGTGACAAGAGTGAAACTCAGTCTCCAAAAAAATAAAAAAGGATATAGTGTATCTTTAAACTGGGCGATTCTACTTGTTGTCCTGCAGGTAAGGTATCAAGACATTGGACAGGGCAGACAGAGGGATAACATGGTGTATTAAATAATTTGATTTAGAAAGAAAAGAAAGCAAATTTTTATAGAATAAGAGACTATAAGGTGGTATTTGATAAAGAGAACATTCCAAAAAGTTAGAATGTGGTTGCAAAAATAAATAATACAAATCTAGAGCCATATGGCTTTCTAAGAATTTAAAACCATCCAATGCTAATCTTTTACAGAATAATAAAATTGAAAGCATAAACTCTTAAATTTTCCTAGAATGTTTGATTTCACAATTCTCTAGCATGATGAAAGGTACTTACTTTCAATCTATAGCACTATACTCTACTTTTCTCTACACCATTGTAATTTTTCCTGGAAAGTCACACCAATGATAGCTACTACTTATTGGATATTTACTTTGTATGAAGCTCTTGACAAGCATTAAGTCAATCCTTAATCCACAACTCAGTGATATATATATATATATCTCATATGTTTATGAGATATATATATCAAAAATATATATATATATATATATTTTTACAGTTGAGAAGGAGAAAAGTTCAACAAGTTAATTGTCCAAAGTTACAGTGTGGCAGAACCAAATACAAATCTAAGTTTCTCCTTTGCCAAAATCCATGGATGCTCTTTTTTTTTTTTTTTGAGACAGAGTCTAGCTCTGCCGCCCAGGCTGGAGTGCAGTGGCCGGATCTCAGCTCACTGCAAGCTCTGCCTCCTGGCTTCACGCCATTCTCCTGCCGCAGCCTCCAGAGCAGCTGGGACTACAGGCGCCCGCCACCTCGCCCGGCTAGTTTTTTTGTATTTTTTAATAGAGACGGGGTTTCACCGGGTTAGCCAGGATGGTCTTGATCTCCTGACCTCGTGATCCGCCCGCCTTGGCCTCCCAAAGTGCTGGGATTACAGGCTTGAGCCACCGCGCCCGGCCCATGGATGCTCTTAACCGTTGTTTCATCCTATTTCTTTCTCAGTCACGTATTTCTAAATATCTATTTAAGATGACTTCTCACCAGTATTGTGCCATAATTATTTTAAGGGAGGACCACATTATCTCTTTCTTTTGAAACTACCCTCAACAGCTAGTACACTGAAATGAATTTTAAGTATTAATGAATAAGTGGACATTAACCTTTCTAATGAGGTCAGGTTTTCCAAAAAATTTTTAATGGGAATTTTTTATTAAAAGCCTGCCTTTTAAAGAAATTGAATTTTTAGTTTAGTTTAAAACTTGGAAAAAGAAATTTCCAAGCCCAAATGGTTTCATTACTGAATTCTATCAAACATTTAGAGAAGAAATAACACCATCTCTTTCAGAAAAAAGAGAACACTTTTCAGCTTATTGTATGAGGCCAGCAAAATCAAATAAAAACAGGACAGAACTACAGATTCATATCCTTCCTGAACATCGATGCAAAGGTCCTCAACAAAATATTAGCAAATAAAAATCAGCAAAATGTTAAAAGAGTAATACACTACAACCAATAGGAGGTTCATGCTGGGAATGCTAGCTGGGTCACTATTAAAAAAGCAAGTAAGGGGCCAGGCATAGTGGCTCACGCCTGTAATCCCAGCACTTTGGGAGCTGAGGCAGGAGGATCACAAGGTAAAGAGATCGAGACCATCAATATGGTGAAACCCTGTCTCTACTAAAAATATAAAAATTAGCTGGGCGTGGTGGCACGCACCTGTAGTCCCAGCTACTCAGGAGGCTGAGGCAGGAGAATCACTTGAACCCGGGAGGCAGAGGTTGCAGTGAGCCGTGATCACGCCACTGCACCCTAGCCTGGCGAGAGAGCAAGTCTCTGTCTCAAAAAAAAAAGAAAAAGAAAAAAAAGAAAAGAAAAGAAAAAGGAAAAGCAAGTAAGGTTATTGACCACACTAGCAGACTAAAAGAAAAACTACCTGGGCCTGGCGCGATGGCTTACGCCTGTAATCCCAGCCCTTTGGGAAGCCAAGGCAGGTAGATCACAAGGTCAGGAGTTCGAGACCAGCCTGACCAACAGGGTGAAACCCTGTCTCTACTAAAAACACAAAAATTAGCCGGGCATGGTGGCACATGCCTGTAATCCCAGCTACTCAGGAGGTTGAGGCAAGAGAATCACTTGAACCGAGGAGGGCGAGGTTGCATTGAGCTGAGATCACACCACTGCTGTGACAGAGCAAGATTCTGTCTCAAAAAAAATAAAAAATAAAAACTACCTGATAACATCATTTGATGCAGAATAAGCATTTAATAAAATTCAGCATCCACTTATGCTGAAAACTCTCAGCAAACATACTCAACCTGATAAAGAATATCTTAAAAAAGACCAACTACAAGCAACATTATACTTAATGGCAAAAACTTGAATGCCGTGAATGGAAAGAAGGCAAGGATGTTTACTCTCAAGACTCCTATTCAACAGTATACTGGAAGTCCTAACCAGTATAATTAGGCGAGGAAAAGAAAAGACACACAGGCTAGAATGGAAGAAACAAACTGTCCTTATTCAGTCAGCATAATTGTATATGTAGGAACCTACAAAAAAAAAACCTCCTAGAACTTACAATTGAGTTTAACAACTTCACAGGATACGAAGTCAGTGAATGAAAATGAATTCTATTTTTTTTTATTATCATTATACTTTAAGTTCTATGGTACATGTGCACAATGTGCAGGTTTGATACATAGGTATACATGTGCCATGTTGGTTTGCTGTACCCATCAACTCATCATTTACATTAGGTATATCTCCTAATGCTATCCCTCCCCCAGCCCCCACCCCCCGACAGGCCCTGGTGTGTGATGTTCCCCACCCTGTGTCCAACTGATCTCATTGTTCAATTCCCACCTATGAGTGAGAACATGCAATGTTTGGTTTTCTGTCCTTGTGATAGTTTGCTGAGAATGATGGTTTCCAGCTTCATCCATGTTCCTGCAAATGACATGAACTCATCCTTTTTTATGGCTACATAGTATTCCACGATGCATATGTGCCACATTTTCTTAATCCAGTCTATCATTGATAGATATTTGGGTTGGTTCCAAGTCTTTGCTATTGTGAACAGTGCCACAATAAACATACATGTGCATGTGTCTTTATAGTAGCATGATTTATAATCCTTTGGGTATATACCCAGTAATGGGATGGCTGGGTCAAATGGTAATTCTAGTTCTAGATCCTTGAGGAATCGCCACACTGGCTTCCACAATGGTTGAACTAATTTACACTCCCACTAACAGTGTAAAAGCGTTCCTATTTCTCCACATCCTCTCCAGCACCTGTTGTTTCCTGACTGTTTAATGATTGCCATTCTAACTGACGTGAGATGGTATCTCATTGCGGTTTTGATTTGTATTTCTCTGATGACCAGTGATAATGAGCATTTTTTCATTTGTCTGTTGGCTGCATAGATGTCTTCTTTTGAGAAGTGTCTGTTTATATCCTTTGCCCACTTTTTGATGGGATCGTTTGTTTTTTTCTTGTAAGTTTGTTTGAGTTCTTAGTAGATTCTGGCTATTAACCCTTTGTCAGATGGGTAGATTGCAAAAATTTTCTTCCATTCTGTAGGTTGCCTGTTCACTCCAATGGTAGTTTCTTTTGCTGTGCAGAAGCTCTTTAGTTTAAGTAGATCCCATTTGTCTATTTTGGCTTTTGCTGCCATTGCTTTTGGTGTTATAGTCATGAAGTCCTTGCCCATGCCTATGTCCTCAATGGTATTGCCTAGGTTTTCTTCTAGGGTTTTTATGGTTTTAGGTCTAACATTTAAGTCTTTAATCCATCTTGAATTAATTTTTGTATACGGTGTAAGGAAGAGATTGATCCAGTTTCAGCTTTCTACATATGGCTAGTCAGTTTTCCCAGCACCATTTATTAAATAGGGAATCCCTTCCCCATTTCTTGTTTTTGTCAGGTTTGTCAAAGATCAGATGGTTGTAGATGTCTGGTGTTGTTTCTGAGGCCTCTGTTCTCTTCCATCGGTCTATATCTCTGTTTTGGTACCAGTACCATGCTGTTTTGGTTACTGTAGCCTTGTAGTATAGTCTGAAGTCAGGTAGCGTGATGCCTCCAGCTTTGTTCTTTTTGCTTAGGATTGTCTTGGCAATGCTGGCTCTTTTTTGTTTCATATGAACTTTAAAGTAGTTTTTTCCAATTCTGTGAAGAAAGTCATTAGTAGCTTGATGGGGATGGCATTGAACCTATAAATTACTTTGGGCAGTATGGTCATTTTCACGATATTGATTCTTACTATCCATGAGCATGGAATAGTCTTCCATTTGTTTGCATCCTCTTTTATTTTGTTGAGCAGTGGTTTGTAGTTCTCCTTGAAGAGGTCCTTCACATCCCTTGTAAGTTAGATTCCTAGGTATTTTATTATCTTTGTAGCAATTGTGAATGGGAGTTCACTCATGATTTGGATCTCTGTTTGTCTGTTAATGGTGTATAGGAATGCTGGTGATTTTTGCACATTGATTTTGTATCCTGAGACTTTGCCAAAGTTGCTTATCAGCTTAAGGAGATTTTGGGCTGAGACGATGAGGTTTTCTAAATATACAATCATGTTATCTGCAAACAGGGACAATTTGACTTCCTTATTTCCTAATTGAATACCCTTTATTTCTTTCTCTTGCATGACTGCCCTGGCCAGAACTTCCAACACTATGTCGAATAGGAGTGTTGAGACAGGGCATCCTTGTCTTATGCCGGTTTTCAAAGGGAATGCTTCCAGTTTTTGCCCATTCAGTATGATACTGGCTGTGGGTTTGTCATAAATAACTCTTATTATTTTGAGATACGTTCCATCAATACCTAGTTTATTGAGAGTTTTTAGCATGAACGGCTGTTGAATTTTGTCGAAGGCCTTTTCTGCATCTCTTGAGATAATCATGTGGTTTTTGTTTTTGGTTCTATTTATATGCTGGATTACGTTTATTGATTTGTGTGTGTTGAACCAGTCTTGCATCCCAGGGATGAAGCTGACTTGATCGTGGTGGATAAGCTTTTTGATGTGCTGCAGGTTTCAGTTTGCCAGTATTTTATTAAGGATTTTCGCATTGATGTTCATCAGGGATATTGGTCTAAAAATTCTCTTTTTTTGTTGTGTCTTTGCCAGGCTTTCGTATTAGGATGATGTTGGCCTCATAAAATGAGTTAGGGAGGATTCCCTCTTTTTCTATTGATTGGAATAGTTTCAGAAGGAATGGTACCAGCTCTTCTTTGTACCTCGGGTAGAATTTGGATGTGAATCCTTCTGGTCCTGGATTGTTTTGGTTGCTAGGCTATTAATTATTGCCTCAATTTCAGAGCCTGTTCTTGGTCTATTCAGAGATTCAACTTCTTCCTGATTTAGTCTTGGGAAGTTGTATGTGTCCAGGAATTTATCCATTTCTTCTAGATTTTCTACTTTATTTGCATAGAGGTGTTTGTAGTATTCTCTGGTGGTAGTTTGTATTTCTGTGGGATTGGCGGTGATATCCCGTTTCTCATTTTTTATTGTGTCTATTTGATTCTTCTCTCTTTTCTTCTTTATTAGTCTTGCTAGTAGTCTATCAATTTTGTTGAGCTTTTCAAAAAACCAGCTCCTGGATTCATTGATTTTTTGAAGAGTTTTTGTATCTCTATCTCTTTCAGTTCTGCTCTGATCTTAGTTATTTCTTGCCTTCTGCTAGCTTTTGAATTTGTTTGCTCTTGGTTCTCTAGTTCTTTTAATTGTGATGTTAGGGTGTCGATTTTAGATCTTTCCTGCTTTCTCTCGTGGGCATTTAGTGCTATAAATTTCCATCTACACAATGCTTTAAATGTGTCCCAGAGATTCTGGTATGTTGTATCTTTGTTCTCATTGGTTTCAAAGAACATCTTTATTTCTGCCTTCATTTCGTTATTTACCCCGTAGTCATTCAGGAGCAAGTTGTTCAGTTTCCACATAGTTGTGCAGTTTTGAGTGAGTTTCTTAATCCTGAGTTCTAATTTGATTGCACTGTGGTCTGAGAGACAGTTTGTTGTGATTTCTGTTCTTTTACATTTACTGAGGAGTGCTTTACTTCCAATTATGTGATCAATTTTAGAATAAGTGTGATGTGGTGCTGAGAAGAATGTATATTCTGTTGATTTGGGGTGGAGAGTTCTGTAGATGTCTATTAGGTCTGCTTTTTGCAGAGCTGAGTTCAGGTCCTGGATATCCTTGTTAACCTTCTGTCCCGTTGATCTGTCTAATATTGACAGTGGGGTGTTAAAGTCTCCCATTATTATTGTGTGGGAGTCTAAGTCTCTTTGTAGGTCTCTAAGGACTTGCTTTATGAATCTGGGTGCTCCTGTATTGGATGCATATATATTTAGGATAGTTAACTCTTCTTGTTGAATTGATCCCTTTCCCATTATGTAATGGCTTTCTTTGTCTCTTGATCTTTGTTGGTTTAAAGTCTATTTTATCAGAGACTAGGATTGCAACCCCTGCATTTTTTTGCTTTCCATTTACTTAGTAGATCTTCCTCCATCCCTTTATTTTGAGCCTGTGTGTGTCTTTGCATGTGAGATGGGTCTCCTGAATACAGCACACTGATGAGTCTTGACTCTTTATCCAATGTGTCAGTCTGTGTCTTTTAATTGGGGGATGTAGCCCATTTACATTTAAGGTTAATATTGTTATGTGTGAATTTGATCCTGTCATTATGATGTTCACTGGTTAATTTGCCTGTTAATTGATGCAGTTTCTTCATAGCATCGATGGTCTTTACAATTTGGCATGTTTTTGCAGTGGTTGGTACTGGTTGTTTAGTGCTTCCTTCAGGAGCTCTTGTAAGGCAGGCCTGGTGGTGACAAAATCTCTCAGCATTTGCTTGTCTGTAAAGGATTTTATTTCTCCTTCACTTATGAAGCTTAGTTTGGCTGGATATGAAATTCTGGGTTGAAACTTCTTTTCTTTAAGAATGTTGAATATTGCCGGGCGCGGTGGCTCAAGCCTGTAATCCCAGCACTTTGGGAGGCCGAGACGGGCGGATCACAAGGTCAGGAGATCGAGACCATCCTGGCTAACCCGGTGAAACCCCATCTCTACTAAAAAATACAAAAAACTAGCCGGGCGAGGTGGCGGGCGCCTGTAGTCCCAGCTACTCTGGAGGCTGAGGCAGGAGAATGGCATGAACCCAGGAGGCGGAGCTTGCAGTGAGCTGAGATCCGGCCACTGCACTCCAGCCTGGGCGACAGAGCGAGACTCCGTCTCAAAAAAAAAAAAAAAAAGAATGTTGAATATTGGCCCCCACTCTCTTCTGGCTTGTAGGGTTTCTGTCAAGAGATCCACTGTTAGTCTGCTGGGCTTCCCTTTGTGGGTAGCTCAACCTTTCTCTCTGGCTGCCTTTAACACTTTTTCCTTCATTTCAACCTTGGTGAATATGACAAGTATGTGTCTTTGAGTCACTCTTCTCGAGGAGTATCTTTGTGATGTTCTCTGTATTTCCTGAATTTGAATGTTAGCCTGCCTTGCTAGGTTGGGGAAGTTCTCCTGGATAATATCCTGAAGAGTGTTTTCCAACTTGGTTCCATTCTCCCCATCACTTTCAGGTATACCAATCAGACGTAGATTTGGTCTTTTCACATAGTCCCATATTTCTTGGAGGCTTTGTTAACTTCTTTTTACTCTTTTTTCTCTAACCTTGTCTACTTGCTTTATTTCATTAATTTGATCTTCAGTCGCTGATATCCTTTCTTCCACTTGATTGAATCGGCTACTGAAGCTTGTGCATGCGTCACAAAATTCTCGTGCTGTGGTTTTCGACTCCATCAGGTCATTTAAGGTCTTCTCTACACTGTTTATTCTAGTTAGCCATTCATCTAATCTTTTTTCAAGGTTTTTAGCTTCCTTGTGATGGGTTCAAACATCCTCCTTTAGCTCAGAGAAGTTTGTTATTACCGACCTTCTGAAGCCTACTTCTGTCAACTCGTCAAAGTCATTCTCTGATCAGCTTTGTTCTGTTGCTGGCGAGGAGTTATGATCCTTTGGAGGAGAAGAGGTGCTCTGATTTTTAGAATTTTCAGCTTTTCTGCTTTGGTTTCTCCCATCTTTGTGGTTTTATCTACCTTTGGTCTTTGATGATGGTGACCTACAGATGGGATTTTGGTGTAGATGACCTTTTTGTTGATGTTGATGCTATTCCTTTCTGTTTGTTAGTTTTCCTTCTAACAGTTAGGTCCCTCAGCTGCAGGTCTGTTGGAGTTTGCTGGAGTTCCACTCCAGACCCTGTTTGCCTGTGTGTCACCAGTGGAGGCTGCAGAACAGCAAATATTGCAGAATAGCAAATATTGCTGCCTGATCCTTCCTCTGGAATCTTCGCCCCAGAGGGGCAGCCACCTGTATGAGGTATCTGTCGGCCCCTATTGGGAGGCGTCTTCCAGTTAGGCTACACGGGGCTCAGGGACCCACTTGAGGCAGTGTCCATTCTCAGAGCTCAAACGCCATGGTGGGAGAACCGCTACTCTCTTCAGAGCTGTCAGACAGGGACGTTTAAGTCTGCAAAAGTTGTCTGCTCCTTTTGTTCAGCTATGCCCTGCCCACAGAGGTGGAGTCTAGAGGCAGCAGACCTTGTTGAGCTGTGGTGGGCTCTGCCCAGTTAGAGCTTCCCAGCCACTTTGTTTACCTACTCAAGCCTCAGCAATGGTGGACGCCCCCCCCCCAGCCAGGCTGCCATCTCACAGATCAATCTCAGACTGCTGAGCCAGGCATGGGAGAGACTCACCTTGTCTGTCAGTTGCTAAGACCTTGGGAAAAGTGCAGTATTTGGGCAGGAGTACCCCGTTTTTCCAGGTAGTCTATCCCGGCTTCCCTTGGCTAGGAAAGGGAAATCCCCCAAACCCTTGTGCTTCCCAGGTGAGGTGATGCCCCGCCCTGCTTCAGATCACGCTCTGTGGGCTGCACCCACTGTCCAACTAGTCCCGGTGAGATGAACCAGGTACCTCAGTTGGAAATGCAGAAATCACCTGTCTTCTGTGTCGATCATGCTGGGAGCTGCAGACCAGAGCTGTTCCTATTTGGCCATCTTGGTGAAGTCCTGGGGTTTTTTTGGTTTGTTTGTTTGTTTTTGTTTTTTTTTGAGACAGAGTCTTGCTCTGTCACCCGGGCTGGAGTGCAGTGGCGCAATCTTGGCTCACTGCAACCTCCACCTCTGGGGTTCATGCAATTTTCCTGCCTCAGCCTCCCAAGTAGCTGGGATTACAGGCGCCTGCCACTACACCCAGCTAATTTTTGTATTTTTTTTAGTAGAGACAGGGTTTCACCATGTTGGTCAGGCTGGTCTTGAATTCCTGACCTTGTCATCTACCCGCCTCGGCCTCCCAAAGTGCTGGGATTACAGGTGTGAGCCACTGCGCCTGACCTCAATTCTGTTTTTATATATTGTCATGTACAACTAGAAACTAAAATTTTAAAAACTCTATTTACACTAAAGCCAAAAAATGAAATACTTGATTATAAATCTAACAAAACATATATACAAGCCATATGCTGAATACAAAATGTTACCTAGTATTCGATAACAGGGTGACTATAGTCTAATAATTTAATTGTGCATTTAAAAATAACTAAAATAGTATAATTGGATTCTTTGTAACACAAAAGGTAAATGCTTGAGGGAATGGATACCCTATTTTACATGATGCGATTATCATGCATTACATCTCTGTATCAAAACATCTCATGTACCACATAAATATGTACACTTACTATGTACCCACAAAAATTAAAATAATTATTTTCAAAATACATTGATGAAGGGAATAAAAGCTTAAATAAACAGGGAGACATATGTTCATGGATTGGAAGATGTCAGTTGGTCTGTAGGTTTAGCAGAATTCCAATTATGTGGTTATACACAAGCTGATTCTAAAATGTACATGGAAAGGCAGTGTAACTAGAAAAGTCATACAATTTTTAAAAAGAATAAAATTGGAGGAATGACAATACCCCTGTTGAGACAACATAAAGTTACAATAAGACATTAGGGTATTGACTGAGGGACAGACACATTGATCACAGAATAGGAAGTCCAGATACAAACCCACAGAAATATAGCCAGTTGTGGCCAGGTGCAGTGGCTCATGCTGGTAATCCCAGCACTTTGGGAGGCTGAGGCTGGCAGGATCACCTGAGCCCAGGAGTTTGAGACCAGGCTGGGCAACATGGCAAAACCCCCTCTCTATAAAAAATACAAAAAATTAGCCAGACACAGTGATAAGTACCTGTAGTCCAGCTACTTGAGAGGCTGAGGTGGGACAATCACCTGAGCCCTGGAAGTCTAGGCTGCAGTGAGCCATGATTGCACCACTGCACTCCAGCGTGGGCGATGGGAGTGAGACCCTCTTTCAAAAAAAAAAAAATATATATATATATATGTGTGTGTGTGTGTGTGTGTGTCTGTGTGTGTGTGTGTGTTTGTGTAGTCAGTTGATTTTTGACAAAGGTTCAAAGTCAATTATGTGAAGACAGGATAATCTTCTCAGGAAACAATATGGAAACCATTAGATATCTATATGTGAAAGAAAGGGTGTCAATCTATCACATTTTATACAAAAAAAAATAGATCATAGAGCTGAATGTAAATCTATAAAATTTTGATGAATAAACATAGGAGAAAATCTTCATGAGTTGGTGTTAGGCAAAAAGTTTGTGGGGTTAACACCAAAGCATGATCTATAAAAGAAAAAAACTGATACACTGGACTTCACAAAATTTAAAACTTTTGCTCTGTAAAGTGTTAAGAGCAAAAAAAGACAAGTTATAAAATGGAAGAAAATTTTGAAAATCACATATTTGACAAATGGCTTGTATTTAGAATACATATATTTAAAATTCTCAAAAATCAACAATAAAAATATCAAGCAACCCAACTTAAAAATTGGTAGAATACTTGGACACTTCAGTAAAGAGGATGTACAATGGTAAACAAGCATAAGAAAAAATGTTCAACATCATTACCTATTAAGGAAATGCAAAATAAAACCACAATGAGTTACTACTATACACCTATTAAAATGGCTGAAATAAAAAATGCTGCAATATCAAGTGCCAGAGGGGATGTAGATCAATCTGAACTCTCATACATTGCTGGCAGAAATGCAGAATGGTACAAGTTGGGAAAACAATTTTGGCACTTGCTTATAAAGTTAAACTAACACTTATCCCATGACCCAGCATTCCTACTGCTAGATATTTACGTAACCTAGGGAAATTAAAACTTACGTTCACCCAAAAACATGTACACATATGTGTAACTCTGTTCATACTCACTAAAAATTGGAAACAATTCAAATTTTGTCTTTCTGTGGGTAAATGGATAAACAAACACTGGCATATCTATACAATGTTCTAGTGCTCAGCAATATAAAAGGACGAACTATTGATACATGCAACAACTTGGATGAATCTCAAAAGCATTTTGCTGAGTGAAAGAAGATAATTTCAAAAGGTTTTATACTATACTATTCATTTCTATGATATTCTGAAAAAGGCCAAACTATAGAGATGAAAACATCAGTGGTTATCACCTATCATATGTGGAGGTAGGAGGTGTATATAAAGAGATGTAATTTAGGGGACTGGGAGTGATGAGCATATTCTCTATCTTTTTTCTTTTTCTTTTTCTTTTTTTTTTTCTTTGAGACAGAGTCTCGCTCTGTTGCCTAGGCTGGAATGCAGTGGCGAAATCTCAGCTCACCGCAGCCTCTGCCTCCTGGGTTCAAGCGATTCTCCTGCTTCAGCCTCCCAAGTAGCTGGGGCTACAGGTGCCTGCCACCACGCCCGGCTAATTTTTGTATTTTTAGTAGAGACGGGGTTTCACTATGTTGTCCAGGCTGGTCTCTATCTCCTGACCTCGTGATCTGCCCGCCTTGGCCTCTCAAAGTGCTGGGATTACAGGCGTGAGCCACTGCGCCCGACCACATATTCTCTATTCTGATTGTGATGGTGTAGAAATCTACACATCCGTGTGTGTAAATTCATAGACCTGTTCACAAAAACACATCAGTTTTACTCTATGATAATATATTTTTAAACTTTACTTTCAATACCACTAAATATCACTTTTATTTATATGGGACTACTAAATCAGAACTCACTGAATATAAGGCAGAGAGAGATGATTAATTCTAGAGGTTTTTATTTTATAATTTAAAAGAAACACAGGTTTGCTACGTCAAGCAGTAGAAAAATATAAGCAGTATTGAGGAGAGGAAGGTCTGGTTAGTAAAGAGGCTAAAGTATCCAGCTACGACATGCACTGAATTTTCTGGACAATTACACACAATTCTACTCACCTGTAAGCAAGTAAGGCTCTTGAGGCATATACATGATTCCACTGCAATAAGTTACATTTTTTGGAACTCTATTCACACATACATTCAAAGCTCTTTTTGGTGATTTATCATTGTTTCAACCTGAAGAGTTTCTGATATTTCCTAACATACCATTCATAACCCCAACAGAATCTGTTACATACTGAAATAAGTCAATATTGTTTTCTTTTTTAAAATATCACCACTGATGAGGAGCTAAGTCTTAAGTTTTTTAAATATTTAAGAAAATATTAAATTTATTATAAGAATAATAATTTAGTATTTATAAGAATAATAATAATTTAGTATTTATCTTGTTTATAAATATATTTCCTCTGTGGTTGGACAACTGGATTGTAATTTGTTTTTAGAGTTCTCAATTGCAATTATATTAATTTAAAACTATATTTTGAGACTAGTAAAATAAATTGTGGTACATCCATCTAATGGGATACTATGTAGCTGTAATAAAGAATGAAGATGCTTTTAATGTACTGGTATGGAATGGTCTCAAATATCTTAATATATCAGGTGTATAAAGCAAACTTGAGAATAGTAGGCAAAACATGCTATTATTTATGCAAAAAGGGGAAAATTTTATACTTACGCATACACACATAGATACATACATGTGTATTTACTTATAAGACTTAGACTATCGGTCAGGCACTGTGGCTCACGCCTGTAATCCCAGCACTTTGGGAGGTCTAGGCGGGTGGATCACCTGAGGTCAGGAGTTCCCGACCAGCCTAGCCAACATGGTGAAAGCCCATTTCTACTAAAAATACAAAAAATTAGCCAGGAGTACTGGTGCACGCCTGTAATCCCAGCTACTCAGGAGGCTGAGGCAGGAGAATTGCTTGAATCCGGGAGGCGGAGGTTACAGTGAGCCGAGGTCACACTATTGCAGTCCAGCCTGGGCAACAAGAGCAAAACTACGTCTCAAAAAACAAAAACAAAAACAAAAAAAAAGCACTTAGACTATCTCTGGGCAAGGTGGCTCACACCTGTAATCCCAGCACTTTGGGAGGCTAAGGTGGGAGGATCTCTTGAGGTGTGGAGTTCCAGGCCAGCCTGGGCAACGTAGCAAGACCTTGTGTATACAAAAAAAGTGAAAAAATTAACCAGGCATGGTGGCATGTGCCTGTAGTCCCAACTACTCTGGAGGCTGAGGTGGGAGGATTGCTTGAGCCAGGAGTTTGAGGCTGCAGTGAGCCATGATTGTGCCACTGCCCTTCAGCACTCCAGCCTGGGCAACAGAGCAAGACTCTGTCTCTTAGGGGGAAAAAAAAAAAAAAAAAAGACCCTTAAAGAGTACAAAGGAACAGAAGAATGAGTAATTACATTATTCAGGGATAAGAGTTGGGATATATCACTGGTGGCCATTTTATATATTTTACATATTGAACCCTGTGAATGCTTTACCTATTAAAAAAACAAATTAAAACTTAAAATTACTTTTCTATTTGTTCAACAAAGAGTGTCTACATTTTAAAAAAAAATTAGCTGCCTGGGAAAAAAAGAAACAATAACTATATTTTCTTCTTGGGGTCCAGCATTCCCAGTAGAAATGCACAGAAGAATAAATTTCTCATTTTACACATTTGTCTGATTTTTTTCCTCACTAAAAGAATGCCTAAAGTGTGTAGGATCCTTCCAGTACTCTGATACTGCTACTCAAAGTGTTGTCCACGGATCAATAGAATCAGAAGCTGGCTAGAAATGCAGAATCATTGTGCCCTACCCTAGACCTATAGAATCACAATCAGCACTTTAACAAGGTTCTCCCAGAGGATTTACATGCACTTGAAAGTATGTATGAGAAGTACTGCTCCAGCAGGCAGGATGGAGTTGGATAAAGACAATGCCAGTAGCCCCAGGGTATTAGGCAAATTGATGGTTTTTCAGGATAGAGAGCAAAAGGGCACCGAGTAGGCTTCCATGAGGTTGAGAACTGATGGAAATCTTATAAATACCCTAGAACCTAAAGTCAAAGAGAAATCATAGCTCCTAAGCATAAATAAAAATGTAATATATTTTCTATTTAATTTTTAAATAACCCAGTAATATGAACAAAATCATTGTTTGAGGCCTGCAAAAAGATAAAACCATTAGCTGTCTCAAAAATCAAACCAAAATAGACTAAAACTCTCGATAGCCATCTATCCACTTTCAATCAAGTCTCTCTGCTTCTGCTTTTTCCCCCATCCCACCACCGTTTATCCAACAATAAGAATGTATCTTCTAAATGGAAGTCAAATCATGTCACTCATGACTTCTACACCCTTCAGTGGTGCTGTGATTTGAATACGTCTCTCAAAATTCAAGCATTGGAAATTTAATCCCCACTGCAGCAGTATTCGGAGTGGGGCCTAATAAGAGGTGATTAGGTCAAGAGTGGATTAATGTCGTTATTGCAAGAGTAAATTAGTTATCATGGGAGTAGACTTGTTAAAAAAGTGAATTCAAGGCCGGGTGCAGTGGTTCATGCCTGTAATCCCAGCCCTTTGTGAGGCCAAGGTAAGCAGATCACTTGAGGTCAGGAGTTTAAGACCAGCCTGGCCAACATGGTGAAACCCTGTCTCTACTAAAAATACAAAAATTACCTGGGGGTGGTGACATGTGCCTGTAGTCCCAGCTACTCTGGAGGCTGAGGCATGAGATTCGCTTGAACCAAGGAGGCAGAGGTTGCAGTGAGCTGAGATCACGCCACTGCACTCCAGCCTGGGTGAAAGAATGAGACTTTGTCTCAAAAAAAAAAAAGAAAAAAAAAAAGAAAAGTTCAGGCCCCCTTTCTCTTTTGCTCTCTCTCACATAGGGCTCTCTTGTTGTATGTCTTCTGCCATGGGATGATGCAGCAAGAAGGCCCTCGCTAGGTGCTGGCACCATGCTCTTGGATTTCTCAGCCTCTAGAACTATAAGAAATACATTTATTTTCTTTATAAGTTAGCTAGTCTGTGGTATTCTGTTATGACAACACAAAATGGATTAAGACAAATGGCTTCTCATTTTACTCAGAATTAGAGCCAGAGCCCTAACACAGGCCTATAAGGCTCTGCACAACACAGCTCCTGCCATGGTCACTCAGCTGCTACTACTCTCCACCTGGCTTGCTCAGCCCCAGACACACTGGCCTCCTTGCTATTCCCTGAACTTAGCATGCTCTGTTTCCAGACCTTTGCACTTGTTCCCTCTGCCCAGGATCCTGTTCCTCCAGAGAACCCAAAGTTCATGTCCTTCGGGTCTCTGCTTAAACATCATCTGATAAGCGAGGTCTTCCTTGACCACTCTACATAAAATAGCTGCTCCCCACCCCTTTTTCCCCTGCTTTATTTCTCCCCATCACTTATCATTTCTCACACAATACTATTTTATTTGTTGACTTGCTTGTTTTTTTTCCTACTAGAATATAAACTCCTCAAAGACTGGAGCTTTAATTTGGTCACTGCCATATCTCTAGTGCCTTAAAAAAGGGATGGTTAATGAATGAAGTTAATGAATGAATAAATTATCCTGCCTTAATTTGTGAAGGATGCCATATCAAAGTACCATAGCCTGGGTAGCTTAAATGATAGAAATGTATTTCTCACAGATCTGGAGGTTGAGAAGTTCAAGATCAAATGCTGGCTGACTCGGTTTCTGGTGAGGGCTGTCTTGCTGGCTTGCAGATGCCTTCTCACTGTGTCCTCACATGGCCTTTTCTCAGTCATGCTCAATGGAAAGATTTCTCACTCTTCCTCTTCTTATAAGGCCACCAATCCCATTGCATTAGGATCCCACATGTATGACTGTCAGAGGCATTTAAACCAGAGGGACTCCATCTTGAATAGGGGCTGGGTAAAATAAGGCTGAGACCTTCTGGGCTGCATTCTTAGGAGGTTAAGGTATTCTGAGTCACAGGAGGAGATAGGAAGTTACCACAAGATACAGGTCATAAAGACCTTGCTGACAAAACAGGTTGCAGTAAAGAAGCCGGCCAAGGGACGCGGTGGCTCACCCCTATGATCCGGCACTTTGTGAGGCCGAGGTGAACAGGTCACTTGAGGTTAGGAGTTTGAGACCAGCCTGGCCAACATGGTGAAACCCTATCTCTACAAAAAATGTAAAAAAAAAAGCTGGGTGTGGTGGCAGACACCTGTAGTCCCAGCTACTCGGAAGGCTGAGGCAGGAGAATCGCTTGAACCTGGGAGGCAGAGGTTGCAGTGAGCAAAGATTGCTCCACTGCACTCCAGCCTGGGTGACAGAGCAAGACTCCATCTAAAAAAATTAAAAAAGAGGCTGGCCAAAACCCACCAAAAACAAGATGGTGACAAAAGTGACCTCTGATCATCCTCACTGCTCATTATACACTAATTATAGTACATTAGCTTGCTAAGAGACATTCCTACCAGCGCCACAGTTTACAAATGCCATGGCAATGTCAGGAAGTTACCCTATATGGTCTAAAATGGGGAGGAACTCTCAGTTCCTGGAGTTGCCCACCCCTTTCCCAGAAAACTCATGAATAATCCACCCCCTTGTTTAGCATACAATCAAGAAATAACCATAAAAATGGGCAACCAGTGGCCCATGCTGCTGCTCGGCCTATGGAGTAGCCATTCTGTTATTCCTTTACTTTCTTAATAAACTTGCTTTCACTTTATAGACTTGCCTCGAATTCTTTCTTGCATGAGATCCAGGAGCCCTCTGTTGGGGTCTGGATTGGGACCCCTTTCCAGTAAACATGATCACATTTAATCTGAATTATCTCCTAAAAGCCCTGTCTCCAAATACCATCACATTGCAGGGTAGGGCTTCAACATATGAATTTGGGATTGCAGGGAACACAGTTCAGGTGATAGCAGTTCTCATAACCAGCTCAGCCCTATCATCGTCAAAGAAATTCTCCCCTCACGCATTTTCTTTTTAATTTTTGTCCTTTTCAAGGCTCTATTTGGTGTTTATTTTAATTTAATTCCCCTAAACAAAAATGCTTAAACCAAGGGTTTATCATTTGATATGATTTGCCCTGGAGATATGTGTGGTTTTTGTTTTTTTGGAGGGGGGTGGTCTGGAGGCTTGCAGTAGGTCTCTCATAGTCAATGGTCAGATGTTCCTGAATATACATTTTTAAATATTGAGGCGGAAGAAAACCAAACTCAGGGTGTTTGTTAAAATTACTGCTCAGTCCCTTATCTTCCTTGATTTGCAACTTGACTAAAATGCCACTTTATAAAATACAAGGTAACTGTAGCTGCTTTGAAACTCTCCATACATGTCCACACCATACTGTAGTGCAGAAAACCTTCCTGTTTGCTAATTGCATCTACAGTTGTGTAAGTATCGGGAACAACTTATAAAATAAATGCATTTTAGCAAACTTTACCTCTATACTAGTACTGTATAGGAATTGGTTTTCAACCCTGATCACTGTGAAACCGCCTTTGCAAAATTATGACTGAGACAGTGAAAGAGATCTAACCTAACCACTCCATCTTGCTTCTAACCTCCATGCTGTCCTTATTCATTAGTGGGCGTAATGGCTGAACTAACCTTGGGAAGAACTTAGTTTATAGTTTATAGTTTAAAACAAAGATGGCTGGGCGCAGTGGCTCACACCTGTAATCCCAGAACTTTGGGAGGCCGAGGTGGGTACATCACTTGAGGTCAGGAGTTTGAGACCATCCTGGCCAACATGGCGAAACCCTATCTCTACTAAAAATACAAAAATTAGCTGGCCGTAGTGGCGCATCCCTGTAATCCCAGCTACTCGGGAGGCTGAGGCAGGAGAATCACTAGAACCCAGGAGGTGGAGGTTGCAGTGAGCCGAGATCACACCACTGCACTCCAACCTGGGCTACAGGGCGAGACTGAGACTCTGTCTCAAAAACAAACAAAAACAAAGACAATAACAGCCCTTTCCCAAAACAAACCTCCTTGCCTAGGGACTAGGCTGCCTTTGTAGGGCTAAGAAATTAGCCACAAGATTAGAAATTGTGGTTTAGGAGTCATGAAGCTGGAGGCTACAAGATTCTGACCCTCCCTAAACTGCTTCGAAAATCAGTGCTGGAGATATTTGCAAACCCTGCACTTGATGGATTAGCTGGCACCACCTGGATCGCTTAAGGCTCATCTGATCTTATGGCCCCCACTCAGCATAAGAAGACAGCTTCAATTGATTTCATCCGGACCTATCAGCACTCCTGGCTCACTGGCTTCCCCGGACCCACTAAGTTGTCCTTGAAAACTCTGCTCCCCAAATGCTTGGGGAGACTGATTTGAGTAACAATAAAACTCCGGTCTCCTGCACAACTGCTCTACGTGAATTACTTTCTCTATCGCAATTTCCTTGTCTTGATAAATCAGCTCTCTCTAGGCAGCGGGCAAGGTGAACCCATTGGGCAGTTACTACTAGAATCATCCATAGACTTGTTTCAACCCACAGATAACCAGATGGACAAAAACTCTCTCCTTACCCAAACTCTAGCCAGGTTCCTCTGAACCCTCTTCTTAACTGAACCACAAGCTTGGCCTGTAGAAACTGCTGACTCTATGTACAAATGATTTTGCCCACTCCCAATTTACCTCCCACCCCCACCCCACATGCACTAAGAGACTGGAACAGATAGTAGCATAGTTTCTAACAGCTCAAGTCCACATCCTTAGCATTACAACTCCAGCTCCCTTAAGTTCCTGCCTACGAGAAAGCTCCATGCTGCAAGGAGAATTACTCACTGTTTGTTCCAGCCAAAACGTGGTGACAGGCATATAGGTCCCTGGACCCCCTCTTAGAACAGTTACTTTAGAAAGCCTGCAATTATAAATCCTTCCTCTGACCCTTTGAAATGTAAATCTACCACCCAGAACTGTCTTCTCAAGCTCTCAGGCCCTTCAAGGAGATAATTCTCACTCTTGATCTTGTCCCTGTGGATGGGAAGGGCCTAACCTTGGTAGATGCGGTATTCTAACTTACCCCGCTGCCTCTTCTATCATGAAGCTACCAGACGTTTGTTTCTTCTCCAGGTAGTGCCAATTAACAAACCACCAGATGGCCTAGTCACATGCACCAGTGCCTCGTTCACACCCTTCAGCACTTTGCCTTCAGCATCACCAGCCTTTAAAAAGTCTCCTGCCTGGCTGGATGTAGTGCCTCATGCCTGTAATCCCAGCACCCCTGGGAGGCTGCAGCAGGTAGATCACGAGGTCAGGAGATCGAGACCATCCTGGCTAAAATGATGAAACCCCGTCTCTACTAAAAATACAAAAAATTAGCTGGGCATGGTGGTGCACACCTGTAGTTCCAGCTACTGGGGAGGCTGAGGCAGGACAATTGCTTGAACCCTAGAGGCGGAGTTTGCAGTGAACTGAGATCGCGCCGTTGCACTCCAGTCTGGGCAACAGAGAGAGACTCCGTTTCAAAAAAAAAAAAAAAATCTGCTTTGTGCCCCAGTGAAGCTTCACACTGCCCCCTCTTTCCTACTGCAGTAGTTACAATGCATAGACTTCACCCCACCTTTTAACTCTCTGTTAACTATCCACTTTCACTAGTGACCAGCATTTTTTTTTTTTTTTTAAATCTTTGGCAAGACCAACCCCAGAGGTTCTGTCTTGGTGGGTCTGGGGTGGTGCCAAGGTATTAAGATTTTATTAAAAACCTCACAAGAAGAGTCTTCTGATGCAGAATCAGAATTGAGAATAACTACTATAGGACAGCGGCCCTGAAAGTGGGGATTATAGGCTAACAGCATCCTTATCACCTGGGAACTTCTTAGAAATGCAAAAACTTGGCCCGGTGCGGTGGCTCACGCCTGTAATCCCAGCACTTTGGGAGGCCGAGATGGGCGGATCACGAGGTCAGGAGATCGAGACCCTCCTGGCTAACACGGTGAAACTCCGTCTCTACTAAAAATACAAAAAATTAGCCGGGCATGGTGGTGGGCGCCTATAGTCCCAGCTACTCGGGAGGCTGAGGAATGATAATGGGGTGAACCAGAGAGGCGGAGCTTGCAGTGAGCCGAGATCGTGCCACTGCACTCCAGCCTGGGCGACAGAGAGAGACTCCGTCTCAAAAAAAAAAAAAAAAAAGCAAATACTTGGCCTGGTGCCATAGCTCATGCCTGTAATCCCACTATTTTGGGAGGCTGAGGCAGGCGGATTACCTGAAGTCAGGAGTTCGAGACCAACCTGGCCAAAATGGTGAAATCCCATCTCTACTAAAAATACAAAAATTAGTCGGGCATGGTGACACATGCCTGTAATCCCAACTACTCTGGAGGCTGAGGCAGGAGAATGGCTTGAACCCGGGAGGTGAAGCTTGCAGTGAGCCCAGATCATGCCACTGCACTTCAGCCTGGGTGACAGCGCCAGACACTGTCGCAAAAAAAAAAAAAAAAAAAGCAAATACTTGTCCCCCACACCCCAACTTGCCTACTGAATCTGACATTTTGGGGGTGGGGCCAGCAATCTGTCTCAGCAAGTCTTTATGGTAATTTGGATGCACTAAACTTTGAGAACCACTGCTAGAAGAGGTTAG
This sequence comes from Papio anubis, assembly GCF_008728515.1. Classification (NCBI taxonomy): domain Eukaryota; kingdom Metazoa; phylum Chordata; class Mammalia; order Primates; family Cercopithecidae; genus Papio; species Papio anubis. The sequence goes on from NC_044983.1 coordinate 63,112,897, forward strand.
ATTTGTTCTGTGTAATATAATTAGGACTTTGATAGTTGTTAACTGTGACTTGAAGCCTGGTTATGTCAATAAACATTAACCTGAAGAATGTGTCTGCAAAATTTCCTACTCCTGTTCCACTCCCTTTCCCTGCTTTTTTCCCCCCACTATATTTTCTCTGAAAGGAGAACTAGAAGGATCCTGGGTCACTAATAGTCTTGGAAATCACCATTTATCTTTGAAACTGTAACACTGTTGCTAAACTTCAGTGACAACATTGGCCATTGGAAAGGGTGGGTAGAATCCGAGACTCTTCCTCCTTTAGAAATTCTTAAATATCCTAAAATATGCCCTTTGGCTAACATTTTTTGTAACCAGATGTATGTTTCAGAGAGAAAGTCTGGGTAAGAAAAATGATGGAATTTATAAATTATTGCTTTTCCTTTTTACTTTGATAGTTGAAGATTAAGTGTGTTTCGTTCCAGAATATGTAACCCGACTTTTGTCAGACTCTTCCTTTTTTCTTTTTTTTTTTTTTTTGACAGAGTCTCCTTTTGTTGCCCAGGCTGAGGGCAGTGGCACGATCTCAACTCACTGCAACCTCCTGGGTTCAAGTAATTCTGCCTCAGCCTCCTGAGTAGCTGGTGGCATGCACCACCATGCCCAGCTAATTTTGTATTTTTAGTAGGGAAGGGGTTTCACCATGTTGGCCAGGCTGGTCTTGAACTCCTGACCTCAAGTGATCCGCCCACTTTGGCCTCTCAAAGTGCTGGCATTACAGGAGTAAGCCACCACGCCTGGCCCAGCCTGTTCTTATTCCCAGAGAGTAGGAGGAGGTGTGCTGGGGAAGTAGACAATCATTCACTCCCTGGATGGAGAAGAGAAGGTCATTAGGAGAGAGGGGAGGAAAAACAACCGAAGTGTTCTACTGCTTTCTATTCTAGTCAGTGCCCAACAGTTACGGCTCTTTTAACTCATCCCTTCCTCTCATTTGTAAATGGAAAAACACATTCCACAAAAAGAAGTCTTTGTTTCTGGAAACACTTGTTTTAGAAAAAAACAAAAAAGGTATGAGGAAAGCTTTATTTTGGGGAAATATATTATCCTGTTTTTCTTTGTTAAATGTTTATGTCATTTTGTCAAACACATGATATAGTGAAATAAATGAAAAAATATTTACACATATGCATACACACAGTATTCTTTCAAAGCATAAAGACATAAAAATAATCCTGAACTTTGGAAATATGTAGATTTTGGCAAGAGAGGTCTATCTTTGTATTTCTCACGTTAGGATTATTTTGTAAGCACACACTAGTCTTGCCTCACTTAGGGGCAAAATAACAGTGTATTTTTGAAGAGATGCCATTGCTGAAGCACATCAAACATTTATTTGATTTAATTATTCAGGGCCGTGTGCAGTGGCTCATGCTTGTAATCACAGCACTTTGGGAGGCCTAGGTGGGTGGATCACCTGAGGTCAGGAGTTCAAGACCAGCCTGGCCAACATATAGTGAAATCCCATCTTTACTAAAAAATACAAAAATTAGCCGGGTGTGGTGGCACACGTCTGTAGTCCCAGCTACTTGGGAAGCTGAAGCTGAGGCAGGAGAATTGCTTGAACCAGGGAGGCAGAGTGCAGTGAGCTGAGATGGTGCCACTGCACTCCAGCCTGGGCGACAGGGCAAGACTGTCTCTCAGGAAAAAAAAAAAAAAAAAGGTCAGGTGCAGTGGCTCACGCCAGTAATCCCAGCACTTTGAGAGGCCGAGGCGGGAAGATCACAAGGTCAGGAGTTCGAGACCAGCCTGACCAACATGGAGAAACCCCGTGGTGGTGCACGCCTGTAATCCCAGCTACTCAGGAGGCTGAGGCAGGAGAATCGCTTGAGCCTGGGAGGCAGAGATTGCAGTGAGCCAAGATTGCGCCACTGCACTCTAGCCTGGGTGACAGAGCGAGACTCTGTCTCAAAAAAAAAAAAAAAAAGTTTTATTCAGACCCACTTGCTCTTCCAATGACCAAAAACGTTTCTGTGAGATTTACCTAGTTTTCATTTATATCCATGCTTCTTTTAATGGGTTAGAAACTCTTCAATAACCTCCTGCAAAGAGTCTCAAATCTGACTTCAACTACTCTTGCCTAATTGGTCAGAGCATTAGAGCCAACAAGTCAAACCAGTCTCCCATATCCTGTCTGCCCACCTCCCACCTCTACCCAAAAACATGTTTATAAGTCAAAGGTGACTTCAGCTGGGAGGGGAAGGGGTAGTCTCTTGTGTGTTGGAGTTAATTATTTTCTCATACTTCCTTTCCAGTGACATTATCCACCCCACCTTGAAATCCTAGAGCCATTTCTACAAGGTTCATTACTCCACTTCATTAAGCAACAGGTCCTGCTAGCTAAAGTCTTAAAAAAAAAAAAATAGTAGTAGCAAGTGACAGTTTTAGCAACATTTCCTAACTCCAGTCTGTGACACACCCATGAACTTTCCACATTAAGAGGAAGTGGTAGGGTGGAAAATTCTAACCTTTTCGAAACCTTGGGACTCTATAAAAATTCCCGGCTGGGAGAAGAAGCTGGAGAAGAAATCCTTGATCTGTAAGTTAATATATGTGTCTATTTTATGTGTACATATTGGCCTGCCTGCCTGCCTGTTATAAAGCACGACATCTTACATGCCACAGAGACGCATCTCACAGCAGGCTAAGACAAGGTACCAGTCCTCAAAAAGCTGACAGCAGAGGCAGGAGGACGCAAACACATAAAACAGCAACTAATTGTGAAGCAGGATGAAATAAGTGATAACAAAGAGGCAAGAGTAACGGGTTCTGACTGAGGGGAGGTTTTATACAGCAGCACCAAGTACCGTACGGATTCCAGGTTCAAACGCACACACAACAGGAAGATGAGAAAGCTTAAGACTCAAAATGGAATGGATTAGATAATATATAGGAAAGTCCTGGCAGATGGCTTCACTTATTGTTGTAAGAAGCAGTTAGCATTTGATTTGAGCTCTGAAGGATAAAATAATTTTAAGTGGGGAGAAGGGTGTTCCAGGCTGAGGAAACAAGGTAGAGACAGAGTTGACAGTTTGAGTCTCGGCAGTAAGGTGGGGAATGAAGAGTTGATGGTGTGCTAGTAAACAGTGCCTGGAGAGAGAAAACAGGAGTCTGAAAGTTATGCTAGACAAAGCACCGGGAGCTTTGTGTAACATGCTGCGGAGCTGGGAGGAAATGAAGAAAAGAAGAAGGTGGTTATTCAACCTCTGCATTCAGACACATTACCGCCACCTTCTCTCTGGTCCGCCTGAACTGGTCAGAAATAACCAAAGAAGGATGCAGAAATCAATGTGTTGCAACAACAAGGACATCTTCGTAGCACTGCAGTGTCCTAATTGTGACGAATTGTGAAACAGTTCATCACCTCTACTCACCCAGACCTCTCTCCTATCAGCACCACTACCTCTTCCACCAATCCCCATAGTATTAACTCCACTTCTACTCTGTCCGACATCATCCCTCAAACCATCAGCTCCTCCTCTTCAATCTGGACCAGCAGCAGCCCCTACTGCCAGAACGACACCACAGCCACCCAGCACAGCAGAGCAAGCTTGCATAGGGAAAGTGTGCTAGGAAGTGGCTGCACACTATCCCACTAGGGAATGCCATCCTCTGCCAACTAAGGAATTCCATGGAAAAGATCCATGTCAGTGGACAGATCCAGATGGTGGCTGGTACTCTGCAGGTCCTCAATAACTTTCTGTTAAATTGGGTCTTAATGGTCTGTGAGTTATTGATTATAATAAGTCCAATTTCTCAATAAATGGAGTTAGACATCAAGGAGCAACTGTGGTGTTGTTAAACGTGATCCTAAAAGTTCAATACTTTCTACCGCAGCCCCCACTACCATTTTAGTATTATGTTCAAAAATAAGCATTAGATTTCCCCAGTTATAAAGATAATACATATACATTCTATAAAATTTGGAACATATCAAACTATCTTGCTTTTAAGTTCCCCAGAAACACAACAACCAGAATCAGCTATTGCAGTCATTTCCTACTGCTGCTGCCACAAATTACCACACATTTAATGGCTTAAAACAAACATAAATTCATCTTACAGTTCTGGAGGTCAGAAGTCTGACCTAGGTCTTACTGAGCTAAAATCAAGGCATCAGCGGGGCTGTGTTCATTCTGGAGACTCTACTGGAGAATGTGTTTCTTTGCCTTTTCCAGCTCATGGGGGCTGCCTACACTCTTTTTTTTTTTTTTGAGACAGGGTCTTGTTCTGTTGCCCAGGCTGGAGTGCAATTACATCATTACAGCCTCAATTTCCTGGGCTCAGGTGATCCTTCTGCCTCAGCCTCCTGGGTAGCTGGGACACAGGTGTGTCACCACTCCTGGCTAATTTTTTTTTCTTTAATTTTTTGTAGAGGCAGGGTTTTGCCATGTTGCCCAGACTGGACTCAAACTCCTAGGCTCAAGCAATCTGCCCACCTTGTCCTCCCAAAGTGTTGGGATTACGGGCATGAGCCACCATGCCCAGCCTGCCCATATTCTTTAGCTTGTGGCCCCTTCATTCATCTTCAAAGCCAGCAACTTTGTGTCTCTTTGATCATTAGTCACATCTTCCTCTGACTCTCTTCTGCCTCCCTCTTTCATTTTTAAGGACCCTTGCAATTACATTGGGCCAACATGAATGATCCAGGATAATCTAGGATTATCAGTTTGCTGATTAGCATGTGTAACCTTAATTCTTCTTTGCCATGTGAAGTAACAAATTCACAGATTCTAGGGATTAGGACACAAACATCTTTGGGGTGTCGTTGGCACTAATAATCCCTGTATTCAGAAATGGTAATCACAAACATTTTATTACGTGACTTTCTGTTCTTTTTAAGGTTCACATATATGCAAATATGTAATGCAGTCATGTGTCTCTTAACCATGGGGTTACATTCTGAAAAATACACCATTAGGCAGTTTTGTCACTGTGTGAACGTCATAGAGTGTACTTACATAAATCTAGATGGTATAGCCTTACACACCTAGGCTAGTTAGTATAGCTACGCACCTGCACAGCATGTTACTGTACTGAAAACTGTTGGCAACTGTAACACAATGGTTAGGATTTATGTATCTAAATATATCTAAACATAGAAAAGGTACAGTAAAAAGATGATATAAAAGATTTTTCAAATGGTTCTCTTATATAGGGCACATACCATGAATGGAGCCTGCAGGACTGGAAGTTGCTCTGGGTTAGTCAGTGAGTGGTGAGTGAATGTGAAGGCCTAGGACATTACTGCACACTACTGTAGACTTCATAAACACTGTACACTTAGGCTACACTCAATTTATTAAAAATATATTTGTCTTTCTTCAATAATAAACTTTTGGGATACATTCTGAGAAGTGTACTGTTAAGCAACTTTTTGCCTACTATAACTTTTTTGTTTTATAAACTTTCAGATTTTGAAAAGCTTTTTCACTCATTTGTAATAAAACTTAGCTTAAAACACACATTGTACAGCTGTACAAAATATTTTCTTTCTTTACATCTTGAATCTATAATACACCTTTATCTTTTTTTTTTTTTTTTTTTTGAGACGGAGTCTTGCTCTGTCACCCAGGCTGGAGTGCAGTGGCCGGATCTCAGCTCACTGCAAGCTCCGCCTCCCAGGTTCATGCCATTCTCCTGCCTCAGCCCCCCAAGTAGCTGGGACTACAGGCGCCCGCCACCTCGCCCGGCTAGTTTTTTTGTATTTTTTAGTAGAGACGGGGTTTCACCGTGTTAGCCAGGATGGTCTCGATCTCCTGACCTCGTGATCCGCCCGTCTCGGCCTCCCAAAGTGCTGGGATTACAGGCTTGAGCCACCGCGCCCGGCCCCGCACCTTTATCTATTTTTAAATTGTTTTATTTTAATTTTTACTTTTTAGGCTTTTTTGTTAAAAACTAAAACACAAGCACACACATTAGCCTATGACTACACTGGGCCAGGATCATCAATACCACACCTCCACATTTTGTCCCACTGGAAGGTCTTCAGGGGCAATAACAGGCATGGAGCTGTCATCTCCTATGACAACAATGTCTTCTTTCGGAATACCACCTAAAGGACCTGAAATATGTAAACCAGTAACAGTCATTTATTATCACTAGCAAGTATGAAGTACTGTGCATAATTGTGTGTGATATACTTTTATACAATTGGCAGTGCAGTAGGTTTGTTTACACCATCACCACAAACAGGTGAGTAATGCCTTGTGCTACATCACTGGCTGTGAAGGCTGTGATGGCTATGATGGCTACAGTGTCACTAGGCGATAGGACTTTTTATCTGATGGGATTACTTATGTGCCGTTGACCAAAATATTGTTGTTTGGCAAGTGGCTGTACATGTAATAGGCTGTTCCTCCACTTTAAAGTGGGATAATACGCACATAGGGAGTGGAGTTTGCTGGATAACTATAGACCTGTAAGACATGCTCTACTTTTAGATCCGCTAATAATCAACAAGGCTACTTTGAATATAATAATTGGCTACTGAAAAGCCAGTGAAGGTTCCTCTATTTCCCATTCAAATTGCCTGTAGAAGTGGAGTAAATGTATTAGTGTGTGCTGATTCATGAGTTGACCAAATTTGGCCAGAAAGTGAAAGCTTTGTTTATGGGAAGAATCAGAGGGTGTTCCAATGAAAACAGGAGTCATTGGCAGTAACGAAGCCTGGAGGTGTTCACACTTGTATTAATCATGCTTCAGCCTACTGAGTTATGTGAAAAAGAGAACTTGTTTTATACATATGGTCTAATAATTTGGGTCTGACCTGGCAACTCCTTTGTTCCTTCTTCAGTGTTCTAAGATTACACAAATGTAAACAATAGTGTCAGGCCTCTGAGGCCAAGTTAAGCCATTATATCCCCTGTGACCTGCACGTATACATCCAGATGGCCTGAAGCAACTGAAGATCCACAAAAGAAGTGAAAATAGCCTCAATTGATGACATTCCACCATTGTGATTTGTTTCTGCCCCGCCCTAACTGATCAATGTACTTGTAATCTCCCCCACCCTTAAGAAGGTTCTTTGTAATTCTCACCACCCTTGAGAACGTACTTTGTGAGATCCACCCCCTACCCACAAAACATTGCTGCCAACTCCACCGCCTATCCCAAAACCTATAAGAACTACTGATAATCCCACCACCCTTTGCTGACTCTCTTTTCGGACTCAGCCTGCCTGCATGTAGGTGAAATAAGCAGTCTTGTTGCTCACGCAAAGCCTGTTAGTGGACTCTCTTCACACGGACGCGCGTGACAAATAGTACATTTGATATCAGATTTTTTTTCTCCTAGCAGGACACTCATGAGTCATCATCAAATTTTTTTTATAGAATTGTACTCACAGGCTATTCTCTAGGTAGGGAGTTGCAAATAGTAAAGCAATTCATGCTCAGAAGATATTTCAAAATGGTAAAATCTGTTTGAGTAGGTCAAATAAAAATCAAGAAAACCATTTGCAATTATAATTGCAAAGGGATATGCTATTTATTTATAGAGTACCTTTCCCCAAAATATTTTTTTTTTGTTTGAGACAAGGTCTTTCTCTGGCTGGAGTCCAGTGGCATGATTATGGCTCATTGCAGATTTGACCTCCTGGACTCAAGGGATCCTCCTGCCTCAGCCTCCCGAGTACCTGGGACCAAAGGCATATGTCACCACACCTGGATAATTTGTTATTTTTTGTAGAGATGGGTTCTTGCCATGTTGCCCAGGCTGGCCTCGAACTGCTTGGCTCAAGTGATCTGCCTGTCTTGGTCTCCCACAGCCAGGTCATGTCTTGCCTGAAAGACTCGAAATCACTAAATTACTATGTTATCGTAAAAGACAGGTAGGAAGAGACATTTTGGTAAAGTTTATCTTGTCTGGTGATAAGGGAGAAGAGTCTCTTGGTCCAACTTTCCCCCTTTTTCCTTCTCCATTTTTCTCATCTCTTTAGACCCAAAATTTTAAACTGGCGAAAGGATGGGCAGCAGTTAAGGCCAGATGGGGCGAGGAGTTAAATGTGTCATTTGCTCCCGACTATAGATTCTTTCAGAGGCAAAAACTCATTGATGTTTTAATCCAGGTTTGATGTGAGGTCTCCCTGTCCCTTGAGGTCTAGATAAAGTAAAATCAATACCCCATTGCCCCCTACTTCAAGGCTTGTGGTTGATTTCTAGAAATTCCTAAGCAGTTTACATTCTCAAAGTCACCTCTGGCGCCAAACTTGTTTCCTCAGTTTATGGATTATTTCAGTGTCTTTTCATTTTCTTTCTTCTTCTCCCTCACTCCCCCTCTCCCCCTCTTCCCCCTGCCCCTCTCCCTTCTCCTCTTTCTCTTTCTTCTCTTCTTCTCCTTCTCCTCCTTCTTCCTCCTTCTTCTCCTTCTTCCTTGTCCTTGTTCTTCCTATTTTTTTCTTTTTTTTTACACAGAGTCTTGCTCTGTCTCCCAGGCTGGAGGGTGTTGGCATGATCTCGGCTCCCTGCAACCTGGCTCAAATGATCCTCCCGCCTCAGCTTCCCCAGTAGCTGGGATTACAGGTGGGAGCCACCAACGCTTGGCTAATTTTTGTATATTTTGTAGAGACGGGGTTTTGCCATGTTGCTGTGGCTGGTCTCGAACTCCTGAGCTCACAAAAGTGATCTGTCTGCCTCGGCCTCCCAAAGTGCTGGAATTCCACTGGCCTGCTTCTTCTGCTCAGCAATTCATTGACTCAGATATCACATTCAGGCTCTTTCCCAGTCTATGTGCAAGCACACACACACACACCTCCTAAGAGGCCGTTTGTGTGGTAAGTGGACTTTACTGACTATTTGAGAGACAGACATGTGTTACAGTAAGTAGTCAGGCAGACATGAGCAGGGCAGGAGAGGGCCCCCTACTCACCAGAAACGTCAGGCGACCATCAGGTGATGGTCAGGTGGTTGTTAACTGTCTCTCTAAAATAATAATTGGTCACAGCCAGTGCCAGGGAAAGGCAGGCTCCCAATACATAGAAAACACCTGAAACTGGTGATCAGCAGCTTCCCAATAGGATCTTAGGAGTGTGATGAGTGGGCTCCAGTATGCACATTAAGAGGCAAAATGGTGGAGTTTAACTGGTATATGACCTTCTTGGAACACTCCACTGGTAAGGGAAGAACACCTCAAGTGAGCATATGTACAACTCCAGTAAACACACTGTGCGCGCAGCCCCTCCCTCGTACTGACAGGCCACTGCACGTGGGGTCAGCCCACCCCAAGGGAAGAAAGGGGAGGAGTAATGCAACCCCGGAAGCATGCCAACATATAAGACCCCAAGTCAAAGGTCGAACCATGCATTTGAATCTCTCAAGTCACCTGCTTGGCCCTCTTCCAAGTGTACTTTACTTCCTTTCATTCCTGCTCTAATGCTTTTTAATAAACTTTCACTCCTGCTCTAAAACTTGCCTGGGTCTCTCACTCTGCCTTATGCCCCTTGGTGGAATTCTTTCTTCTGAGGAGGCAAGGAATGAGGTTGCTGTAGACCCGTATGGATTTACCATCACTAACACGTGAAAAGTGGCAACTTCACCAAAGGAATTTTCACTCAGTCTCTCTCTACCTCACCTGGTGCCCCTCCTTCCTCTGCAAGGCCAAAAAATTCCTCTTGTTTTGTCATGCAGAACTGACCTGCCTTTTCTTTCTTTGCCACAGTCCTGGGGGCAGGGCGCTCCTTTCCACAAATGGCTTTTCAAGGTATTTCCCCAGGCACTGTTCCCTTCCTAAGAAGAGTTCTGGTGCCAGCTGTTAAGATAATAACAATTTCGGGCCGGGGGTGGTGGCTCACGCCTGTAATCCCAGCACTTTGGGAGGCCGAGGAGGGCGGATCACGAGGTCAGGAGATTGAGACCATCCTGCCTAACACGATGAAACCCTGTCTCTACTGAAAATACAAAAAAAAAAGCTGGGCCTGGTGGCGGGTGCCTGTAGTCCCAGCTACTTGGGAGGCTGAGGCAGGAGAATGGCGTGAACCTGGGAGGCGGAGCTTGCAGTGAGCCGAGACTGCGCCACTGCACTCCAGCCTGGGCGACAGAGGGAGACTCTGTCTCAAAAAAAAAAAATAAATAAATAAAATAAAATAAAAATAAAAATTTCAACCCTGTAAAATTTATTTTTAAACTCCAGTGTTTTCAGGACAGAGAAAACTAGTATTTCTTTTATTTGACAAATATGTTTTGGTGTGTTTATTTTATGTCAGACTTTATTGCTGGAGCTGAGAACATGGTGGGAATTAGACACAATCCTGGCCCTCATGGAGTTTCTGTCTCCTAGAGGAGAAATATTCTAAACAAATAATGATGCAAATTATTTATTTATTTGTTTGTTTGGAGACAGAGTCTTGCTCTGTGGCCCAGGCTGGGGTGCAGTGGTGTGATCTTGGCTCACTGCAACCTCTGCCTCCCAGGTTCAAGTTGTTCTCATGCCTCAGTCCCTGAGTAGCTGGGACCACAGGGTGCACCACCACATCTGGCTAATTTTTCTATTTTTGGTAGAGACGAGGTTTTGCCATCTTGGCTATGCTGGTTCCAAATTCCTGGCCTCAAGTGATCCTCCCGCCTCGGCCTCCCAAAATGCTGGGATTACAGGCATGAGCCACTGTGCTCAGCTGCAAATAATTTATTGACAAATGCGGTACATGCCACAAAGGAAAATTTCTGAATACTATCTGAAAGGGTGTGGAGGGTGGCAGGGTGGGTGGTCAGGGAAGGTCTTGCCAAAGAAGGGGCTCCTGAGTGGAGGATGGGATGGTGAGGAGTTTGCTAAACAATGTGTTTAACCAATGGAAAGGTATGTTCAAAGGCCCTGAGACAGAAACAATGTTGCTGGTTTGTCTGACCACAGAAAGAAGCAAGTGGGGTTTCAGCAAGTAAGTGAGAGGAAGAGGGGTGAGAGGTTCTTGGTGTGGAGCCAGGAGCCTTTTTAGGTAGAGTCTAATAGGCCATGGTGAGGAGTTAGGATACCAATAGGGAAGTGACTTACCTGATTTATGTTTTAAAAGATTATTGTAGGTGCAGAATAGAGAATAGATTGCTTATGCATTCCAGTGTTGTATAATAAACAACTTAAACATCTACAGATGCACGATTGGTTAAGTAAATTATGGTATATTTTCATGCAATGAAATTAGCACGAAGCCATTACAAATGGTGAGATGAACATATGTTGGCACGGACAGATGTCCACATTATAATAAGAGGAAAAAAAAAACCTTTTATCTGAGGAATGCAAGCCCTTTTAATTATCAGGCCCAAAGAGACATTAAAATGAGCCATCAATCACATCCTTCTCCCCACTTTGATCTATGTATTCATCCCATTAAACTGCTTGCTATTGCCACAAGCTATTATAAGTTAACCTAATTATGCACACTGGGCACTATAACCACACCCTATAGGTTATCAGTATATAGCCAATAACTAATCATTGCTATTTCTATAAACCAATGAGAATTCCTGACAAACAACTTTGTCAGTCAACTTGCCATCCCCCGTTTTTGCCTTTAAAAATCCACTTGTAGGCTGGGCGCGGTGGCTCATGCCTATAATCCCAGCACTTTAGGAGGCTGAGGTCAGGAGTTCGAGACCAGCCTAGCCAACATAGTGAAACCCCCGTCTCTACTAAAAATACAAAAGTTAGCCAGGCATGGTGGTGTGTGCCTGTTTTCCCAGCTACTCGGGAGACTGAGGCAGGAGAATGGTGTGAACCCAGGAGGCAGAGTTTGAAGTGAGCCGAGATCACACCACTGCACTCCAGCCTAGGCGACAGAGTAAAACTCTGTCTCAAAAAAAAAAAAAAAAAATCCACTTATATTCCTCCAGTGAACTCCAGCCTGGGTGACAGAGGGAGATGCTGTCTAAATAAGAAAAAATAAATAAAATAAGTAAATTCACTTGTAGCTGGGGCTAATTGGAGTGTATATTCAGGGCAACTTGAATTTATGATATTGGGTTGCAATCCTCAAGTTTACCCTAAATAATCACTTTTTTTTTTTTTTTTTTTTTAGTACAGTGGCACGATCTCGGCTCACTGCAACCTCCCCCCCCCGGGTTCAAGTGATTCTTCTGCCTCAGCCTCCTGAGTAGCTGGGATTATAGGCGCCTACTACTATGCCCGGCTAATTTTTTGTATTTTTAGTAGAAATGGGGTTTCACCATGTTGGCCAGGCTGGTCTCAAACTCCTGACCTTAGGTGATCCTCCCACCTCAGCCTCCCAAAGTATTGGGATTACAGGTGTGAGCCACTGTGCCCAGCCATAATCTTTCTACCTATATTAATTTTGCCTCAGCTTTTTCCTTTTAGGTCAACAAGTAATTTGAGGGAGAGGAGGGAGAGTCAAGTTATAACATAATGTCTGTGTTGTTCTTTTCAAAAAAGTCTTAAAGTATATAAACTAAAATGTTTATATTGTCTATCTCCTGGTGGTAGCAATATAGACTTTTTTCCACCTTTTTTCTTACTTACTTTTTTTTAGTTTTTCTACTTGAATAATAAAAAAGGCATGTAAAAATAAGCTCACCAGACATAAGATTAGAATCTGGCCTGACAGAGAAAACATTTAAATACAGAAATGTGGCATTTCATTTACCAAGAGTTATACCTATTGCTTACTTCAAAACATGAATACTACTGGGTGTGGTGGCTCACACCTGTAATCCCAGCGCTCTGGGAGGCAGAGGCGGGTGAATCCTCTGAGGTCAGGAGTTCAAGACCAGCCTGACCTATATGGAGAAACCCTGTCTCCACTAAAAATACAAAATTAACTGGGCGTGGTGGCACATGCCTGTAATCCCAGCTACTCGGGAGGCTGAGGCAGGAGAATCGCTTGAACCTGGGAGACGGAGTTTGCGGTGAGCCGAGATCGCGCCACTGCACTCCAGCCTGGGCGACAGTACAAGATTCTGTCTCAAGAAAAAACCAAAAAAACACGAATACTTTGCAGCACATTTCAAATGTTATTCCATAAAATTTGTAATGAAAACCCAATAGTGTGATCACTTAGATAGTATTCCTTAAAACAATGTTCACAGTATTTCTCTTTTCCCTGAATGTATCAATGTCTTTAATCAAACATTTTTTCAGACTCAATGTGAGAGTATCTCCCTCTAGAGTGCCCACCTGGGGAGTGCTTCCGACTGTGTTACCTTGCCTCATTGTTTTGAATTAGGATTGGAAAATTCATTTTATGATCATTTCACTTAAAAGTTCCAATGAAACCAACTTGAAGAATGGGAACTAAGATTCAGTGGAATATAGCTGAGCTCCAGATATCTTTCTGTGGTCATTGTTCCTCTATTTGTGCTCTGAAAGCATTGCACAATTCTAGACTTACACTTAGTTCAAGGCTTTGACCATTGGGTGAAGCGTTAAGTCCCTCAAATATTAGCTTTTCAATAACAATAGCATATCTGATCAAATGTCGATGGACCAGTATTTGTGATTTTCTGACTATAGCAGTGCAGCTTTTAAGTTCTCTGAAATCTTGGTCTTTCTGCACTTCCTTTGTTAATTTAAAGGAATCCTTTGAATTTTAAATTTCATGTAATGTTTTACGACAGTAGATTGCTGTAAATGTAATCAGTCTTTTTACTTGTATGCTTGCAAAAACTGAAGATTTTTTCCCCTTGTTTATTACTGTCTATTTTTCAAAATGATTTTCTGTCACTATTGTATTAAATAGCTTAGATTTCCTAGGTCCTCTGATGATCCATGTCCAAAACAATTTTAAATAAACGGTGTAGAAAATATATACCTTACTAATTATGCTAAAGGAAAAGTGTGAATAAAAAGCTATTTTTAGGCCGAGCGCAGTGGCTCACACCTGTAATCCCAGCACTTTGGGAGGCCAAGGTGGGTGGATCACTTGAGGTCAGGAGTTCAAGACTAGCCAGACCAACATGGTGCAACCCTGTCTCTACTAAAAATACAAAAAAATTAGCCAAGCATGGTGGTGGGTGCCTATAATTCCAGCTACTCAGGAGGCTGAGGCAGTAGAATTGCTTGAACCAGGGAGGCAAAGGTTGTAATGAGCTGAGATCGCACCACTGTACTCCAGCCTGGGCCACAGAGCGAGACTCCATCTCAAAAATAAAATAAAACAAAATAAAAGGTATTTTTTACAACTAGGCAGCTTTAATACTTTCAGACAGAGTAGCCATAGAGATATCCCTTCATTGGGCCAAGGTGTTGGCAAGAAATCATTGGACCGGGCACAGTGGCTCACGCCTGTAATCCCAGCACTTTGGGAGGCCAAGGCGGGTGGATCACGAGGTCAGGAGATTGCAACCATCCTTGCTAAAACAGTGAAACCCCGTCTTTACTAAAAATACGAAAAAATTAGCCAGGCATGGTGGCACGTGCCTATAGTCCCAGCTACTCGGGAGGCTAAGGCAGGAGAATTGCTTGAACCCGAGAGGTGGAGGTTGCAGTGAGCTGAGATCGTGCCAATACCGTCCAGTCTGGGTGACAGAGTGAGACTCTGTCTCAAAAAAAAAAAAAAAAAATCATTGATACCTACTTTGGAAAAACAGTTTTTTACAACAGCCATTGCTGTGTTATTATTTGTATTTGAAACCTATAAAATTCTTTCAAGACAGCTTGCTTTCTTGTTCTTCTTCCTTTTTTTCTTTCTTTTTTTTTTTTTTAGCAAAACAATTTTCTATCGGTAGAGCAAGCATACACTTAAGTTCATATAATCCTTTTTTTTTTTTTTTTTTTTGAGACAGGGTCTTGCTTTATCACCCAGGCTGGAATGCAGTGGCACAATCTTACAATCTTGGCTCACTGTAACCTCCGTCCCCCAGGCTCAAGCAAACCTCCTACTTCAGCCTCCCGAGTAATTAGGACCACAGGCACATGCCACCATGCCCAGCTAGTTTTTTTTCCCTTTTTTTTTGTAGAGGCAGGGTTTCACCATGTTGCCCAGGCTGGTCTTGAACTCCTGGGCACAAGTGATCTGCCCGCCTTGGCCTACCAAACAGTTACTCCTAACGATGAATTCTGATTTTAGTAGAGGACGTATTAATCATAGCAATGAAGTTTTATTATACTACATTTTATTTTAAATAACTACATTTAACAAAAATACATTTCTAGACTGCATAGCCACAGAAACACTATACCTTCTGTTCATCTCTGAGCCTGACAGTAACACTAGCATTTATATAACATTCTATGGCTTCCAAAGATGTCCTAAAATCTTAGGTGGTAGATGTGTAAAAAAAAAAAAACAAGTTGTTGTGTATTCTGTTTTGAAAGCTTAACTTTTCAGCAAACACAGCTAGTTTTAATGACCATGTGACATAGACTCACAACCCTTGTACCGTAATTGTTAATGGCCAAAATAACAACTTAGCAGATTTTTAGTCCGATCAACAAGCAGGCATGGAACACCTGCTATTTGTAGGCACCAGCACAGAACCTCAGGTATACAAATATGATTAGAGTTAACTGCCAATTTCCAGAGGCTATTCTTCAGTAGAAGTATATCTATGGAAGTAAAAAGGACAGAACAATGAATTTTGATAAGAAAGATCAAGGAAAGCTTTAAAAAGAAGTGGCATTTGATTTAAGTCCTATCAAGAAGAATCTTTTAAAAAAAGAAATTACCAGCATTGTCCTTCAAAGATACCTGCTTAGGAAGTTGTGTTTTCATTCCACTGATGGGGCTGATGTGCAAAATATTTTAGAAATTACGTCTGGATCCTATTTTGCATCACAGGATAATCAACCCCATTTCACTGCAGTCACAGTTTGCTTTTTTAGTAGACGGCTCTCCAGTCAGTTCAAGCAGAAAGCATTTCCGCTTTCAGAGGACTAAGGCTTGGAGGATGCCCAGACACTCTGGCCTCACCCCCATTTCTTTGTAGTCCGTGGAGAGACGGAGAAAGGAACAATGTTTCTGGAAATTTGCAGATCTCTGTCTAAGGGAGCTTTTTCGTCTGCCACTGAGCCTAAATGACCTGTAGAAGTGCAGAAACCATTATTGGTTTGAAGACAGCAGGCCTGTCTTAAGAGGAAATATTTTGTTCTGGATAAGATAAGGATATTCAGTAACAAGTAAGTAGAGATTTCAGCCATTTCCATTAAACATTGCTGCATGGAAAAAAATGGAAGTAAGAGATTTTTTTCTTTTTTTTTTTCATATAAAATTAAAACAACCCAGTCTTCCCAGAGTGGCACTTGTGGAAACTGGGAAACTGGGATCAAAACATAAGCCACTCAGCCTTGATGTTAGATGCTTTGCATCTCACCATGCCACCAGGGATGGGAAAACATTCTTTTTTTTTTTTTTTTTTTTCCTATTCATGGCTAGTACTCCTTACAGAATCTATCAAAAGTAAAGAGCATGCCTAAAATAATTTGGAAGTATACTTCAATTTTATCTAATGTCCAGTTCAAAGAGAGAAGACAAAAAGAGAAGAAACACGAAAGTTGGAAGAGAGAAGAATAGATAAACCAGTGGGTAAAGAAAGTAGGGTGAATTGAGAAGTGGAGGAGGACAGAAGAGAGAGAAGCAATCCATGGTGGAAGAAACATAGGTTCACATACAGAATGCTGCACTTTTATCAATGCTTTTAAAAGTGCTAAGTGACCAGGCGCGGTGACTCACGCCTGTAATCCCAGCATTTTGGGAGGCTGAGGAGGGCGGATCACTTGAGGTCACAGTTCAAGACCAGCCTGGCCAACATGGTGAAATCCCGTCTCTAATAAAAATATAAAAATTAGCCAGGCGAAGTGGTGGGCGCCTGTAATCCCAGCTACTCGGGAGGCTGAGGCAGGAGAATCGCTTGAACCCAGGAGGCCGAGGTTGCAGTGAGCCGAGATTGTGCCACTGTACTCCAGCCTGGGCAACAGAGCGAGACTCCATCTCAAGAAAAAAAAAGTGTGTGGTACCTCCCGCCTCCCCCTCCCTGCTCCTGCCATGTAAGATGCCTGCTCTTGCTGCCTTTTGCCATGAGTAAAAGCTCCCTGAAGCCTCCCTAGAAACAGATGCTGCCATGCTTCCTGTGAAACATGTGGAACCATAAGCCAATTAAACCTCTTTTCTTTATAAATTACCCAGTCTCAGGTATTTCTTTAGAGCAATGGGAAAATAATAGACTAATATACATATTAAATACATGTTTATGTATAAGTATAAAGTCAGTAAAATATCTACACATATATTTATATATGTAAACTAATTACTATAGATCAATCAGCAGGGAGATAGAGATAGATATATAAGACATGATTCTTAGCCTTCAGAAGTTTAAAATCTAGGAGGGGAGATAAAAGTGAAAACATATCATTACAAAGCAATAGAAATAATTGCCATAATGAATATGTGAACTGAAGCAAAGTGGAGAAACTAACTTTGCCCAGAAGAGAAAAAAAGGAATTAACTTATATTGGGACTATTACTCTATTTCATAAGTCACAATTTTCACATTCCAACGTAAGAGGGGAACAACTGTATAAGGTTTTAAAAATTCATCTTGGCCGGGCGCCTGTAATCCCAGCACTTTGGGGGGCCGAGGCGGGCGGATCACGAGGTCAGGAGATTGAGACCATCCTGGCTAACATGGTGAAACTCCATCTCTACTAAAAATACAAAAAATTAGCCGGGTGTGGTGGCACGCACCTGTAATCCCAGCTACTCAGGAGGCTGAGGCAGGAGAATCACTTGAACCCAGGAGGCAGAGGTTGCAGTGAGCAGAGATAGCACCACTGCACTCCAGCCTGGGTGACAGACTGAGACTCTGTCTCAAAAAAAAAAAAAAAATATATATATATATATATACACACACACACACACACACACACACATATTTTAAAAAATTTATCTCATTAAGCAAATAGGCCTGCAATAGCATTGAGAGTGTGATACAAGAATTTGCAACATGGAATAACAGTTGCATAATGTACCAAGGAAGTGCTGAAACTACCCTATTAATTAAGCCATTCTTTAATTTAATTGTATGATAGCGTGTGTAAACAGACTACTGTGAATAAATGATATACTAGACATATGTATATCATTTTATTTGTTCACGCATTTGGAAAAGCTTCATGTGCAACATATTGTATAGGTACCAATGAGGAAACAGATTATCAAGGCATCATTCCTGCCTCAAGGAGATGATAACCTTGTAAGGGAAGTAAAATATGCTAAAGTGACTACAATCCAGAGCAGTTTGTGCCCAGTGTCCTGAGAGCTATATAACTAAAATATGAAAGAGTTTAGAGAAAATGCTTAGCCTGGGTATGAAGGATGACTTTTTGGGAGAACATGAATTTGAACTGGGTCATCAGGAATGGGTAGGTTTATTGCAGGTGGCTATCATGGAGACAGGGTAAATGTTCCAAATAAAAGAATCCTTTGAATCATGAGCATAGCAACAGCAAATATTCTAACTTGGTTTGAGTATAACGAACATAAAGCAGAGTTGTGGGAGATAATTTTTGAAGGATTAATTAGCAATAGGTCATAGTGGCCTGAACCTTAGGAAAAAACCCGAACAATTCTACCAATATTTATTGAGGGCTTATAATAGCCCAGGAGTTGAGAATTCACAGATTAATAAAATGAAGTCTCTGTCCTTGGCAACTCAGATGTACTATTCCCGATGTCTTAGAGATAAGTGTAGAACAATGATTACAAAATCTGAGGGTATGTGCTATAATGAAGATATGTACAAAGGACTGTGGGAGCAATTACCTCTTGCTGGAGGAGTTAGAAAAGACATCAGAGAGGAAATGCTATTGCAATTGGGTCTTGATAAATGAGTGCAGAAAAAACAAGGACATAATGTTTCTTCTGCATACAAAGTCCCAGAGACATGGAAGAGCTGGCTTAATCAAAGAACAAACTGTGATCCAATGTGACTCAAGGAGGAAGTATTGGGAATTAAGGCTGTAAAGAGAGGTCAGGGTCAAAATGAGAAGGGCCTCATGCATTGTGCTAAGGAACGTTGGACTTAAGTCTTTTCAGCTTGTGATTTTCAATATTTTAAATGCTAGAATTTTTGGCAGGATAGTGGAAAGGATTAAAAGTCCAGAAACTTTAGCCAGGCTTGGTGGCATGTGCCTGTAGTCCCAGCTACTAGGGAGGCTGAGGCAGGAGGATTGCTTGAGCCCAGGAGTTAAAGGCTGCAGTGAGCTATTATTGTGCCACTACACCCCAGCCTGGGTGACAGAGCAAGACCCTCTCTTAAAAAAAAAAAAAAAAAAAAAAAAAAAATCTGGATACACTAAACAAGCCAGCAGCAATTACAGCACAAACCATAGTATGGTGTAGTTATGGTCTCACAGTGTCTATAAAAGCATCCATAGTTACTGCACTATTCACTTGGTTGACCTTTAGCACTATGTTTCTTTTGGAGCAGAGCTGTTTATTCCCAGGCAGTGTGCACTTTTGAATACTCAGAGGCAATGTTCTCACAAGTTCCAGTAAGCACCAGATCATTCCCTTGGCGTAGACTTGATGTTACTCTAAGCCTCTTTCCTCTTACTTATAGCAAGTTGTACTCTGTTTAATACTCCACAAGTTTCTCAGATCAGCATTGTTTGACAGAAATTGCTCTTAAAAGTTTGAATGCTGGCCGGGCGCGGTGGCTCATGCCCGTAATCCCTGTACTTTGGAGGCAGATGGATCAGCTGAGGTCAGGAGTTCAAGACCAGCCTGGCCAACATGGCAAAATCTTGTCTCCAGTAAAAATACAAAATTAACTGGACGTGGTGGTGGGCCCCTGTAATCCCAGCTACTCGAGAGGCTGAGGCAGGGGAATCGCTTGAACCCTGGAGGTGGAGGTTGCAGTGAGCGGAGACTGCGCCATTGCCATCTCGCCTGGGAAACAAGAGCAACACTCCATTTCAAAAAAAAAAAAAAAAAAAAAGAAAATTGAATGGGTTCTACCTATTGATCAAAAGGTAGTAGGATGTTTGCAAAGCATGCAAGGTATAACACAAGGTAAGACACAAAGTGCTGTGTCTTACCAGATGAAAACCATTGCTGTAGGCAATAGAGTCCTGAAAGATGTTTAAATGGGTGGATCCTAAAACCAAAGCGACGATATGAGCATATTAATCAAAATGCCATGTGCAAAATGTTTTGAAGAATGGAGAGGCTGGGAGCTGATGTGGCCATTTAAAGCCAGAATGAGGACCAGAACTAGGGTTTCAGTAGAAAGGGAGATTAGGAGCCACTTTATTAAGGAAATATGAGATTTGGCAATTGAGCATATGGGGAAGGGGTGTCATGAAAAGGAGTAAAAGATGGATCTGACATTTTATGCCTGGTTGAATGGAAGAATACTGGTGCCATTACAAGGAATAGGATAATCAGGAATAACAGCTATTTTGGATTATATGAGAAATGTGGCTCAGGGTAATTGAGTTTTAAATGGTAGTTATAAATTAGCCAAGATTAGTGATGTCTTTTAGAATATTCTTATGGTTCTAATAAAATCCTGGGGAAAGTGGATATTGCCCATCTAGCAGTTCGGTGTGTTTTGACTTTTTGTTTATAGTGTCCCATATATAATTGCCTTTATTTAATTAATTAATTTTTTTGAGATGGAGTTTCACTCTTCTTGCCCAGGCTGGAGTACAGTGGCACAATCTTGGCTCACCTCCCGGGTTCAACTGATACTCATGCTTCAACCTCCCAAGTAGCTGGGATTACAGGCATGTGCCACCATGTCTGGCTAATTTTTTGTATTTTTAGTAGAGATGGGGTTTCACCATATTGGTCAGGTTGGTCTTGAACTCCTGACCTCAGGTGATCCACCCACCTCGGCCTTCCAAAGTGCTGGGATTACTGGTGTGAGCCACACCCAGCCTATAATTGCCTTTAAATGCAATTTTGTTTTTGAAAAGCTGATTTACTTACCATTTTTGTGGAATCCATTAATATGAGAACATTCCCAACAGATATAGGCCTTAAGAAGGAGTATTCTGGGGGCTACACCTCTGGGAATCGAGATGTTGCTGATAGGTTACTGGCTGTAAACTACTTGCCAGTCTAGGGATTCCGGTAAGGTCATTTCTCTGGGGAAAGATGTCTGTAGGCTGTTTCCGTGGTCTCCACCTTTCCATCTTGGGGCTGGGGCATATGCAGATTCCTGCAGTACAAAATGCACAAAAGTACCAGCCTCTAGTAGGTTGTAGGCAATCTTCAAGCAGAGTTGTAACTAGGCGACTCTAATTTTGAGCTCTGTTGTTCTCTTACTACAAATGAGGAAGTGAAAAACAACTTTTACTTGTTAGCTATTTCCCCAGTTTGAAAAAACGGAAACAAAACCACCCAAGTAACCCAAACCCACAGTTTAGTGAACCCAAGCACAAATTTGAGTGATTGGGTCAAAAAGCCTTTTCTTATGATTTGCAAACCAGAACCAGGAGCTCCAGATTTCCCTGGGGTGCCCCGATGATGTCTTTGTCAGTGGTGCTCATCTTATTACGCAGGTACCCAAAATGGTACAGGAGATGGTTTCATTGGCATTCATATCACTAGATCCGTTTGCAACACGGAACATATCGAAACACACATCCTTGGGCCAGGTGCGGTGGCTCATGCCTGTAATCCCAGCACTTTGGGAGCCTGAGGCAGGAGGATTGCTTGAGGTCAGGAGTTTGAGACTAGCCTGGGCAACATAGCAAGACCTTGCCTCTAAAAAAAAAAGATAAGAAAAAGAAAAAAAAATAGCTGGGCATGGAGGCATACGCCTGTTGTCCTAGCTACTAGGAAGGCTGAGGTGGGAGGATGAACTGAGCCCAGGAAGTCAATGCTTTAGTGAACTATGATTGCACCACTGCACTGCAGTCTGGGTGACAGAGTGAGACCCTGTCTCTAAAAACAAAAGCAACAACAAAAAATCCACATCCTTGGCAGTCTTGAACCTTAGCTGCATTCCTTGCAGGAGCTGCCAGTGGGAATCTACAGGGTGAGAGGAGTTTGGAGTTTGAGATAAAGGCCTCTCCCTCACAGGAGAGGGAAGGCAAAAGGGTGGAGAAGGGGTGTTGAGACTAGCAACAAGCTGTTTTGTTTTCCAAGCTGTTTTGTTTTCCACGGCATTTCCCCCCACTTCATCCACTGCTGAACCCAGAGTTCTCCAAATGAACCATTTAATTATCAAAGAATAATGGTGCAACAAGATTTCACTTTTCCCAGCCCCTGATCGGTAATGAAGGTGTTGGTGAAGAGAGAAATAGCTGGCACATGGAACTTTATTTTATTTTTTATTTTTTTTTTTTTTGAGACGGAGTCTTTGCTCTGTAGCCCGGGCTGGAGTGCAGTGGCCGGATCTCAGCTCACTGCAAGCTCCGCCTCCCGGGTTTGTGCCATTCTCCTGCCTCAGCCTCCCGAGTAGCTGGGACTACAGGCGCCCGCCACCTCGCCCGGCTAGTTTTTTGTATTTTTAGTAGAGACGGGGTTACACCGTGTTAGCCAGGATGGTCTCGATCTCCTGACCTCGTGATCCACCCGTCTCGGCCTCCCAAAGTGCTGGGATTACAGGCTTGAGCCACCGCGCCCGGCCCATGGAACTTTAAAGTAGAAGATACTGTGGTTTTCTGGCTTTGCAGTGAAAAGGCTGGTGGGGGCCATTGGTGCGCATTGGCAATGGCTGAAGTAAGAACTGGGTCTTGATCATTTCTGCTTTTCCCCCTCTTCTGTGTCAGTTGTATTCACAGAAGTATCGAATGCCTGGGTAAAGCTAGTGGGAATTATCTAACCTCCTCTTACAGCCCCAAGATACAGCCTGAGCATTCTGACTTGAGCCACAATAAGGGCAGTTCGGCACAGCTGACAAAATTATGAGGCTACGTAGAATCCTTTTCTCTGAATGTTAGGAGACTCATCTCTCCTTTACCTATGTTGCTTTGATTAATGATGTTTCCATAGGGTCAGTTTCACACCTTCAAATGTAGGATAACATTAAGGAAAGTAGATTAAGACTGAATGAAATGTGCAGTGTTCTCTCAAGCCATTCCAAATATTGGAAGGTTTTGGCAAAACATCTAACTGGCTTTTTAACTTTCTGCACAGATCAAGCCCTGGAGCCAGGATGTGAGGTCCATGGCACTGCTTGGAGCATAAACCTCAGTTACCCTAACCTTGGTGTGTCCTTGCAGGTAACTGTGCCAGCAGGGATGGAGAGGCTGGATCAGCCTCCTCCATTTAGCCAGGGTTCATTTTCAGTAGTAACTCAGTCCCTCCCATAGATATCTGAAAAACAAAATGCACATTTCATCAATATAAATCAGATTTCAATTATTAGAGCCTTTGAGTTCAGTTCTTCATTTAAATACAGCTGTTTTACTAATTTTGAATTGAATAAAATGTTATTCCTTCTTTCCCTACCACTTGGACAAGAGGAAGTATGAGTTTTTTGTATAGCTCATTAGTGGGGTAACTCTGGCTTCCATCTTGTAAGCCAAACTATTGCCCTCAGCTAGAGAGATGTTTGTTATTTTATAATATCCTCATTTCTGGGACTTTCTAACAGCTGCTTCTGTTTGCTGTTTTGCATTTTCCCAATTTCTCTTCACAATCTCATAACCAAGTGAGATTCTATTTATTCTTTTTTTTTTTCAGCTTATTAATATACTGCCATGCCTCCTGGCTGCAAAAATATGATAAAATCACTGGGAAAAGAATTCAATAATTAATGAGAGTTTTTCTCCCTCAGTTTACAACATTCAGAAAAGAAAACCTTATTTAAAAATCTTAGAATGTAGATATAACCTTCAACTCTTAAGGACGGGAAACATATGGTTCTCTGGACTACAGAAAGAATGCTTTAAAAATGTTTTTTTCAAAAGTCTAGGAATTATTAAGAGGATCATGCCAGCCAAATTTAATTGACATGAAGAGAGACTGTAAGAGCCTAATACTGTCAGTTTTAGATTCTCCAAGGTCTTCAGAGCATTAGTCATTTTAGGATCTCTTCTGACAATAAAAGGGTATTCTCATCTTGTCTGTTCCATTTAAATGAGTTGAGTTTTAATTAAGGACAAATGACACCACTAACAGAGCAGAGACCTTTACTGAACTGGAAATATTTTATTTTATTTCTTTGACAAACATTTTTCCATATATCTCTTGTGGGCCATATCCTATGCCGTATTATAACAACATAACTTACTTTATTTGAGCAAATATTGTGGGATCACAGATAGAAAAGGCCACAAACCCTGTGTGGAGAGTTAGAGAACTGTTAAGGACTGTGAAGAATCTGGGATTTTACCCTACTTGCAAGCTAACCAGCTAGCCTGGTGATATGGTTAGGCTTTGTGTCCCTACCCAAATCTCATCTTAAATTGTAATCCCCATAATCCCCACATGTCTAGGGAGAGACCTGGTGAGAGGTGATTTGATCATTGAGGTGGTCTCATCCTTGCTGCCCTCATGATAATGAGTGAGTTCTCACAAGATCTGATGGTTTTATAAGGGGCTCTTCCCCCTTTGTGTACCACTCTCTCTTGCCTGTGTCCATGTAAGATGTACCTCTTCCCCTTCCGCCATGATTGTAAGTTTCCTGAGGTTACCCCAGTCATGCAGAACTGTGAATCAATTAAACCTCTTTCCTTTATAAATTAGCTGGTCTTTGGTATTTTCTTTTATTTTTTGAGACAGAGTCTCACTCTGTCACCCAGGCTGGAGTGCAGCGGTGTGGTCTCGGCTCACTGCAACCTCTGCTTCCCGGGTTGAAGTGATTTTCCTGCCTCACCCTCCCCAGTAGCTGGGACTACAGGTGTGTGCCACCACACCTGGCTAAATTTTGTAGTTTTAGTAGAGATGAGGTTTTGCTATGTTGGCCAGGCTGGCCTTGAATTCCTGACCTCAGGTGATACACCCACCTCAGCCTCCCAAAGTGCATTACAGGCATGAGCCACCGGGCCCGACTTAGGTATTTCTTTATAGGAGGGTGAGAACAGACTAATACACCTGGTAATGTTTAATGGATGCTGGCAGAAGACATAAGAACTCTAGGTCAGGGACAAATGACTTTATGATTGATAGCACCGTGAGCGGCATGAGCATGACATTGGTGCTGGGTCCCCATTCCCCACCCCCATCCCCCTAGTCCCACGGAGCTGAAAAACAGCCCTGGTGAAGAGCAGTCAGGGCCTTGTGTTCTTGGTATACCTGGCAAGAACGTGCAGGGATGGATGCTTAAAGCTCACAAGGAATTGCTTCTTCCAGCAAACACGTCACTGAGAAGACACATAGGCTGGGATGAATAGACACTTGATGAGAGCAAAGAGGACTCATTGCAGTCAGAGGAAACAGGATTTGCAAAGGCCCTGAGGCATGAGGGACACTGAGCGAACAACGGACTATCTGGCATGATTGGGATGATGATCTTAAGGTTAGACAAGTAGGCTGGCAACCATTCATCAAGGGCTTTGCATGCTATTGAGATTATGGTGTATGACTTTTTGTTTTATTTTGACCCAACAAATTTCAGAACATTTTAAGCAGAGGAATGCCATGATTGAATTTTTAAATTATTATTATTATTATAATTATTTTTGAGATGGAGTTGTGTTCTTGTTGCCCAGGCTGGAGAGCCAGTGGTGTGATCTCGGCTCACTGCAACCTCTGCCTCCTGGGTTCAAGGGATTCTCCTGCCTCAGCCTCATGAGTAACTGGATTACAGGTGCCCACCACCAAGCCTGGCTAATTTTTGTGTTTTTAGTAGAGAGGGGGGTTTCACCGTGTTGGCCAGGCTGCTCTTGAACTCCTGGCCTCAAATGATCTGCCTGCCTCGGCCTCCCAAAGTGCTGGGATTATAGGTGTGAGCCACCATGCCCAGCCTGAATTTTATTTGCTATTATCTGGTGATATAGTGTAGAGAAGAGACTAGATAATAGCTAATCAGAGATAAGCTCTATGGGCCTTTTACCAAGTGTCCTTGAAACACCTTGCTTTTTAAGTGTTTTTTAAACCCTTTGCATTTTTTTCCTATTTTTCTAAGACTTCACTACCTTATCGTACCCTATGTCTCATTTTCACCTTCAAGGACCTCACACACTTACCTTCATGCCTGGCAGCCCTCTCCCTTCCACCCACGTTGAATATGCTGATATGAGCTGATACAGGGTAGGAATATTTCTATTTAACTTACTGAATTTCTCAGTATTTTTAGAGTTGTAAACATGTTATTTTCTGAGAATTTATCTACTTTTTTTTCCATATGCCAATATTCTAGTAAGAATTTTTTACTTGGCATAACATAATTTATAAATTCAAGTCTAAGAGGTAAATTGTAACATTCAATTTATTAAAATAAACACATACACTCTATTCCAAATAGCATTTATTCTAAAAAGGATATGAAGACAAGTATGAGTATGATATTTTAAGAGATTAAAAGATAGAAATGGACTACATTGAACATAACAAAGTCAAAATACAAAATATTTATTTTCTTTATGATTTCAAGACCCTTCCAAATTTTGCAATCTATTCTGGGGCAGAAGTGATGATTTTTAAAGCCCATTTAGTGGTTTAAAACAATACAATCTTTTTTTTTTTTTTTTTTTGAGACGGAGTCTTGCTCTGTCACCAGGCTGTAGTGCAGTGGTGTGATTTTGGCTGACTGCAACCTCTGCCTCCCTGGTTCAAGCAATTCTCCTGTCTCAGCCTCCTGAGTAGTTGGGATTACAGGCGCATGCCACTATGCCCAGCTAATTTTTGTACTTTTAGTAGAGACGGGGTTTCACCATGTTGGCCAGGATGGTCTCCATCTCTTGACCTTGTGATCTGCCTGCCTTGGCCTCCCAAAGTGCTGGGTTTACAGGCGTGAGCCACCGTGCCTGGCCTTTTTTTTTTTTTTGAGACAGTTTCATGCTTGTAACCCAGGCTGAAGTGCAGTAGCGCCATCTTGGCTCACTGCAACCTCTGCCTCCCAGGTTCAAGCAATTCACCTGACTCATCCTCCTGAGTAACTGGGATTACAGGTGTGCACCCCCACACCCAGCTAATTTTTGTGTTTTAGTAGAGACAGGGTTTCACGATGTTGGCCAGGCTGGTCTTGAACTCCTGACCTCATGTGATCTGCCCACCTCAGTCTCCAAAAGTGCTGGGATTACAGGCATGAGCCACCGTGCCTGGCGGAAAACAACACACATTTCTTCTACATTTTGGAGGGCAGAAGTATGCAGTCATTTTCACTGGGAAAAGTCAAAGTGTTGGCAGGACTGTTTCCTTTTGGAAGCCCTGAGGGGAAGGATCTGTGTCCTTGCTTTTTTTAGCTGCTAGTGACTGCCTGTATTCCTTAGCTTGTGGCCTCTTTCTCAATCTTTTTTTCTTCTTTTTTTTGAGATGGAGTCTTGCTCTGTCACCCAGGCTGGAGTGCAGTGGTGCAATCTCAGCTCACTGCAACCTCTGCCTCCTGGGTTCAAGTGATTCTCCTGCCTCAGTCTCCTGAGAAGCAGGGATTATAGGCACTGCCACCACTCCCAGCTAATTTTTGTAATTTTACTAGAGGGGGGAGGTTTCCCCATGTTGGCCAGGCTGTTCTCAAACTCCTGACCTCAAGTGATTACCCACCTCGGCGTCCCAAAGTGTTGAGATTACAGGTGTGAGCCACTGCACCCAGCTCTCTTTCTCAATCTTCAGAGAACATCATTCCAGTCTCTTTCCTTCATCGCATCTTTCTCTGACTCTGGCTCTTCCTTCACTCCTCTTCTAAAGATCATATTATTACAACAGGCCCACCCAGAAATCCAGAATAACCTCCCAACTTCAAGATCCTTAACCTAATCACACCTGCAAATTCTCTTTTGCTTAGAGGGAAACATTCACAGGTTCTGAAGATTAGAAGAAAGACATATACTGTGGGGCTTCATTATCCAGCCAACCCCAATTCCTCCTCCTACTGAAATTAGTGCTTTTTTTTCTTTCTATAGTGTTACTTGATTTGGGGTTACAGCTGAGATAATTGGGCTCCCTAGACCTGTCATCCGTGTATTGATCTGTTTTAGAATAAGTTTAGAATAGTAAGTTCTTGGAACTGTAGGCTTCTGAGGGAATCCTTCTTCCCCACAGAATGACTCATCCTTGAATACGCCAGGCAGGTTCACTATCTCCATCTCTCACTTGCAACCCCTGTCTCTGCCCTATCTGGACGCCTCAGCCTTCTCACTTCAGTGCATCATGCTTTCACACTGCAAATGGCTGGTATCTGCATCTTTTTGCTGCAAGGTTTACCCTAATCTCTGGAGCCTGTTCCATCTGAGTTTATAAAAGACTGGAAATGCTATGGGAATTAATACCCATATCCCCCAGTAGCCTACAATCATGAATGAAGTAGTGTATAAATATCCCAGCCCCCCTCATTTCATTTTTGCCACTTGTTTTATTGAGATATAATTCACATAACATAAAACTCATCATATTAGGCCTGGTGTGGTGGCTCACGCCTGTAATCCCAGCACTTTGGGAGGCCGAGGCGGGCGGATCACGAAGTCAGGAGTCCGAGATCAGCCTGGCCAACAAAAGTGAAATCCCGTCTCTACTAAAAATACAAAAAAAAAAATTAGCCAGGCGTGGTGGCGGGTGCCTGTAGTCCCAGCTACTTAGGAGGCTGGGGCAGGAGAATCACTTGAACTCGGGAGGCAGAGGTTGCAGTGAGCCGAGATTGTGCCTCTGCACTCCAGCCTAGGTAACAGAGTGAGACTCTGTCTCAAAAAAAACAAACAAAAAAACACACCATATTAAAGAATACTGTTCAGTGGTTTTTAGTATATTCACAATGTTATACAACCTTCACTACTATCGACTTCCAGAATGTTTTTATCCCTCCAAAGAAGCCCATACCTGTTAGTACCATCCTTTTTCCCTACTTTCTGTCTCTATAAATTGGCCTATCCTGGACGCTTCATAGAAATGTGATATAGTTTGGATGCTTGTCCCCTCCAGATCTCATGTTGAAATATGATTCCCAATGTTGGAGGTGGCACCTGGTAGGAGGTGAATAGACCATGGCCAGAGTCCTCATGAATGATCCCCTTAATGATTATCATTATCCCCTTAATGATAAGTGAGTTCTTGCTCGGTTCATGTGAAATCCAGTTGTTTAAAAGCCTGGTTCCCAACCGGGCGTGGTGGCTCACGCCTGTAATCCTAGCACTTTGGGAGTTGAGGTGGGCGAATCACTGGAGGTCAGGAGTTCAGCCTGGCCAACGTGGTGAAACCGCATTTCTACTAAAAATACAAAAATTAGCCAGGTGTGGTTCAGCTTACAGGCAGGCACCTGTAATCCCAGCTACTCTGGAGGCTGAGGCACGAAAATCGCTTGCATCTGAGAGGCGGAGGTTGCAGTGAGTCGAGATCATGTCACTGCACTTCAGCCTGGGTGACAGAGTGAGTGAGACCCTGTCTCAAAAAATAACAAAACAAAACAAAACCAGTCTGTTTCCCCACTCCCCACCCCACCTATCTCTCTTGCTCCTGCTATTGCCATGTGATGCACCTGCTCCCCCTTCACTTTTCACCACTGAAAACTTCAGAGGCTCTCACCAGAAGTAAATGCCAGCACTACATTTCCTGTACACCCTGCAGAACAGTGATCCACTCACACCTCTTTTCTTTATAAACTACCCAGTCTCAGGTGTTCCTTTACAGTACTGCAAAGCACTAACACAAAAAATGGAACCAAACAACATGTGGTTCCTCATTTCTTAGATGGATATCATCAAGACACCAGTTCAGGCTGGTTGTCTGACTTCCCCAGCATGATTAAGCTCCAGTTGCCCATAGTGGCACTGGGCAATGAATTGGCTGCCCTTCCTTTCCTGCCTCACTTCCCTGTTTATCCGCTGGTGTTTCTGGGATCACCTCTCAAAGAAAGTGCTTGTACTAGAATCCTTGCTTTGGAATCTGCTTCTTGGGGAACCCAAACTAAATACTAAGCATATCTAGCTAATTAATCAATTCATCAAAGATACACTGAATATTTTACTCTGTGCTTGGCACATTGTTCAATGCTGAAGATTCAGTGCAAACAAGTTAGGCATCCTTTCCGTTCTCATGGAGGGTGTTGAAGCAGGTAATAAAGGCATTAAGCAAATTACAAGAGAGATGAGTATTACAAAGTAATGGGTGAGGGAAGGCTTTCTTAATTAAGAATGAGACCTGAAGAATGGGAAGCAGTTTTCCTAGAGAAGAGGGTGGGGAAAATTTTCCAGGCACACAAACCCACTCCCAGATAAGGGTGAACCTGGTGCTTTGGGAGATCGTGAGAAAACCATACGACTCTTGCAGAAAGAGTTGGAGGAAAATAGCTGAGGTAGATACTTTACCTTCAAGGAAAGACTTGATGTCCAGCTGTGCAGTGCATGGTCGGCAGACAGTCTACAGCTGTTAGCTGGTTCAGGTCGGCCTCAGCTCCTGAAAGCTGCCTTGACCAAGGTCACGCCCTTTCTGGAGCAGCCTGCATCTGGTGACCAAGCAACATTGGGATATAGAGGCCCAGCTGTCTGGCCTTATGGGGGACATTCTTCTTTAAAAATTTTAAGCATTAATATATTATATACTAAAATTTAAGAAGAAAAATTGGTTAACATGCTGTATTTCCATTTTTTTTTCTTTCAGTAGTTTTTGGGGAACAGGTGGTTTTTGGCTACATAGATAAGTTCTTTAATGGTAATTTCTTTTCTTTTCTTTTTTCTTTTTTTTGGGGACAGAGTTTTGCTCTTGTCTCCCAGGCTGGAGTGCAACAGCACGATCTCAGCTCACTGCAAGCTCCATCTCCTGGGTTCAAACGATTCTCCTGGCTTAGCCTCCCCAGTAGCTAGGATTACAGGTGTGCATCACTGGCTAATTTTTGTATTTTTAGTAGAGACGGAGTTTCACCATGTTGGCCGGGCTGGTCTCGAACTCCTGACCTCGGGTGATCTGCCTGCCTCTACCTCCCAAAGTGCTGGGATTACAGGCGTGAGCCACCGCGCCTGGCCTTTAGTGGTAATTTCTGAGATTTTGTGCACCTGTCACTTGAGCAGTGTCCACTGTACCCAATATATAGTCTTTTATTCTTCTCCCCATTCCCAGCCCTTTCCCCAAGTCCCAAAAGTCCATTGTATCATTCTTATGCCTTTGCAACCTCGTAGCTTAGCTCCCACTGTTAAGTAAGGATATATAATATTTGGTTTTCCATTCCTGAGTTACTTCACTTAGAATAATGGTCTCCAATTCCATCCAGGTTGCTGCGAATGCCATTATTTTGTTCCTTTTATGGTTGAGTAATATTCCATGGTATATATTATATGTAATATATACCATATATAATATATACCATGATATATGTATGATACATATCAATATATATACCATGATATATATACGCTATATATAATATATAATATGTACCACGGTGTTTATATATAATATATAATATATGCCATGGTGTGTGTATATATAATATATATACATCATGGTATATATATAATGTATATAATATATATACCATGGCATATATGTTATATATGTAACATATATATCATGGTATATATTGTATATAATATACACACACATATACCACATTTTTTTCATCCACTCGTTGATTGATGGGCATTTAGGCTGGTTCCATATTTTGCAATTGCAAATGTGCTGCAATAAACATGTGTGTGCAAGTGTTTTTCTCATATAATGACTTCTTTTCCTCTGGGTAGATATCCAGTAGTGGGATTGCTGGATCAAATGGTAAATCTATTTTTAGTTCTTTAAGGAATTTCCATACTGTTTTCCATAGTGGTTGTACTTGTTTACATTCCCACTAGCAGTGTAAAAGTGTTCCCTTTTTACCACATCCATGCCAACATCTAGCATTTTTTGATTTTTTTAAATTGTGACCATTCTTGCAGGAGTAAGGTGGTATTGCATTGTGGTTTTGATTTGTATTTCCCTGATAATTAGTGATGTTGAGCATTTTTTCATGTTTGTTGGCCATTTGTATATCTTGTTTTGAGAATTGCCTATTCATGTCCTTTGCCCACTTTTTGATGGGATTATTTGTTTGTTTCTTGCTGATTTCTTTGAGTTCCTTGTGGATTCTGGTTATTAGTCCTTTGCTGGATGCATAGTTTGTGAATATTCCCCTTGTGGGGGACATTCTGACGGGCAATAGTCAACCCAGAGCTCCCAGCTGAGTTTGCTGGGTCTACAACACAGTTCAATTACTTCCTCAGTCCAGTCCTGCTTTGGCCTACTCCCCTTTGCAGGTGTTGATTCTTGATAAACATCTTGCCTCAAACTGTTGGAACCTACTCCCAGAGAACTCTGCGTCCCATAGCAGTGAAACAAGGCGGCTTTGTATCATAGGTGATAATATTACCAAGTATCTCCTAAAACACAACAAAGGTGAGGGCTCTTATGTCCTGAGAGGGATGGACTATACTTTTGGGGAGCAAGAACAACTTCAGAGTCCTCACTGAAAGATTTACACATAAGTTTGCAACATGTAAGTTGAGAGATTTTTGAATTCAGAGAATTCAGGGGGAGTAAGGATTTTTGGAGTATAAACATTTTGGGGGTACATTTAAAATGCTTTTTATTAAATTAGCTGGGTGTGGTGGCATGCACCTATAATCTCAGCTATGTGGGAGGCTGAGGCAGGAGAATTGCTTGAACCTGGGAGACAAAGGTTGCAGTGAGCCAAGATCGCACCACTGCACTCCAGGCTGGGTGACAGAGTAAGACTCTATCACAAAAAAAAAAAAAAAAAAGACTTTTTATTCTTTGTATGTATTTTTCTAAATTTGTCTCGAGTGATACCATTTGTATATGGTTATATAAATTAACTATATTAGTAATCTGGCTATTTGGATTTATGTGTTCTTTTATCCATGGGATCTCCCAGGACTGTGAGCAAAAGGGAACATCACAGAAATACTTTTTCCATAGAGGATAATATCAGATTCCATACTACTGGCATTTAAAATTTTATGTTCTGTCTGGGCAGTAGACTTTTAAAAATATAATTAGATGCTACTCCAGTGGGTACTTTATAAAGCATTAAAATATTAAATAACTTGATGAATGTTTAACTTAGCTGGAATGAGGGTAACTACATTTCTCTGTCCTTACTGTAAGGTGTACTACTACGATCCAGTCTGCCCCCAAAATACAGATACAGAAGCTCCTTCCCCCTGCTAATGGTGCTGAGATGCTATAGATACCTGTCCTTATTACAGGTATCTTGGAGGACATGGTGGATGGTGTGGTTCCAGTTTCCGAAAGCCAGAGGCTTAGTGATGGTTGTTGCTATCCAGGCAACTGAGCAGTTGCTCTGCAGACCCTGCTAAAGTGCTGGAAGTATCCCCATCTGGCACAGCTCCTCACAGACATCCCTTCCTGGGTTCCCTGGCTCAAGTGCACCCTGACTTGGGGACTCCTCTTTGAAGGCAGTCCAGGGATCCCTGACCTAAAGCTCTCTTTTCCCCTTCCTCTAGTCACTTCCTCAGGTTTTGATGCCTCCCCTCAGGCCAGATTATAATCAAATACCCTCCTTTCTCCTTGAGATTGAAAGGACTATCACTCTCTTTAGCACTTGCTAGGTGATTTCAGAGGAAAACAATATATAGTTTAAATTTCCTGCCATATAGCAATATATGGTTTGAATATGTAAAAAATGAAAGCAATTCCATTTACACGAAGTTCTAGAACGAACAAAACCTCTCTGTGATGATAAATATCAGAATAGTAGCCGGGCGCGGTGGCTCAAGCCTGTAATCCCAGCACTTTGGGAGGCCGAGACGGGCGGATCACAAGGTCAGGAGATTGAGACCATCCTGGCTAACATGGTGAAACCCCGTCTCTACTAAAAAAATAATACAAAAAACTAGCCGGGCGAGGTGGCGGGCGCCTGTAGTCCCAGCTACTCGGGAGGCTGAGGCAGGAGAATGGCGTAAACCCGGGAGGCAGAGCTTGCAGTGAGCTGAGATCTGGCCACTGCACTCCAGCCTGGGCGACAGAGCAAGACTCTGTCTCAAAAAAAAAAAAAAAAAAAAAAAAAAAAAAACAAAAACAGAATAGTGGTTGCCTCTGGAGGGAGTATTGACTGGAAAGAGGCATGAGGATCTTTTCTAGAATGAAGGAAATGTTCTTGAAGGGAGTGGGGGTATATGTTTGTCAAAATTTATTGAACTATATATTTAAACTATGCATTTATTTTATGTACATTTAAACAGATAAAGCAGGATGACAAATAGTTCAAAAATGAAAGAGAAATGTCCATGTGAGAATAGTTCGGCAAACATTTAGATGTCAAAATGGTTTGGTTTTTTTTTTTTTTTGAGACGGAGTCTCGCTCTGTCACCCAGGCTGGAGTGCAGTGGCCGGATCTCAGCTCACTGCAAGCTCTACCTCCCGGGTTCACGCCATTCTCCTGCCTCAGCCTCCCGAGTAGCTGGGACTACAGGCGCCCGCCACCTCGCCCGTCTAAGTTTTCGTATTTTTTAGTAGAGACGGGGTTTCACTGTGTTAGCCAGGATGGTCTCGATCTCCTGACCTCGTGATCCGCCCGTCTCGGCCTCCCAAAGTGCTGGGATTACAGGCTTGAGCCACCGCGCCCGGCCAAAAATGGTTTGGTTTTAAATTTCTGACTTTATTAGGGCCATTTACAGGAAAGGCCCCACTAGCAGCATGTAGCTCTGCTAACGGATATAACAACATTTTTATCCACAGGCAATGATTTCTTATTAGTCAAGCTCTTTAAATAGAGGAGAAATGTTTGCACATTGCATATGTTTAAAAGTTAGCTAGAACTCACCGCTCTTCCTCTTCCCCTAAGTGGCCTGAGGTGATCTGTGAAAACGGTTTGCCACTCACTTGACCCAGAAAAACTCCGCGAAATCATGAAGAGGTTCAAATCTTCATGTTCACTTTAAGAACACCTGTGAAACTGCCAAGGCCATGAAGGCTATGCCTATATGGAAAGCCACCAAGTATCGGAAAGATGTCACTTTACAGAAACTGTGTACCGTTCCGAAGTTACAATTGTGGAGTGGGTAGGTGCTCCCAGGCCAAACATTGTGGCTGGGCACACGGCTGGTGGCCCAAAGAGTCTTGAATTTTTGCTGCACGTGCTTTAAAATGCAGACAGTAATGCTGAACTTCAGGGTTTAGATGTAGATGCTCTGGTCATTGAGCACAGCCAGGTGAACAAAGCATTTAAGATGCGCCATCGGACTTACAGAGCTCATGGTCAGATCAACCCGTACGTGAGCTCTCCCTGCCACATCGAGATGGTCTTTGCTGAAAAGGAACACACTGAACCAGAAGAGGAGGTTGCACAGAAAAAAAAGATATCCGAGTAGAAACTGAAGAGGCAAAAACATATGGCACAGGAATAAATTCAGCACAAATAAAGACAAAGGTAAAAAAAAAAAAAAGGTTAAAAATGAGATTCAGTACATGTTTCTGTAGCTTTTGTCAATAGCTGACCCCCAGTGTTTCTACCTACAGAGTGGTCACTAAGTTTAGAAAGTTAGAATCCCTTGCGTATTTCGGATGTATACGCATGGACATACTTGCAAGGGACATAATTATACTAAAAACGTATCTGGTTTTTAATCTGAAATTTAAATTTAATTGTGACTGGGTGCGGTGGCTCATGCCTGTAATCCTAGCACTTTGGGAGGCTAAGGAGGGTGGATCACCTGAGACCAGAGTTTGAGACCAGCCTGGCCAACATGGCGAAACCCTGTCTCTACTAAAAATACCAAAAATTAGCCAGGTATGGTGGTGGGCACTTATCCCAGCTACTTGGGAGACAGAGGCAGGAGATTTTCTTGAACCCGGGAGGTGGAGGCTGCAGTGAGCCGAGATCACACCACTACACTCCAGCCTGGGGCAACAAGAGCAAAACACTGTTTCTTTTTGAGACGGAGTCTCGCTTGCCACCCAGGCTGGAGTGCAGTGGTCGGATCTCGCCTCGCTGCAAGCTCCGGGCCTCCCGGTTCACGCATTCTCCTGCCTCAGCCTCCCGAGTAGCTGACTACAGGCGCTCGCCACCTCGCCTCAAGTTTTGGTATTTTAGTAGAGACAGGGTTTCCACCCGTGGTCAGCCTGGTGGATGGCCCCGACCCTCCTGACCTCGCGGATCCCGCCTCGCCTCGCCCCTGAGTGCTGGATTACAGGCTTGCTTCTCATCATACTGCCTTAAACACTACAAAAAAAAAAAAAAAAAGAAATATAAATTAAAAACATAAGTTTAATTGAGTGTCCTCCTGCATTTTGAGGACGGAGTCTCTCGGCTTCCTGTCGCTTCAGGGTTGGAGGTGCAGAATGGATCTCACTACTGCAGCTCACCCCGGTTCACGCCATTCTTCCTTCGGGCCAGCCTCCTCCCCGAAAGTAGCTGACCACAGGCTCGCCACCTCAGCCTCGCTAATTTTTGTATTTTTAGTAGAGACGGGTTTCACTGTTAGCCAGCATGGTCTCGACCTCCTGACCTCGATCCTCCCATCTCGCCTCCCAAAGTGCTGGGATTACAGGCTTGAGCCAATCACCGCCCTGCATTTTTTATAAAGCGTAAGTCTGTAAGCATGAGGTACCCTAAAAAGGCAGGTTCCTCCCTGTTACTCCAAGTACCCCATGAAAACCAGAGACAAAATCTGACTCAGTGGTTTTCAAACTTTAGCTTGCATCAGAATCACTTGTAGAGCTTGTTAAAACCCAGATTATTAGTCAGAGTTTCTGATTCAGTAGGTCTGGGGTGAGGCCCTGAAAATTTGCATTTCTTAACATTCCCAGGCATTGCTGATCCTGCTGATTCCAGGGGTCATATCTGAGAACTACTGATCTGAGGTGATGCATTACAGATGCATGTGCAGGGATTGCTAGAAATACCATGTTAATGTATCCTGTTCATTGTGATTCTGCCTAGCACATTGAACTATGCATTGCTAATGAGGGACAACACATAAAACATATAATATACTGTAATGTAATATCAATAAACCATTTATTATGCATAGTTGCCTATGTTTCCAGACTTTGTGGCCACTCTGTAGGGAAGCTATTTGCCTCTGTAGTGAAAGGATTGCCTTTTAATGAGTGTGAAATTAAAATTCCATGTTAAAATTAGAATAGAACCCAAACTTCAATAAACCCATAAAATAATAATATCAGAGAACCTTTGTTAAATTATATACCAAATAAATATTTAACAAGGTGTGACACTCAGGAATTTTATTTATATTTTATTAAACACCACAATTTCCACAACATATTATTTATACACAGAGTGACTATACAACCTCAGGATTTTTGGAGTACCCGGGATGCAGTTTCTACACCATGACTTCTCTAGGGACCTGGTCTTGTTGGAGAAAGATATAGGAGGCTTTTGCTTGTGCTATCCATAGAACTGAAAAATACCGAAATGTTCTAAAGTAACTTTGAAGCTGACATTTCATATTTCCACCATCAAAACTTTTGCATTTCTTTTTTCTTTTTTTTTTTGAGACTGGATCTCACTCTGTCACCAGGCTGGAGTACAATGGCATGATCTCGGCTCACTGCAACCTCCGCCTCCTGGGTTCAAGCAATTCTCCTGCCTCAGCCTCCCGAGTAGATGGGACTACAGGCGCATGCCACCATGCCTGGCTAATTTTTTGTGCTCTTAGTAGAGACGGGGTTTCACCATGTCAGCCAAGATGGTCTTGATCTCCTGACCTCGTGATCTGCCCGCCTCGGCCTCCCAAAGTGCTGGGATTACAGGTGTGAGCTACTGCGCCTGGCTATTTTTTCTTTCTTTTCTTTTTTTTTTTTTTTTTAACTTTTCTATTTCTTGGCCTACTGATTTGGATTTTCTCTTTTGAGGGAGAATGATACACAGGAGAGACATATATAGGAAAAGAAAAAAATACAGTACTAGAAATTTTTGCTGAGTGTCTGAGTCCTTTGGCCACTGTTGGGAGATCACTGACCACAAATACACATAGAATGCAAGGACTACTTTAAGAGATATATGTATACTGAATAATTTATGGATGAAATGAGACATCTGTGATTTGCTTTAAAATACTGCAACATGCAGCTGGGCATAGTGGCTCATGCCTGTAATCCCAGGGCTTTGGGAGGCCAGGTGGGAGGATTACTTTAAGCCCAGGAATTTGAGACCAGCTGGGACAACATAGCGAGACTCTGTCTCCACAAATTTTTTTTTTTTTTTTTAATTAGCTGGACATGGTGGTGCGTGCCTGTAATCCCGGCTACTCAGGAGGCTGAGACAGGAGAATCCCTTGAGCCCAGGAGTTAGAGGTTACAGTGAGCTATGATCATGTCACTGAAGACTAGCCTGAGTAACACAGCAAGACCCTGTCTCTAAAAATGAACAAGGCAGCCTGGGCAACATGGCAAAACCCTATTCCTACAAAAAATAAAAAATTAGCCAGGTGTGGTAGCACCGGCCTCTGGTCCCAGCTAGTAGGGAGGCTGGAAAAAAAAAAAAAAAAAAAAAAAGAAAAGACAAAAAAATAAAATAAAAAGTAAAATACTGAAACAAGCAAAAAGTTGAAAGAGGAAAGATGAAATGTTTGGCAAAATAAAATGTTAATAATTGTTGAAACTATGATAGGGTTTATTATGATATACTACTTTTGTATATATTTGAAAATTTCAATAAGTTAAAAAAAGTATAAGGCTTGGCATGTATTCTTACTGCTGTCACTAATGGGACAAGAAACCATACTCGAATCACATAGATATACTGTGCCTCAATTTTTATAAATGATTGTATAGCAATTATTCAATCAGCATAGGTATTGGATTGGCTTACTGTGTAGGGAGCATTCTGATGTTGCTACCTAAATTCCCAGGTATGTTGTTAGATAACTGAAAAGTGTAATGTACTTTAAAAAATTTAAACCACTTTTTATGTATTATTATCCACATTGAAATTATTTGAGTACAAATGCTTGGAGCACAGATCGTCAGTAAATGAAGGTTCCTGAAAGCTTCTCTTTTTCATGCTTAAAAATAGTTATTTAGGTTAGGTATTTGTTGAGATAGCAGCTGCTCAGACTCCTACGTTGAGAATAGGACAGAAAAAAAAATAGTATGTTACACATCTTGGCTCCTTTTATGCTTCCGAGGAAAAAGCAAAGCAACCTTTAAGATTTCTAAATACCATCTGTATCTACTACATGGTTATATTACTGTGTAAATAACATTGTATTATTTAATTTGGACTTTTTTTTGTGGTCCGTTCCCCAAAAGACAGGTAAATATCAAAGGAAAAACTTAAAGGGTAAAAATTTGCAAGCTTGCATGTCTGTTGCTGTATGTGTGCACAAGCATAAACGGTTAAAAAATTTTGGACTACAGTCCAGGTGTGGCTGTGTGGCACACTGCCAGAATAGGAAACATAACATCCCTTTTCCTATTTATAGGCTTGAAGCCATGGGTATGGTTGAGGTCCAGAATGATCCGCCACCTGAGGACCTGGAAAATGAGTGCATGGTCACACACTTGGCCTTTAGTGGACTGGTAGACTGCATGTCCCTGACTGGTGCTGAAGAAGCAGGAAAAGCAAAATGACGGCAAACAAGGATGAGATGTGCCTTGCACATCAGTAGAGAAGGGGTAGACACAGGTATGAAATGATAAGTGTAGGGTGTACTAATCCTCCTGAATAGTTAGAAATCGTTTCCTGTGGTTGTTAAGCAATTATCCCCCGCTCGAAGGTGCGTTCAGTGCAGAGGGTTAAAATTCTTTCATGATGTGGCATGTCTGAGCTACCTGTCCCTTTCCACAGATGAGAGCATACTAGAAGGGTTCGTTTTAGAAGGAAGAGTGGAGACATATCCAGTTTGAGACCTACCTGGAATGGCAGGCAGGATGGGAGGGCTTCAGCTGGGGATGGTGATGGAGGTTGGGAGTTTTCTGAGCAGTGGAAGGCAAGAGAGGGTGCTGGTTATCCAGAGGCAACAGGGAAGTTGCTAAGAGAGAAGTTGCTAAATATCGATGCAAAGCTTACCTTCTTTACAATTTTGCCTGTAGATTACCTTGACAGGAGGCAGTATCAATCACACTGTAGTTACTCAATAAACACTTATTGAACAAATGCACGAATTCCCTTGGGATGTGAATTTTTCTCTGGCAGATTGTTATACACTCAGACTGGTAAGTATATCCATAAACTATTTTAGTTTTGTTACTTTATTTATATTTGAGACAGGGTCTTGCTCTGTCGCCCAGTGCAGTGGTGTGATTATAGCTAACTGCAGCCTCTACCTCCCAGGCTCAAGTGCTCCTCTTGCCTTGGCCTCCCAAAGTGCTGGGATTACAGGCATGAGCCACCACACCCAGCCCTAGTTTTGATACTTTAGACTTATAAGAATAAAACCCTTATTATTCCAGAGTGCCAAATAGGGATATTTCTTCCCATGGAAGCCTGTATTTAAATGACATTCTCCTTCTTTTAGAGGAGATATTTATTGAAACAGTTTTTCTCCAAGTTGACAAATTTGTTAACAGTGGGCTATAGAAAAAAAATGAACTTCCTAATTAGACAAGTAGCTTGTGTGTCTAGTAGTTTGACTGTGAGAAAAGTAGATCAAGATGGAACCCTAATGATTTCCCCATCATCAATAAAGACCATAATCACTGAAGATCGCTGCATATTAAAAAAACATTTTCTAACTCAGTGGTGTCTCATCTGATCTGCATACTTTTACTAGACTAGTATTTTTTTCCTCCAGTGACAGGGCTTACCTGCGTTCTCTACCTTATATTCTTACGTATTTGTAAAATTTAGAAAACCTTGCATGGTATGGACAATGTGAGCTCAGGTTCTTCGCTACTGTTTTCCATGTTACCTCCTTTAATCCTTATAATACCTCTGTGATATAGGTCTTGTTATCCCCATTTTGCAGATAAAAACCAAAGGAGGCCTCCTCTGGAGTGCAAGTTAGAGAGCCAGGCCTGATAATCAGAACATTTTCTTTTTTCTACATGAAAAGCCAAACATACACTTGTCTTATTCTGCTCTACTTTTACAAGAGGAATTACTTTGAAATTTTGAAAATGTCTATTCCATGGTTTACTCTAGCCATTTTCATTGATCTTTTGGAAACAAATCTTACTTCTTTTTTCCCCTTAGTGTTCTAGAACTAAAGGCACAGATTAAAATCTGTGTGATCCTGCAAAGAATGACTGGGCTAAATATAAAATTAGTATGGAAAACTGAGCCATTATGTTCATATTCAACCACTAAAGGTTTTTAATAAAATATATTGAAGGGCCTGGCGTGTGGCTCATGCCTGTAATCCCAGCACTTTGGGAGGCTGAGGCGGGCGAATCACAAGGTCAGGAGTTCGTGACCAGCCTGGCCAACATGGTAAAACCTCGTCTCTACTAAAAATACAAAAATTATCCGGGCATGGTGGCAGGCACCTGTAATCCCAGCTACTCAGGAGGCTGAGGCAGGAGAATCACTTGAACCTGGGAGGCGGAGGTTGCAGGGAACTGAGATCACGCCATTGCACTGCAGCCTGGGCAACAAGAGCAAAACTCTGTCTCAAAAAAAAAAAAAAAAAAAAATATATATATATATATATACACACACACACACAGACACACACATATACACACACACACAGACACACACACACACACGTATACAGGGGCCAGGCAAGGTAACTCATGCCTGTAATTTCAGCACTTTGGGAGACTGAGGTGGATGGATGGCTTGAGGTCA
Source organism: Papio anubis (assembly GCF_008728515.1). Classification (NCBI taxonomy): domain Eukaryota; kingdom Metazoa; phylum Chordata; class Mammalia; order Primates; family Cercopithecidae; genus Papio; species Papio anubis. The sequence goes on from NC_044983.1 coordinate 63,154,632, forward strand.
GGAGTTCGAGACCAATTTGGCCAACATGGTGAAACCCCCCTCTACTAAAAATACAAAAATTAAAAATCAGCTGGGTGTAGTGGCACATGCCTGTAATCCCAGCTACTCAGGCGGCTAAGGCAGGAGAATTGCTCAAACCTGGGAGGTGGAGGTTGCACTGAGCCAAGATGCCACCATTGCACTCTAGCCTGGGTGACAGAGTGAGACTCCATCTCAAAAAAAAAAAAAATACATATATATAGATAGATAGATAGACAGACAGATAGATAGACAGATAGATAGATAGATACAGGCTGAGTATCCCTTATCCAAAATGCTTGGGATGCAGAAGTGTTCCAGATTTTGGGTTTTCTTGGATTTTGGGATGTTTGCATATACATAATAAAATATCTTGGAGGATGATGAGACCGAAGTCTAAATGCAAAATTTATGTGTATTTCTTATATATCTTATATGGAGGTAATCCTATACAGTATTTTAAATACTTTTATGCATGACACAAAGTTTTGACTGTAACTTGTCACATGAGGTCAGATGTGGAATTTTCCACTTGTGGTGTCATGTCAGTTCGCACAAAGTTTCAAATTTTGGCGCATTTTGGATTTTGAATTTTCAGATTAGAGTTGCTCAACCCGTACCAAAAGTTGGTGCTAGCTAATTAAGCAGAACAGGAGTTTATTATGTGGATATTTAGGAGAGAACGAGCTCAAGCCTTAGAGTTTAGGAATAACATCCAACTGCAGGCTGCAGAACTGGTCTGAGGTGTTTAACTATGGCCCCCACGACTGTCCTACAAGCACTGAGGGACATTGCTGGTACCCCCACCCAACACTGCCATTTCCACAGCAGCAACTTGGCCACTATTTTTGCCATCATAAGGATTCTGTATGGCATTTCCTTCCTCAAGTTGCTCCACTTTGTTTCCCTGAAATTTCCTATGCTAATTTTTTTTTAAAACCCTACATTGATTTCTTTTTATTGTAGTAAGAACATTTAACATGAGATCTACTCTCAAGTATTTTTAAGCATACAATCCAGTATTATTAACTATAGGCACGATGTTGTACAGTGGATCTCTAGAACTTATTCATCTTGCATAATTGAAAATTTGACCCATTGAGTAGCAACCATCACTCTGGAACAGATTCTTACTGGGAGAGCCTAAGTCATCTGCCTATATTTTGTAAACCAGATCACAGAACTACATTTTTTGGGTTCTATCTTAGGAAGGCAGGATTCTTAAAGCTTCACATTCTTATACATGACAAAAGCATCCAAAGGTGCTAGCCACGCAGAAATTACGGCAAATGTCCACTACAGATTTTAATTGACAAAACTGGAATCCAAATGGTTCATCCCAAAATAACAATGACTAGTAATTTCAAAATTTCAAATTATTGATTTGAACACTGTAAAAGCAATATATAATCTCAGCAATGAGTCCTAAAAATTCCTTTTTTACACTCCTATCCAGTATCCTACAAACTGCAGCTGCCTGTGCCTCCTCCACTCAAAGCCCCTGAAAAAGCTCCCATTCCTTGTCTAAAGACTCTCTTCTTTCCCTCCTGCTTTCCTCAGCCCTCCTCCCAATTTCCCATGGCACAAGCTCAAGAACTGGTCTAGTAAGACAGAAGCCACCTTAGAGGGAGGCAGAGGAAAGAGATTAAGGCCGGCAAAACTAGAATTATCTTTAAGAGAAGGGATGGGAAAGGGAGAGACACTGGTACACTAAAAGCTTGTAACCAGTCATAGGATGGACACTTTTATTAGTGATCCTTAAGCACTACTTGGAATAATTGACTGGTCTTAAAACATGCAGAATGCTGTCAGATCTGGGGTTGAAATGTTGATCGTAGTTCCAAGTGTCTTCTATAGGAAAGCAGCTTGGCTAAAGATAATAAATAAAAAGGAGCAGACTCGCAGCTATTTTAAAGGAAAGATAAAGACTAGTGTTCACATTTATGAGTCTAAAAAGAACATTAATTTGATTTCAGGTTCCCAGTACAGAATTAATTCTTTTTTTTTTTTTTTTTTTTTTTTTTTGAGACGGAGTCTCGCTCTGTTGCCCAGGCTGGAGTGCAGTGGCCGGATCTCAGCTCACTGCAAGCTCCGCCTACCGGGTTCACGCCATTCTCCTGCCTCAGCCTCCGGAGTAGCTGGGACTACAGGCGCTTGCCACCTCGCCCGGCTAGTTTTTTGTATTTTTTTAGTAGAGACGGAGTTTCACCGTGTTAGCCAGGATGGTCTCGATCTCCTGACCTCGTGATCCGCCCGTCTCGGCCTCCCAAAGTGCTGGGATTACAGGCTTGAGCCACCGCGCCCGGCCCAGAATTAATTCTTTAGCAGTAAATTCTACTAAGAGTTACTATAAATTATTGTCACAGATAGTTAGTCAGATGCTCCTAGTGAGCTCAGTGCTACCTCTTTAGGATATTCTCATGTGTCTTCCTTGATAGTTTGTGACAAGCACAATGACACTTCAAATATTCATTCCTTTATGACATTTTCTTGACCCTGACACAAAGCTATTAAACTGTCTACTCACGTTTACTGCTCCATCAAATGAAAACTTTACACAATATTTCTGATCAGCATTGCTTGAGATAGACAGCTGCATCTAAATACATCCAGCAACACCATTTCTGCTTAGCAGATATCAGATTGTTTCCCTTAGAACACTGAATACAACTCCAAATTACGGAAGAATTCCATCTAGGATAGTAGGGATTTTTGTCTCTGCCAAAAGGATAGCTGTCACAGAAACACAAGAACTGAACCTAACACCAGTCATTTGGTTATTGCAAATAATTTCTTCCACTGGACTGCTGGCTCACATTCATGGAAGGGCTAGGTATTGCTGCTACCTTTCAGTTCTTCCCAACTGCGGAAGCATTTGCTGTTGAGTCAGTTTGAAACTTAAAACATACTGTTTCAGTGTCATATGGATAGGTCATGAAGCTAGCCTCTTAGTTTAACTCATAACTAAATTGTAAGGTTAATAATACTCGGTGTATAGGCTATAACATCCTAAGTTGTAATTGGATGTGCTTGCCTTGCCTAGCCTGGGCTAGTAAAACAAGGATGGATGCCCTGGACAGAGACTCCTGTTGGGCATCCACTGGGGAAAGAGGAAATAGTCCTAGAAGTCATAACTGTAGAAACAGAGTCAGAGGGTGGAAAATGAGGACTTAATTAGGGTCTGCCTTAAAAGATCTTCAAGCTGCCTTATTTTCACGTGCATTATTCAGATGTCTTAGCAGTTCCTGGTGCAATGTGTTTTGTGAAATATATTAGGCATTCTGTGTAGCTGTTTCCAGGTTTATTATGCAATATTCTGATTCTGATTCATGAAAATATTGCATTACAATCGCTCATGTAATTACTGTGCTTAATCTACAGCATACTTTAATTAACACTGCACAGAATTCTGATTTAATCAATTAGATTTGATCTAGTGCAACTTAGCTGTAAATACTTTTTATGATGCAGCTGCCCAAAATAATTATTGAGACCTAGGGTAATATACAACTCTAAAACTAACACATTTCCTATGTTGAGAATAGCGCATCATAATTTCAACTATAACTTTATTATTTACAAAAGTAAACTATAAAGAATAGATCATTCCATTTCCACTAATAGCCTATTTAAAAAATCTCATTGGGAGTGTTAGAACTTAAAAAATATGTTTTATTTTTTAAAGATTAAACTCAAACAAGAGTCACTGCTTTTTGGCTGTGTAAATAGTCTTTTTTTTTTTTTTTTTTTTTTGAGACAGAGGCTCACTCTGTCACCCAGGCTGGAGTACACTGGCGTGATCTCGGCTCACTGCAGGCTCCACCTCCTGCGTTCATGCCATTCTTCTGCCTCAGCCTCCCGAGTAGCTGGGACTACAGGCGCCTACCATGCCTGGCTAATTTTTTGTATTTTTAGTAGAGACGGGGTTTCACCGTGTTAGCCAGGATGGTCTCGTCTCCTGACCTTGTGATCCGCCCGCCTTGGCCTCCCAAAGTGCTGGGATTACAGGCTTGAGCCACCGTGCACGGTCAATAGTCTCATTAACATCAGTATCTCATGATGTTTCTCAATGTTATAGGTTAAATTTTATCTCCCCCTTCCCCGCAAAGAGATACGTTGAAGTTTTAACTTCCAGTACCTCAGAATGTAGGGTCATTGCAGATATAGTCAGGATGAGGTCATACTGGAATAAGGTGGGACCCTGATCCAATATGACTGTTGTCTTTCTAAGATGAATGTGACAGCAGAAACACACAAAGAGAAGGACATAGAAGTTCAAGGCAGAGCTTAGTGTTTTGTACCTGCAAGCCAAGGAATGCTCAGGACTGCTGGTAACCAACTAGAAGCTAGGAAGAGGCAAGGGAGGGGTTCTCCTACAGGTTTCACAGCAAACATGGCCCCACTGACATCTTGATTTTGGACTTCCAGGCTCCAGAACTGTGAGAGACAAAATGTGCATTTGGTTTGGTTTGGTCTGATTTGGTTTTAGAGACAGGGTCTCACTCTGTCACCCAGGCTGGAATACAGTGTTGTAATCATAGCTTACTGCAGCCTTGAATTCCTGGTGTCAAGCAATCATTCCACTTCAGCCTTGTGAGTAGCTGGGACTATAGGTGCATGCCACCACATCTGGCTAATTTTTTCATTTTTAGCTTTTATAGAGACAGGGTCTCACTATGTTGCCCAGGCTGGTCTCAAACTCCTGGCTTCATGCAATCCTCCTGCCTCAGCCCCTCAAAGTGCTGGAATTATAGGTGTGAGCCACCACGCTTGGCCAAATTTGTGTTGTTTTAAGCAATCCAATTTGTGGTCCTTGGTTACAGCGGCCCTAAGAAACTAAAATACTTGCTAAAACTGAAGAAGCTGAGAATTTAAACTCAATATAACCAGAATTTATGAAATTACTTTTTTATAATAGTGAGGAAAAAAGTATCTTGCTGAACTATTTTTAAAAGTGCATATGCCGTTTTTAGTTGAAGTAAACCTTTTTATTCTTAAGTATTGACATAAATATAACACTTTTGTTCCTCAGACACAGCAACTAGCAGAATGCCTTAAACATAAATCATTCCACAGTATATTTTGTGGCTTCATTTAAAAAGATTAAAAATGAAAATAGCCCATAAATACTAAAATACTCTCTTATAGAATATGAGCCATAAAATACATACGGAACTACTGAAACGTGAGAGTAATCATTGAAAAGAATTTGCATGAGGTTCATCAAGGCAAAATTTCATCTTGAATGTATATATGAATAATAAAGAAACTATATGCCCTGCAGTTTGTGGATTATTCAGATTTTATATTTTCTGTTGGCTTATTTTGGCTTTGAAAAAAATACACTTAGCACTAATACTACGTGATGTGCAGGGCCAAATAAAGAACATGCATTTTAGTTTTTGGCATTAACTTGCTAACAGACCTTATTACATAGATTTGGTAAGGATGAAAATTAAAAATATAATGAAAACCAAATTTGGGGCTGGGTGTAGTGACTCATGCCTGTAATCCCAGCACTTTGGGAGGCCAAGGTGGGTGGATCACTTGAGGCCAGGAGTTTGAGACCAGCCTGGCTGATATGGCAAAACCCTGTCTCTACTAAAAAAAAACCCACAAAAATTAGCCAGGTGTGGCGACGCATGCCTGTAGTCACAGCTACTTGGGAGGCTGAGGCAGGAGAATAGCTTGAACCCGGGAGGTGGAGGTTGCAGTGAGCCAAGATCGTGCCACTGCACTCCAGCCTGGGCGACAAAGCAAGATTCTGTCTCCAAAAAAAAAAAAAAAAAAAAAAATTTGGTGGTATCATTTGTAAATTCTTTGATTTTTGTTTCCCCTGAATACCCGAGTTGACTATTGTTTTGTTATCACAAGAGTGTGTCACAAGAGTGATGACATTTGCTGGAAAGACATTAGTGGATACCTGCAAAGGATCTGGAAGCAGGCAGCTCTCAGAGCAGGCACTACGGCAGCACGCTCCCAACCAGAGGGGAAAGTCTCCTGGCATCAAGTGTCCTGGAAGGCCACCAGGCACTAGCTGAATTGCTGTGCATCTTGTCAGGTCCATTGAGGAGCAGCACCTTTCCATTCTTCAAGGTCTTCACAAGCCTCCAGCCCTCAGGATTGTTCTGGACATTTTGGTTTTTGCCTATTATACCTGGTAGAAATAGCTAATATAATACAATCCCCCACCCCAGATCATTTGAGATGGAAGGATGAATTCCACAGATGGCATGAACTGAAGTTTAAATTCCCAGGTGTAGTACTCCTTAGCAGGACCAAGCCTCAAAACTGCCTGAGATCCATTCCTACAGATATATAACTAGGACTACAAAATAAAAAGATAACTAAGATTGATAAAACATAGACAAACTATGATATACTGACTACAATATTCTAGTTTCTGTGCTAAGCACTCTGCATATAATATCACTTGATATTTCTTTTCAATTTAATTTTGATATATTTTATAAACATCAGAACAATTGAGTGGTGAGTAGTTGGGAGTTGGTTTTTAAAAATTATTTTCCTTTAAAAGGAATATACTCTTTGGTATGTATATATCAATATTACAAAATAAAAACAATATTACAAAAAAGTTAAATAATATGGTAAGGCTAGTACTTAAAACAAGTATTTTGTTTCATCTCGTCTTACTAATTACAATTATTTACTCCTTACTTATTCCCTCTCATTGCCTGGTATTTTAAATCTTTTTAGTTATTTCTTCTAGTATTTTCTTTCTTATTTCTAAATAACATACATATATAGATACTTCCTGATTTTTCAGTCTTTTTGTCCATTGACTTCCTTTTTTTTTTTTGTCTATTGACTTCCTTCTATGGAAGATGAGGATTTACCCTCCTATACCTCCTCTTCCTGCATTCTTGCATACATTTCAGTTCTTCGTATCCTTCTGATATATTTATATCATAATTTTTGGTTAAATTAATATATAGGGCTAATATTATTTTGATTATATAAGTATTATTTATAGCTAAGTCACAGAGTACATCATGATTCTATTTCTTCTCTTGTATAACTCATTGTTTCCACTAGTTAATAAATACATTTTTTTTTATTTGCTTGGTTTTGTGTGCTTTTATTACTCATTCATACCATGGTTCTCTAATGTAAATAAAAATGGCCTTTGAACATGTTTAAATGTTCTATCTGTTGCATATTTATCTTGAGAAATTTCATCTGAAGTCTTCAGTTCTCCTCCTGCTACCCCAAGTTAGTTGTTCTGTAAGTTTGACATATAGCTACTACCTCTAGATCCGTTCACCGTGATCTTCAGATGTTTTTATTGGTTTCGCTGTGTTCCTAAATCCTTTGTCTTTCTCTTGCTATACTCCCTCTTTTTGGTAGATCACATTCTCCAGGGTTTTCCTGAGAAAGGTAAGTAACTTAGGGCCTCACTTCTATGAAAATGTTGAGATTCTACCCTTACAATTCAATGACAATTTTTCTAAGTTTAGATTTTTTTTTTTGTCTAATTTTTCCTCAAAAACTCTGAAGGCATTTCTCCATTGCCTTTCGGCTATAATGGTGCTGTTGAGCAGCTGCAGGCTACTCTAGTCCTCATTATGTTGTCTGTGTCCCCCACCCCCCAACACCCTAGAAGTTTTTAGGCTCATCTCTTTATCCTGGTGTTCATGATATGCTCTGGTCAGGCAAATCCTCTAAGAGGATTTGTATTTGCTTGTACCAAATGCTTGGGGGGTATTGCCAGTCTGGGATTAAACTGAATTAAATTCTTGGCTAGAGGTTTATCAGACCATTTAGATAGTCTGATTTTGGACCACAAACTTGTGTGAGGCTGCCTCATGGTTCCAAATTCTCAGTGGCAATTTCTCTCTTCTCCACTCTTGCCAAAATTTGAAATGGTCAATTTTTCTTGTGGCCCATTAGAAGTACTATGGAGGCTTATTTCTAATTTACCCTTACACTGGAGGTATCATTCTTTGGAATCCCAGAATTCTGGTAGAAGGAGAATCTATTAGACTTCCCAACTTGCGGTAGCCCTGGGGTTGGCTCTCTGGCTCCGTTCCTCAAAATGCCCACACTCAGCTGGTTTGACAAACACTCTCAGGATAACAGTGGTGCACTTGCCTTTCTAGATTTCTTCACTCGATAGCTGGCTGGCGTGGATTTTCTTTTTTGTCTGGTAACTTTAAGATGATTTTAGAAAAATTATATATATTTTTTCTTCCTTTTTTTTTTTTTTTTTTTTTGAGACAGGGTCTCACTCTGTTGCCCAGGCTGGAGTGCAGTGGTGCAATCATAGCTCACTGCAGCCTCAGCCTTTCCAGGCTCAAGTGATCCTCCCACCTTAGCCTCCCAGGTAGCTGGGACTGCAGGCATGTGCATGCCTGACTTATTTTTATTTTTTTTTCTTCTATATCGTGTAGTGATGGGGTTTCACCATGTTGCCCAGGCTGATCTTGAATTCCTAGGCTCAAGTGATCTTCCTACCTTGGCCTCCCAAAGTGTTGGGATCATAGGTATGAGCCACTGTGCCTGGCCTAAAATATGATATTTTGTCTAGAAGTTTTAGTTATTTCCAGCAGTCCAGATACCTACCTTGTCATTGCCCTAGAAATGGAAGTCTATGATTTTAAATATATTTCTAAGCCTTAATGTCCTCATTTGAAAAATGAGAATAGTTTATACCTCATAGTACTGTACTATTGTGGGAAATAAGTGAGATGATTAGTGTAAAGCTCTTAATTCTGTGCCTGCACTTTAATTAATGTTTACTTTTTTTTTTTTAAATGGCATTCTCAGAGTCTAAACATACATTGCTCTATCTTGCTATATTTTTATTCATATATGGTGCACCTAACACCAAGGAAATGAAGATGTGAATAATCTAAGGTTCTAATAAATTTTATGTTATATATATATGAGATGGAGTATCGCTCTGTCGTGCGATCTCAGCTCACTGCAGCCTCCGCCTCCTTGGTTCAAGCGATTCTCCTGCCTCAGTTTCCCAAGTAGCTGGGACTACAGGCGTGCACCATCATGTCCAGCTAATTTTTGTATTTTCAGTAGAGATGGGGTTTCACCATGTTGGCCAGTATGGTCTTGATCTCTTGACCTCATCATCCGCCCGCCTCAGCCCAAATTCCTGGGATTACAGGCGTGAGCCACCGCTCCCGGCCTATGTTTATTATATTAAGAAACATAGTTGGCTTTTTCCATTTCATAATTTTCCATTTCCAATGCAAACCAAGTAATTAAACATCATTACTAGCCTAGATCTTAATTGAGAACATGAAATTTATTGAAGGGAAATCCTCAATTAATTTGTACATTTCTTGAGAAATGGGAAATTTGAAAATATTCCCTCCCACCATAATCAAATAAGACTCTAAAGGGATAGAAAATGGATACTTTTTCTTATAATAAAGTAGGCTATGCCCTATTTTTTACTGTTTTCTATTGCCACAAAGTCAAATTGTGTGGGGTCTTTTTAAAGTCCATAGATATGTTCGCTCTAAGCAGCTGCCCTTCTCTTTGAAAACAGTTTCTATCCAGGCCCAAGTAGGCCTTGCTCAGAATCCTATGGCAGTTGACCTGAGCCTTGGGCTGTCTCAGGGACATTTCTTTAGCAGGTGCATTGTGATATTTTTCACAGCCAGCATAGTTTCTGTACAGGTGGGTTTGATGAGCATCTCTGGGAGTAAAAATCCAAAATGCCCAGTGTCACGTAGTTCGAAAGCAAATGCATAAGGTATTCCATTTTTGTAGGCCCAATCCATTGAGCTACCAGAGCTCACATCTAAAAGTTAAAACAAAAAAAAGATCAGCCTCACTAAAGAGTTGGTATAATTTTGTAAATGTATATACTGTATAGTATCTGCTTATTAAGCTTTACTAAATCCTTCCAATTAAATACTGTTTCAATAAGAATGATTTAACAGGAGCTCCTTGGCATCTGGTGCATGGAACTTATAAATCATCCCTTCAACCATCTTTAAGGATCCAGTCTACGTGTGAATGCCTTACCAGCATGAAGACCTCAAAATTTCTCAACCTCAATTCCAAAAACATTTATGTTCATCCCCACTTTATTCACCTACAAACAACCTATACTGGGAACTCTTTTTGTTTTTAGTTATCACTCAGTTCTTCTCTACTTCAATGTCTAGAATACTGAAATTGTGTTCCCAGAAACGTTTTTTTAAATTTTTTTTATTTTTTGAGATGGAGTCTCACTCTGTCACCCAGGCTGGAGTGCAGTGTCACGATCTTGGCTCACCGCAACCTCTGCCTCCTGGGTTCCAGTGATTCTCCTGCCTCAGCCTCCCAAGTATCTGGGATTACAGGAACTCACCACCATGCCCAGCTGATTTTTGTATTTGTAGTAGAGACAGGGTTTTACCATGTTGGCCATGTTGGTCTTGAACTCCTGGGCTCAATTGATCTTCCCGCCTTGGCCTCCCAAAGTGCTGGGATTACAGGTGTGAGCCACTGCTCCTGGCCCCAGAAAACCTCCTATTTCTTCCATCTCCCTGTGTTTGTCTTCCATGAAACCAGTCCCTGGTGCCAAAAAGGTTGGGGACTGCAGCTGTAGATGATTGCCCCATTGCCTCCTCTACTGACATTAGAGCCCTCTGACTTTCCCCCTTTGAGCTCAGAGGAAGAAATGCTCCCTGTCTTTCACATGTGTCACCCCTTGATACTGTTGGTTATTGTTGTCTCTGGTGGTAAAATGCCCTTTTCCATGACTTTGTGCTATTAATTATGCATCTGCATTGGTCCAAGTACTCAAGGACCCCTTTCCTACAGCACTTCCTTCACATTACCCTACCATATGCCCTTGGTTACCCTCTTCTTTTTCCTCTTTCTTTTGCTTTAGAACCCGAGGGAGAACCTATATATACTGTGTCTACATCCTCAACCACTTTCAATCTGGCTATTGCCTCTACCCGTGTATTAAACTTCCTTTTTGAAGATTACCAATGACCGCAGGTCTAGCCTCTTTTTCTGTTTTTTTGTTTTCCCCTCAGATCCCACTTTCAGTGTCTCCACAGCCTTTAACACAGCTGACAAGCCCTCTGGCTACTCTCTCCTTCTGGCTCCTGTGACCTTACACTCTTTAGCTTTTCAGCACAGAGTTGAAAGCAGGGAACTAGACGTACCCTGCAGCCTGGGCTGTATCTGATCCCATCACATAGTGGGTAACTTCTCTGTGCCTCAGTCTCCCTTTTTGAAAAAGAGACTGATGATAATACAGTACCTGCATAGCATAGGGTTGTTGGGAAAATTAAATAAAGTAATAAATCACTTGAAAGTACTCAAGATATATTAACTGTTATTATTTTGCCTCTTTATACCCCCAAGTGCATATGTAGTTTTTAGTCTAACAGGCTTTTAATAATAATTCATTAAATGATAAATGTTTCATGGAAAAATCTTTGTATACATTTTTCCTGAAATTTATATAATCCAGCTTGAGATAATCCTACTATTATTATCATTAAATTTTCAAAGCATGGTCATTTACTCAAAAAATATTGCTTTTATGCTATTTTTCCTAGGACAAGTTAGAGATGGAATTATTATTATTGTTATTTTTTCTTGAGCCAGAGTCTCCCTCTGTCACCCAGGCTGGAGTGCAGTGGTGCGATCTTGACACACTGCAACCTCTGTCCTCCTGGTTCAGGCGATTTTCCTGCCTCAGTCAACTAAGTAGCTGGGATTACAGGCGCCCCTCACCATACCAAGCTAATTTTTTGTAGTTTTAGTAGAGACGGGGTTTCACCATGTTGGCCAGGCTGGTCTTGAACTCCTGCTCAGGTGATCCACCCACCTTGACCTTCCAAAGTGCTGGGATTATAAGTGTGAGCCACCGTGCCAGGCCAGAGATGGAATTATTATATAAAGATGACAATTAAAATGACTGTTTCTCAGATTCCCTTTGCTTCAGTTAAGGACAGAAAATAGGCTGTGGCTTCAGTGTCCCTCTGGTTAGGGTACATTGGAACTACAAATAGTAGTCATAGTAGTCAAGTCAGAGACAACATGTGCCAACAGTTACATCATGGTGATGTGACAGCCTCATTTCTTTTTTTTTTTTTGAAACGGAGTCTCGCTCTGTCACCCAGGCTGGAGCGCAATGGCACCATCTTGGCTCACTGCAATCTCTGCTCCTGGGGTTCAAGAGATTCTCCCGCCTCAGCCTCCCAATTAGCTGTGATTACAGGTGCTCCCTACCTCTGCTTCCCTGGTTCAAGCGATTCTCCCACCTCAGCCAATTGAGTAGCTGGGATTACAGGCATATGCCTCCATGCCTGGCTAATTTTTGTCTTTTTAGTAGAGAAGGGGTTTTGCCATGTTGGCCAGGCTAGTCTCGAACTCCTGACCTCAGATGATGCAACCGCTTTGGCCTCCCAAAGTGCTAGGATTACAGGCATGAGCCACAGAACCCGGCCGACTACCTCATTCCTGTGGTAATAGATTGTTCTCAGTAAATGTAATACTCTGACTGTGCCTCTATACAAAGTTGAAAAGGTAAACAGTAAGATCTAAAAAAATTAATGTTTAAAAATTGTTTATATATATTATGTTGGCATTAATTGGTAATATGATTTTTAAAATACAGTTTTTTTTCCCTTTCAAGGTGGCCACTGAAAACCAGTTCTAAAAAGGTCAACATGAGACCAATGATCATGGACTTTGAAAAAATAAATAAAACTATTGATACTCCTGACATTCTCATTATTAGAATAAACTTATTTGTCAATGTTAATTGACAAACCAAGTGTTTATTCTGAAGGCTGAAGAAAGTGAGTGGTAAAATATTAGGAATACAATGATAGGTAGATTAAAGAAGTCAAGGAGAATTTTGCTACTTAGAAGCATAATCAGATGTCACTACCTACACATATACATACAACATGTGTGTGTTTACCTTCATTTGCACACACATTCATATATACATGATTTCTTACTAGATTTTCCAAGTCATATAGTGAATACATTTTAGAGTTTAAAAGGCCCTGAATCCAACTCTTGTTACAGTTGTGGAAACTGAGGCCCAGGATTAATAAATACCTTGGCCTGGTTGACAGACCTGGCAGAATTAGGACTAGAATGCATATATTATGATTCTTTGTCTAAGTTCTTGCCATATACCCACTTGGAAGGACGTGCCATCCCTAAATAAGCCAGATCGGTATATTAATTGTTGAAAACATTGGAGATTGTAGTTACAGAAAGGGTAAGCCGACTTGTTTCTTCCTGCATGCAGCAAACAGTGAAGATTCCTCTAGGAGGGGTATTTTCACTATGAGAAGGGTGAGAAAATAGCCCTTTATCACCACAGACTTGGAATTCAAGGCTGCAGTGGGCCTAAATATACTCAACAAAGTAACCCCTATCTTCCATTGGTTTTACATACCCCCTATTTATTTCCTATTTCCCTAGAAAATTTACTGCCCTTAGCCAGATTTTTTTTGTCCTGTTATCTATTCTCAAATTTATCATTCCTTGTCCAAAAAGTATAAAATCATCTTGCTTTGGCCACCTCTTTGGACTTCACTCTGTTGTGAAGATCCTGTACACATAGAATTAATAAAATTTGTATACTTTTCTCTTGTTTAACCTGCGTGGTGTCAATTTGGTTTCTAGATCCAGCTGCAGGGCCTACTTGGAGTGAAAGATGGGAGGTGACGGGGGATTGGAAGTGATCTCTGGCTCCACTATACATTTTTCTCCATGTAAAAAAAGAAAAACTTTAAAATCACCTTTTAAGGGATAATTCAATGGAAGGTGCTACATAAGAAACAGCATTTCATAACAAGAACAGTGGCAGAAAGGAGTAAAAGGGAAGCAGTTGTAGGGCTGAAACATTTACTTCATTATCTTCCCAAGGCCCGTTTCCACCCTTGTAGTAGTTAGAATTGCTTAAGGAGCCCATTTTGGTATGTTCTACTGTCATAAGATCTCAACTGAGCTTGCAGTCATTACTGCACGCTTAGCATATTCTCTGCTTTGAATTTGTTTAAATGGGTAGAGTGATTTCTGTCAAGCTGTGTAAAACTAATCAGATACAAACTCCTATTTTCCTCAGCTAATTTGATAGTCAAAAATTTTACTTTAGGGAGAACACACTTTCTCCCTTCTAAAAGGAAATCATACAGGATATTGGTTCAAGAGAGAGGATTCTAACACAATGTACGCAGGAAACTTACACAATGTTGTGGAGGCTGGTCCATATCTGTATTGTACCCCATATACTGACTGAAGTGCATTCACAGCTTTATAGGCTGCAGATTCCTACGAGGGAAAATGGAGAAATTTTATATATTGTTGCATTGAAACTTTTTACATACACTGCTATGTTGTTTGAGCCTTATCGGTCATCAACAGATGGCTTCATTGGTTAAGATCTATATTCATTAATAATATTATATTACTCTTATGTCACACACTACATTTTGCGACATGTTTTAGAACACATCATTTCATTGATCTCACAACAAACCAGTGATCAATAATATTTCTATTTTATAGTTGAGAGAAGGAAGGCTCAGCAAGGTTTAATGGGTATGCAGAGTGGTTGAGTTAAGTACTCATATTTTCTGAGGCTGACTTAGTGTTCTATTCTCTTCACTTCGGTTCAAGGACACCTATTTTTTCTTTCTTTTTTTTTTTTTTTGAGACGGAGTCTCGCTCTATCGCTCACACTGGAGTGCAGTGGTGCAATTTCAGCTCACTGAAACCTCTGCCTCCCGGGTTCAAGTGATTCTCCTGCCTCAGCCTCCTGAGTCGCTGGGACTACAGGCATGTACCACCATGCCTGGCTAATTTTTTGTATTCTTAGTATAGGTGGAGTTTCACCATGCTAGCCAGGATGGTCTAGATCTCCTGGCCTTGTGATCAGCCCATTTTGGCCTCCCAAAGTGCTGGTATTACAGACATGAGCCACTGCACCCGGCCAGGGACACCTATTTCTATAAGTTACAAAATACTTGGCAGGGCAGGGACCATGTCAGTCTCAGTCATAGCTCACAATCAGTACTTAGCAATATGCCTGTATACAACAGATGCTTGATCAATATTTCTTATATGAATGTTGAATAAGCATAAATCTGAAAGAGTATTAAGATAAGTATACTTTTCACTGGGTATGTACAAGGTATTTAGAACACATCTGAATCAATTAAGAAACCCTTTAATTCAGTAAGAATGACTTCTCTTACGCTATGTGCTTATCCTCACTGGGAATGGAAACAATTTCAGAATGCTCATGACTTATAAGGTTACATATGCCTCCCACAGAGGTTAGACAAGTACTGCTAAGAGGCAGAAAGTCTAAGGTGAACTTTTCCTACCAATGGAAAAAATTAGGAAAAATATTCAACACAATCGAAATACTAAAAGATGCATATTCTAACATGAACTAGAATGATACTCACTATCCTTTAAATATGGTATAAAAACACTGGTTTCAACAAGGAGTTAGAGAAGTATTATATGACAAGTGAGAGGAAAAGAAGAATGCTGAAACCAGAATACAACTCTCCCATTTCAACTTGCTTATGAATAATTTAATACTTAAATTGGAGCACTCCGGACGACATGGTGGTGTGTACTGGACTGAGTTTCAGGTTGCTGTCCTCATTCAGCTCAGAAATGCATGAGGCAGTATTTGCAGCAAATGTCACCATTTGTGGATATTCAGGGACCAGGCTCCAGAAGCTGGCAGACTATTTACTATTGATCTCACTGATGACGACATTCTTCTCATGGGAGCCAACAGAAAAGGAATATAAACACCATAATTAAATACCTTTATGGAGATTGTTCTAAGATTTTAACATCTTCTCCAATGGCCTCAGCAATATTCCATGGCAAGGACAGATATTTCTACATTTAGAAGATTATTGCATTCTGCTAGTGAGGGAACTTTGCTTCTCATTATTTAGGCTGACTAAACCCAAGGCAAACAAATCTAAAAAAAATAAAATAATCACTTTGCCTATTTACATAAAGGAGAGGCACAGTTTTAGCCTTTTGAGCTCACTGCACCTCTGCCACTTGGGTACTGGTGCATGTTGACTAGGGTTTAGATGTGATCTCTCCACAAAAACAAAACTCCATCATTTTTTCAAAGAATTATTTTACAGGGGGCCACAGCTAGACACCTAATTGAAAGGACTTACTGAAGTGATTCCTCTTTTCTCTACTCTATCCTGTTTCCAATTGTCAAAAAGTACCTAGACATCAGTTATTGGTCCTCAGCTAAGTAAATGGTGTGTGTGTGTGTGTGTATGTGTGTACATGTGTGTGTATATATATATATATATATTTTTTTTAGACAGAGTTTTGCTCTTGTCGCCCAGGCTGGAGTAAAATGGCGTGATCTTGGCTTACTGCAACCTCTGCCTACCAGGTTCAAGCGATTCTCCTGCCTCAGCTAATCCTGTAGCTGGGATTACAGGTACCCGTGACCACGCCTGGCTAATTTTTGTATTTTTAGTAGAGATGGGGTTTCACCATGTTGGCCAGGCTGGTCTCAAACTCCTGACTTCAGGTGATCTGCCTGCCTTGGCCTCCCAAAATGGTGTACATTTTTATTTAAATATTTCCATATTTAAAGCAACTTAATGACTTAAAAAACATTGCCAGAAATACTGTCTTACATATTGATGGAATATTTTTAAACAATTTTAATCAAATTTAATGGTTTCTGCTTAACATTCAGGGACTGTCTAGTTCCTGAGAATTATAATCATGATTTTAGTGACCAAGTTTATGATTAACTCTCTCCAGGATTTCTCAACAATGGCATTGTTGACATCTTAGACTGAATAATTCTTTGCTGTGGGTTCTGTCCTGTGCACTGTAGGGTGTTTAGCAGCATCCTTGGCCTATACCTGCTAGATGTCAGTAGCATCCCCCAACCCTGTTGTACCAATGAAACATGTCTCTAGACATTGCCAGATGTCCACGGGGAGGCAAATTCATCCTTTTTTTTTTTTTCCTTTCTTTGAGACAGGGTCTCACTCTATCACCCAGGCCGGAGTGCAGTAGCACAACCTTAGCTTACTGTAACCTCTGCCTCCTGGACTCAAGCAATCCTCTCACCTCTGCCTCCTGAGTTGCTGGGACTACAGGTATGCACCACTATGCCTGGCTAATTTTTAAAAATATTTTGTAGAGATGAGGTCTCACTACATTAATCAGGATGTTCTTGAACTCCTAGGCCCAAGTAATCCTCCAGCCTGGGCCTCCCAAAGTGCTGGGATTACAGGCACTAATGATCTATTTTATGCCACATCTTCCAATCCAAGACAAAGGAAAATAGGCTTAACTTAAAGTGGGAAGATAAACTTAAAATACGAAGAACATTCTCCTATGATAATTTTTTTTTTTTTTTTTTTAGATGGAGTCTTACTCTGTTGCTCAGGCTAGAATGCAGTGGTGCTATCTCGGCTCACTGCAAACCTCCACCTCCCAAGTTCAAGTGATTATCCTGCCTCAGCCTCCCAAGTAGCTGGGACTACAGGTGTCTGCCACCAGGCCCAGCTAATTTTTATATTTTTTATTTTAGAGATGGGGTTTCACCATGTTGCCCAGGCTGCTCTCAAATTCCTGGCGGCTTGGCCTCCCAAAGTGCTGGGATTACAGGTGTCAGCCACTCTGCCTGGCCCTCATACAATAATTTTTATATATTATATAGTCCACATCATCTGTTGTATGAATACAAACAGACACAGTGCCCACGTAAGAAAAGTTGAACATTTGCCTATAGGAATACTGTGATACAAATTGTTAGGATGCCAGGTCAACAAAACAACAGCTATAGCAGCAGCAGCAACAAAAACAAAGTATATTTGACCCACAGAGCAGCTAAAGAATAGCAGTATAGAATATAATTATCACTTTTACAATAGTTCTAAAGAGGGAGAATTTGCTCAGAATTCTTGGAAGGCCAAGAACAAAATTCTCTTTTTGGACAGAATAAGTCTTCCCCAGGCCCTCCTAAAGTCTTAGACATCTAGAGCAGAAATTCCTAAAACCCCAAGCAATTGGTGCAGGATTTGGAGTTTAAGGTGTAGGGAGAAAGGGAATGATTCTCTTCAATAAAATTTTAAATTCAAGTATAACATTGTGGTATAATAAAAAAAATAAATATTTGGTCCTTGTCCCTGGTTCTTGGCACACAGTTTCTAAAACCTCCTGGAATCTCCAGAGTGCTAAGGGTGTCTTTTGGATGGTAATGAGATGACTTGTGGCTGGAGGCCCCTAAGTAGCTTCAGGATGCAGGGTGCTGCCAGAAAGACCAAACTTTGTGATTAGAGAGTTAGAACTTTTAGCTCCATCCTTCACCCTCTGAGGAGAAGAGAGGGGCCAGAGATTGAGTAAAAACTCCAATGGCTAATGACTTAATCAATTAGACCTCCATAATGAAATCGCCATGAATACCCCTAAACAGCGGGATTTGGAGAGCATTTGGGTTAATGAGCACTTGATGTGCTGGGAGGTTGATGCACCCAGAGAAGGCACAGAAGCCCTGAGCCCCTTCCCCCGTACCTTGGCTTATGCATCTCTTCCATTTGGCAGTTCCTGAGTTGTGTGATTGATGGATTGAGAAGATAGGGTCTCACTCTGTCTCCGTGGCTGCAGGGCAGTGGCATGAACATGACTCACTGCAGCCCTGACCTCCTGAGCTCAAGTGATCCTCCTGTTCCAGCCTCCTGAGTAGCTGGGACCACAGGTATGTGCCACCACCATGCCTGGCTAATTTTTAATTTTTTTGTAGAGATGGGTGTCTCACCATGTTGTGCAGGCTGGTCTCAAATGTCTGGGCTCAAATGATACACCTGCCTGGGCCTTCCAAAGTACTGGGATTATAGGAGTGAGCCACTGTATCCAGCCAATTGTGTATCTTAAAAAAACCGGTGATAGTATGTAAAACTCTTTCCTGAGCTCTGTGAGTCATTCTAGTGAATTATCAAATGAGAGGTGGGCTGGTAGGAACCTGCAATTCTGCAGCCAAGTCAGACAGGAATGTGGTTAACTTGGGAACCCCCTACTTGCTACTGGTGACTGAAGTGAGGGCAGTCGTGTGGGACTGAGTCCTTAAACCTGTGGAGTCTGATGCTAACTCTGGGTAGTAAGTGACCAAATGGAATTGAATTGTTGGACACCCAAGTGGTGTTGGAGAAGTGGTACTGGAAAAAGACATTACACATTTGGTGTCAAGAGGCCAAAAAAGCCCTAAAATATACATGTAGAAGAGTACACCATTTTTGAGTTGATTGCTCAACAAATGATCACAAATTGAACACATTCATGTAACCACCACCCAGGTCAAGGAATAGAACTTCAGCAGCAACCCAATTTCCTCCCAATCACTGTACCCCCTCCTTTTTCCCCAAAGGTAAGTGCCACCTGACTTCTAGCACTGTATATTAGTTTTTCTTGGTTTTTGAACTTCATAGGCTTTTAGATGCTATAGGCTCTGAAATGACTCACTTAGTGATGAATGATGCCCCATAGTGAATAGCTTGTTGGGTTTCTGATATAAGGAGAGAAAGAAACTCTGCTTTTTCATTTTTAAGTAATCTTAAGCCTGAAAGTCTGTTCATTCTGTTAGACAAGTACTAACTTGTCAGATACATACCCAAAGACTTAGTAGCATTAAGCAAACAGCACTTATAAATTAAAACCTGCTTTTAACTAATGAGAGTCAATCTATAATTTATGAACAATCGTTTACTCAATAAAGTTAATTACAGCCTTGCATACATGACCAGAGCTATGATACTAATCAAATCCACCCTGACCTTTTCTGTGTAACCTGTGGTAAGAATACAAATAGGTTTGAAAGGATTGTATTTGAGAAGCAGCACTACGGTTAAAAGCAACAGCTATGGAACTAGAGTTGGGGCTGAATCCTGGCTATGAGACTTAGTAGTAGTGTGTTCTCCATCTAATTACTTAATCTCTTAGCTTCTAGCTTCTTTATCTATAAAGTGGGGATAATAAAAGCTGCCTCATACGATTGTTATGAAGAATAAATGAATCAATACATGTAAAATACTTATTAGGATAACACAAACATTTGTTTGCCATTATCATTAGTACTTAGAACCATCTTAGCTTCAGAAAAAGCAGCATGAAGCCTGATGTACATGCACAGGGTCAAATACTTACCACACAGCTAAAATTGGGAATTGTTGCATATTTGTAAGAATAGGGATACAGCAACATCTGAGCATATGCATGAAAGGAGAGATAAGCCCTAATGTGCTTTCTGTGTTTTCGAAGGAAGTTAGCTACAGCCTTCACTTCTGGCTCAGATTCTGGAAAAGGGCCACAGTATGTATCGTCACAAGGGTGCATAGAAGCTCCTTCATCTGCAAGTCAGAAAAGAAAATGGGGTAAGGAAGTAGGCAGAGAAGAAACAAGAAACACAAATCAGCACTGTTAAGCTGTGATTTTGCTTTTATTTCTGCAAACATATGGTATTATTAAGCAATTCATCTAACTTCTCATTTATGGAAATCAATACAAAAGTTCCAAGGTGATTCAAGTTCCCATGCACAATAGGAGGGCCTGAATGGAAACCAGGTACTGATTTTTCAAGTTTGAACCTGCACAAACTACTCTAAAGAAATTGTTCTATCAGCTGTCACTTCTAGCTGCACCTAGCAACTTGAACAATAGTACAGCAAGTGTTCAACAAATATTTGTTGAATAAGTTAATGTCAGTTAGAAAGAAAAGGCTAGACATATGTAAAGGTATCTGATAAGATACAAATACTGATATAGCAAGAACATAAAGACAGGCCAGAAATAATTTCACTGATTTCTATTATACTTTTAGAACAGCACTATCCAAACTAGTTTTGTAAAACCAGGAGGCTTTTCTAGTTATCTTGGTTAGAGTTTAGTTATGAAATCTTCAAAACAAAATTTTAATAACTTTTGAATTAAAAATCAAATTATATAGCGTATACTTAAGAGGTCCAAGGAAGGAAGGAAGGAAAATAAAAATCACTAGAACAATCACAAAGTATTATGGTTCTAAGAAAATTTGGAAATAATTACATTTTCCATAGTTATTTGCCATATGAGGCCACTAATGTCTCTTCCCTACCTCTAGAAAATGATAATTCTCTCCACAAACTAGTAGAAAATGTTTGGTGGTTCTGTGATGTAGTCAAATTCTACTGAACATAAAAAGACAGCCCAGTCAAATTGGGCTACATCTGGAGGACCATAAGTGTAGTTTATGCTGCAGTGAAGACAAGAGTCAAGATGGGGAACTTACGGCAATTGGGGTTTTCCTCCTTTGAATCTCATCCTGGAGATGCCTCAGAAGCAAGTGGGCTATAGGTGGAACTCAGAATGTAACATAAAAACTATAGCTGGTCAGGGTGTGGTGGCTTAGGCTTGTAATCCCAGCACTTTGGGAGGCTGAGGCGGGTGGATCACAAAGTCAGGAGACCATCCTGGCTAACACGGTGAAACCCCATCTCTACTAAAAATACAAAAAAATTAGTCGGGCATGGTAGCGGGCACCTGTAGTCCCAGCTACTCAGGAGGCTGAGGCAGGAGAATGGTGTGAATCCAGGAGGCGGACTTGCAGTGAGCAGAGCTTGCGCCATTGCACTCCAGCCTGGGCTACAGAGAAGACTCCGTCTCAAAACAAAACAAAACAAAACAAAAAAACTATACCTGATACTCTGGAGGGAATGGAAAAAATAAAGAGAGATCTGTGGAATACAGACCCAAAGCACTGGAAAGGCAAGATTACAAACTAAACAACTAATTCTGGAGGGAGCAGAACTGATGAGCCAGAGAAAACAAGAATTTACAATAATCCTAATAAATATTCTCAAGGGCATGTAGGAGGGCACTGGAAACAAATAGGGACAAGGAGTTATAAAAAAAGGACCAATCAGATATAGTAGAAACAAACTATTTAATTCAGGGTTGAATGAATACAGTTGATGAATGAATTAATAAGATGGAGAGTGGTTTGAAACATTCCCAAAAGGCATCGGGAAGAGTAAAGAATAGGAAAAATGAGAGAAAAATGAAAGGGCATGAAAAATAAAACAAATATCAATATGTGATTAATGGGAGCCCTAGAACGAAAGGAAAAAATAAAGTTAAATATTTGAAGAACTGCTAATTAAAATTTTTCCACAATTTTTTTTTTTTTTTTGTGGGGGGGATGGAGTCTCGCTTTGTCACTCAGGCTGGCGTGCAGTGGTGCAATCTCAGCTCACTGCAACCTCTGCCTCCTTGGGTTCAAGTGATTCTCTTGCCTCAGCCTCCTGAGTACCTGAGATTACAGATGCCCTGCCACCACACCTGGCTAATTTTTGTATTTTTGGTAGAGACGGGGTTTCACCATGTTGGCCAGGCTGGTCTTGAACTCCTGACCTCAAGTGATCTGCCCGCCTTGGCCTCCGAAAGTGCTGGGATTACAGGCATGAGCCACCATACCCAGCTAAAAACGTCTCCACAATTAAGGAAAGATTGAACAGACTTATTGTACACCAAACAAAAGAGATAGAGAGGAAAATATCAACACTTTGACAAATTATAGTGAAATTTAAGAAAAGAAAACAATTCTAGAGAGAAAAAGCAGGTCATTTAGAAAGGAACAAGAATTCCATTCACATTTGACTTTTCAACAGCAACATTAAAGTAATAAATCCAATGTATTTATTAAAAAGGAATTTTGAATCTAGGCTTCTATATCTAGGAGCCTAGAATCCAGTCAGCTGGATTCTCACTGCAATGTGAGAGTGAAATAACGATGTTCTCTAGCATCTAAAAGGCCTCAAAAGAATATACCATACACTGACATACTTTGAAAACACCCCTGAAGAAAGTATTCCAACAAAATAATGAGTAACTCCAGAGAGCCTATCTGGTATGAGAATTGCAGGTTAATAAGTAGCTTAGTAACATCTGCTATCTAAATAAGCAATATTGAAAGGGTGGAGGGGTGGGAAGTATAATGATCTAGGTATCAAATCCTAGGAAACAACAAATTGATGGAAAAATAAAGAGGGGGGTGTTTGGCAGGGAAGCCAAAAGCATGCTAGATTGTTGGTCTATTTTGAAAAGGAGATATAGATACTGATTAAATTTAGAAATTGATGGAAAAAAACAAACCTAAGTATGGGTATTAAGTTAGGAATAACCACCAGAATCAGAAAAATAGTACACAGACTTCATAACTAATGGAATTAACTTTGAACCATTTAATTGAAGGTGGTAAAGAAGGAAAAAAGAAAAAAGAAGAAACAGGGCCAGCTGCAATGGCTTACACCTTAATCCCAGCACTTTGGGAGGCCAAGGTTGGAGGACTGCTTGAGACCAGGAATTTGAGACCAGCCTGGCCAAAACAGTGAGATCCCATCTCTACAAAAATTTTAAAAAGTTAGCCAGGTATGGTGGCACACACCATAGTAGTCCTAGCTACTCGAAAGGCAGAGGCAGGATCGCCTGAGCCCAGGAGTTCGAAGTTACAGTGAGTTGTGATGGTAACATGGCACTCTAGTCTGGGTGACAGAGCAATACTGTGTCTTAAAAGAAAAGAGGCTGAGTGTGGTGGCTCACGTGTGTAATCCCAGCACTTTGGGAGCCAGGGCAGGTGGATCACCTGAGGTAAGGAGCTTGAGACCTGCCTGGCCAACATGGAGAAACCCCATTTCTACTAAAAATACAAAAAAAATTAGCCAGGTGTGGTGGTGCATGTCTGTAATTCCAGTTACTTGGAAGGCTGAGGCAGGAGAATCACTTGAACCCGGGAGGCAGAAGTTTAAGTGAACTGAGATCACACCATTGCACTCCAGCCTGGGTGACAAGAGCGAGACTCCATCTCAAAAAAAAAGAAAGAAAAGAAACACTGGAAAACAGAGAACAGGAATACAGGAATTAAGACAGCAGAAATAAGTCTTAAAGTAACAGTGATTATGAAGAATGCTAATAGGTGAACTACTTGATCAAATGACTGATTTTATTTTATTTATTTTTTACCTCCAATCCTGCAGAAAATGATTTAAAAATTATTTTTAATAGAGGTGAGGTCTTGCTATGTTGCCCAGGCTGGTGTTGAATTCCTGAGCTCAAGCAATCCTTCCACCCTGGATTCCCAAAATACTGAGATTACAGGCATGAGCCATAGTGCCTGGCCTGATGTTTTCAAATAGAAAAATAAAGAAGATTCATAGAAAAACATGTGGTGTAAGTAGATATACCAGATGTCTACTTTTAGTACTGGGGCAGCCTTGGTATTTGTATTAGTTTCCTAAGGCTGCCATAACACATTACTACAAAGTAAGCCACTTAAAATAACAGAAATTTATTCTCTTACAGTTCTTGAGGCTAAAAGTCTGAAATCAAGGTGTCAGCAGAGCCAGCCACCTTCTGAATTCTCTACGGAAGAATCCTTCCTTGCTTCTTCCTAGCTTCTGGTGGTTCTTGGCAATCCTTGGCATTTCTTGGTTTGTGGATGCATTCCAGCCATGTATCACTTAAAGAAAGACATGCCAGGTATGGTGGCTCATGCCTGTAATCACAACACTTCGGGAGGCTGAGGTGGGTGGATCACTTGAGGTCAGGAGTTTGAGACCAGGCTGGCTAACATGGTGAAACTCTGTCTCTACTGAAAATACAAAAATTGGCTGGGCGTGGTGGCATGCACCTGTAATCTCAGCTACTCAGGAGGCTGAGGCGTGAGAATTGCCTGAACCCAGGGGCTGGAGTTTGCAGTGAGCCAAGATCATGCCACTGTACTCCAGCCTGGGTGACAGAGAAAGATCCTATCTCAAAAACAAATAAATAAATAAAAAATAATATGTTCTGAGAAATACATCATTAGACAATTTCAACAGTGAGCGAACATCATAGAATGTACTTATGCAAATGTAGATGGTGTAGCCCATTGCTCTAGGCTGTAAACCTATACAGTATATCATTCTACTGAATACTATAGGCAATTATAACAAGATGATAAATATTTGTGTATCTAAACATGGAAACAGTGGAGTAAAAATTCAGTGTTATAATCTTATGGGACCTCTGTCATATATACAATCACTGTTGACTAAAACATTGTCATGTGGTGCATGACTGTACTCCAGTCTCTTCTTGTATGTTCACATGGCTTTCTTCCCTGTGTGTTTCTCTATGTGTCCTCTCTTCTTCTTATAAGGACAACTCACTGAATTTAACTAATTACTTCCACAAATAACCTTTTTCCAAATAAGATCATATTCCAAAGTTTCAGTGGACATGAATTTGTGGGGAACACTATCCCACCACAGTTTTGAGGAATTATCCTAGTGCGGAAAAACTAGATCCTGCATAGGATACTTTCTCTGAGACACTGTTTTTCTTGCAAGAAGTAGAGGAGTCTCCAAGATACCTGGATAAAAGATCAACTTAAAAAATTCAATAGTGTAATTCTACTCTTGACAATATTACTTACAAGAATGTGTAGTAGAAAATAAGGTATTATTCACAATATCTAGGAATTAAGCTATTAAATAATGCCTGACCATTAGAAAGAAAATATTAAAACTCTACTAAAAGATCTATAATTTCAGAATTGAATTAGAGAACTATACCATGTTCATGAATATGATGACTTCGTAGTGTAAAGATATTCATTCTTCCCTATTCATTTAGTTATTTTGTTCAATTCAATTTTGACAAAAATATCAGCAGCAGGATTTTGGGAGAAAAGTCAACTAAAGAACTCTGAAAGTTGTGAGGAAGAGTAAAGAGCTCAGAAAATCTTGGAAAACAAGAGTAGAGAAGGGCTTATCCTATCAGGCATTAAAACATACATAGGTATAATCATAGAAACAATATGATATAAAGTCAGAAATAAACTAGTAGACCAAAGGAACAGAATCACCAAGAAAATGATTGTTTAGTAAATGATGTTGAGAAACTAGCATATAATATGGAGAAACCAGAGTTGGATCCTTAGCACATAAATGTACAAAAGTAAATTCTAAATGGTTTAATAATTTAAATAGCAAAAATAAGACATGGTAAGCAGAAAAAAATATAAGTGTTTGGTTGTTGTTAGGGGCTTTCCTTAACCCTTTTCCTTCATATCATCCTTCTGGATGGACTTACAGAATGTGGGGATGGATATATAAAAGAGGTGCTCTTTAATAACTAAGTTTTTCCACATGATTATATGCAGGGTGAACAGTGGGGAAAAAGGACCTTATGTATGTTTGGTCATATATAATGAATGTAGAATGAATTAAGAAGTTTTTAGTATTATAATCACAATTTCACCAAAAAGAGCAAGGAAATATAAAGTAACACAAATATACATGACAACATAAGTCAGACTATGTGTAATAATGTAATAATATAAAGGGCTTATATTTTAAAATTACAAGCTGATGTTGAATTCAACTTAACAAAAATTTTTGAATACTTCTGTTCTAGACACTATGTTATATACTGGGAATCAAATATGAAGAAGCCACAGACCCTGAGTTGAGGAACATAAAGATTATGCTGGAACACATAAAGTTAACAGAAAAAAATCAATATAATGTGGTAAATGCTACGATATATTTAGAAGACAGGGCAAAGAGGCAATCATCCTGTGTGAGTGTTCAGGAAAATCTTCTTAGAGGAGATAATGTCCCCTGGAAGAGACAAATCTAGAAGGATAGATATGAGTTAGAAGATAATTTCAGGTAGTAAGAACAATATCAACAACGGTGTAAAGGCAAGAGACATTTGGTAGTAAGGTTCAACATAAAACGTGAGTCAGAGAATTCTGGTGGATGCGCCTAGAGTGGTAATTAGGAACTAGTTCATGGAACATCTTATATATTATGCAAAGGAGCTTGTAGTGTCCTCTAGGCAGTGAAGAACCTCAGTGGTGCCCAGAAAATACACTACTGAGACCTCTTGCTGCCGTAAGCATAGTTGACTGACAGCTCCACTTGCTACCCTCTGGATCCATCACTGCATTCTCATCAAGCCCACGTTTCCCCACAGTTGCTCTTTGCCAGTGACTGATCATAGTAGAGGCATTAGTGCAGGCCCATTCTTGCCAGATGCAGGTATCCTTTACAAGGCAACTTTGGCTTGATGCATCCCCATAGGCCTGCCAAAGCCTTTCTTAGAGTTGCACGTTAGTCTGAGACTCTTCCAGCCCCATCCTTTTCTCCCCTCTCCTTTCATAGGTTTCTGACCTGCATCATGGCAAAAAAGCTGTCCTAGCCTATTCTTTTTTTTTTTTTTTTTTGAGACAGAGTCTTGCTCTGTCACCCAGGCAGGAGTGCGGTGGCACGATCTTGGCTCACTGGAACCTCCACCTCCTGTATTCAAGTGATTCTCCTGCCTCAGCCTCCCGAGTAGCTGAGATTATAGGTGCGCACCACCATGCCTGGCTAATTTTGTATTTTTAGTAGAGACGGGGTTTCACCATGCTGGCCAGGCTGGTCTCCAACTCCTGACATCAAGTCATCCACCCGCCTTAGCCTCCCAAAGTTCTGGGATTACAGGCGTGAGCCACTGCTCCCGGCCCGTGTCCTAGCCTATTCTTGCTTCCTCTTCTTTATTCTTGAAAAGTATTTCCTTCAAATATATCTCTTGTCATCTAATCCTGAGTTGATTCCTGCTTCCTGGAGGTCTTGAGCTACCATAACTGAAGTTCTTTTTTAATCACCACTTTATTGAGATATAATTTACATACGATAAATTCACCCTTTTAAAGTGGATAATTCAGAAGTTTTTAGTATATTTACTGAGCTGTGCAACCATCACCATTATCTAATTTTATAACGTTCAATTCCAAAAAGAAATCCCACACTTTTTAGCAGTCATTTCACATTTCTCTTCCTCGCAGTTTCTTAACCATGAAGGATTTTAAGGCATGGGCAGATTTTTATTTTAGATTTATTTTGTAAAAGTTTATAGGATAGATTTGTAAGAGGCAAGTCTATAATCAGGGAGACCAAATCAAGACACAATTACAACAATCTGGGCCAGAGATATTGACAGCTGGAGTTAGGGCTGTGGTATTAGGAACAGTACCAAGGGGGTGCATTAAAGAAATATTTGGAAGATTAACTAATTGGACTTGGTGACTGGTTGAATATGTAGGGCAATGAGGCAGGGTTTGATAACATCTTACCTCTCTGGCTTGGTCAACTTAGTCGACAGTATTTTTTTTTTTTTTTTGAGACGGAGTCTCGCTCTGTTGCCCAGGCTGGAGCGCAGTGGCGCCATCTCGGCTCACTGCAAGCTCCGCCTCCCGGGTTCACGCCATTCTCTTGCCTCAGCCTCCCGAGTAGCTGGGACTACAGGCGCCTGCCACCATGCCCGGCTAATTTTTTTTTTTTTTTTTGTATTTTTAGTAGAGATGGGGTTTCACCGTGTTAGCCAGGATGGTCTCGATCTCCTGACCTCGTGATCCACCCGCCTCGGCCTCCCAAAGTGCTGGGATTACAGGCGTGAGGCACCGTGCCCGGCCAACAGTAGCTGTTTTGAATGAAACATTGAATAGATGAGAAGGGATGTGGACATATAGGGAGAAAAGGAAGATGTTTATTTCATTTTGGACATGTTAAGTTTGGCTGCCAATAGATATTTCTAATGGGGTACAGAAGATAAATATGAAGCTCAAAGGAAATACTAGGCTAGAGAAAAAGATTTGGGGGTCATTATCATTTTGTGAAAGTAAAATCGGCTGCTCATGACTGTAATACCAGCACTTTGGGAGGCCGAGGTAGGCGGATCACTTGAGATCAGGAGTTCGAGATCAGTCTGACCAACATGCTAAAAAACCCTGTCTCTAGTAAAAATACAAAAATTAGCTGGGTGCTGTGGTGGGTGCCTGCAATTCCAGCTACTTGGGAGGCTGAGGCAGAAGAATCCCTTGAACCCAGGAGGCAGAGGTTGCAGTGAGTCACTGCACCCCACTCTGGGCAACAGAGTGAGACTCCATCTCAAAAAAAAAAAAAAAAAAAAAAAAAAAGTGAAATCACTCAAAATGAATACAAAGCTTCAAACTGTGGGGAATATCAGTATTTAAAAGACACAAGGAGTATAAGAGGACTCTGTCATTCACACTAGGAAGGAATTGTCAGGAAAGTAGGAGGACCACAAGATGCTGATGTCAAGGAATCCAGGGGCTTGATGTTTCAAGGAGAGTGTGGTTAGCCTGTAAAATGCAGAAAAGAATTTCATTTAATTTTATAGTAACAAAATAACTGGGGATTTTTGCTTTAGGAAAATTAGTGGAGTGGTAGGGGCAAAAGCCAGATGCTATATGCACTTAGAGGAATGAAAGTGAAGAAAGGAGAAGGAGATAGTAACTATAGACTATCTTTTTTGGGAAGCTTGGTCTACAAGGGAAGAAAATATATACAATGATGGCTAGAGGTAACCTTGGGGATACGAAGCAGATTTAAGTTTTCTTTTTTTAGGGAGGACAAGCATATCTAAAGAAAGAAAGGGGAAAAGTATAGATGAAAAAAGAAAAAGAGAGATTATTTGATAGGAGAAAGTTCTAGAAAAGATGTGAATGGGTGGAATCAGCAACCAGCTGTAGTGACAGGCCTTGAAAAGGAGATGGGTCTTCGGATTTCCTGTTTTCTTCAAATGTCTTTGATTCCTCATCCCATCAGTAAGAAACTTTTTGCATATCCCTGATATATATTTTTAATTTATATATGTCTTATTTGTAGTCTAATATCATATAAAACATGCCAAAATAATACTTAGAATGTTTAGAGATGAATTAAACTATAATTAAAATATTTTTAATTTTTAAATTAATTGTATAGAAAGGCATTAATTCTCTTAAAATAAGGATCAGAAAGATAGATGAAATCTAATTTAAATGCCTTAGCAGTGTCTACCTGTTGTTTTTCTTCAATGAATTCATGATGTAAATGATGATATAAAAGAATGTGAGAACATAAAGTTCTTGGTTGATCTCCTAACTGGCAAAAGTATATGTATTGCAATCTGTTGTCTCTCTGGACATTCAAAACACCTTTTTATTTCTCTAAAAATAAACATTGGAGAGTGAATTCAATAAATACATGGAAAAATGATTAGAATTAAATATTTAATGGAAAAAAGAGCATGCAATTGTATAAATGAGATGGTTAAAAACAAAGGAAAAAAATAAAGAAGTAAAGATTAATAGTCATTTGCTAGGCTGGCAATAATGGTATTATTTATTTATTTCTTTTTTTTTATAGTCTCGATATATCATCCAGCCTGGTCCTCGGCCTTCCAAAGTACTGGGGTTGCAGGTGTAAGTCATCACGTCTAGCCTAATTATTTTTTCAATGTTTTATTTCTGTCATATTATCTCAATTTATAAGTAAAAAAATTAGAAAAGAAAAATAGAGATCTGAAATATATTTTTTTAAAAATTAAAAATTTTTAAAGGAAAATAAGTGAAAACAGAAAAGCAGCAGAAATATTTGGTTTTATTTTACATTTGACAGCAACTGGTCCCTGTGGAAATTGACTTGACAGTTGCAGCTGAATCCTCTAGTAAGCAGTATTGGGAAGTCATGGTTATTGTGACGTTTTCATTGTTATATTATCACTTTCAATGTTTTTCATTTATAGCTTTTAAATTTCTCATAAATGGAATCACAATGCTAATTTTAAAATTGTCATCTTTTAAAAGATTTCTTTTTCACTTGCATCTCCCACTGCCAACTTATCCTGGAATGACTCATGTTAAAAACTGAGGGTAGTTAATATAGTTTACAAATACACACACGGGTGTGCATATATGTACTCACACATCGTGCATATATGTATCTTGATATAGCTATATAGGTACAAATTACACATTTATATATATATACACACATATATATATGAGCTATTTTTACTCACAAAACAAGATCATAATCATACAATTTTTTTGCCTCTTGCTTTTTTCTTCAATGATATTTTGTGGAACTTCTTCCATAGAGATTTGAATTCATTCTTTTAAATTCATTCTATTGTAACATAATTTAGTCTCCCGCCTGTCTATTGTTGGGAATCATGCTTATCTCTCTCTTTACCATGATGAAACAATACTACAATAAAGAAGGTGGAGGCATTACTACTGATCTGAAAGAAACAATAATGCAATAAGCATCAAAGTATACGTATCCTTACATCTGAGTGCTTTTATTTCTATGGGATAGACTTATAGGAATAGGGCCTTGGGTTGAAGGAGATATGTGTGTATACACACACACACGCACACACACACACACATTTTAAATAGATGATAAATTCACATGATTCAAATATTTAAAGTTATAAAAGGATATTTTTAATTCTCATAGATTTTTTGCCAGATTGCTCACTAAGATTGCTACTATTTATATTTCCACAAGTAGTATGTAAGAGTACCATCTCTCCTTCATCCCTACTAGCAATACTCTACAAGTGTATCACCTTTTTATTTTTGCCAGTTTGATGGCAAAAATTAATTTTACTTCCTTTTTTTTCTTTTTTCTTTTGAGACAGAGTCTTGCTCTGTCACCCAGGCTGGAGTGCAGTGGCACGATCTCAGTTTACTACAACCATCACCTCCTGGGTTTAAGCAATTCTCCTGCCTCAGCCTCCTGAGTAGCTGGGATTATAGACGTGTGCCACTATGCCAGGCTAATTTTTTGTATTTTTAGTAGAGACAGGGTTTCACCATGTCAGCCAGGCTGGTCTCAAACTCCCAACCTCAGGTGATCCGCCCACCTCGGCCTCCCAAAGTGCTGGGATTATAGGCGTGAGCCACCGTGCCCGGCCAATTTGCCTTCCTTACTGGAAGTGTGTTTGTGTTCATACTTTAGACTGGACTCTCTGAATTGCTTAATCACGTTCTTAGCTCATTTTGTTTTCTGCTGGGCTATTTATCTTTTCCTTACCCATGTAGAAAGGACTTTGTAAAGACTGTCACTTGCATTGCATTTTATCCTCAAATCTGCAATTTTTCTATTTAATCATTTATGGAAACTTTATCATTTTAGAGATTTTACATTTCATATAATCACTATGTCTTTGTAAAAAATGGCTTTTGTTTTTTGGTCATGGTTAAGAAAGTTTTCCCTTGGGAGGCTGAGGTAGGCAGATCACTTCCATTTAGGAGTTTGAGACCAGCCTGGGCAACATGGCGAAACCATGTCTCTGCTAAAAATACAAAAAATTAGCTGGTTGTGATGGTGTGCGCCTGTGGTCCCAGCTACTTGGTAGGCTGAGGTGGGAGTATCACCTCAGACCAGAAAGTCGAGGTTACTGTGGGCTGTGATTGTGCCACTGCATTCCAGCCTGGGTGACAGAGTGAGACCCTATCTCAAAAAAGACAAAAAAAAAAAAAAAAGAAAGAAAGAAAAAGAAAGTTTTCCCTATCCTTAAAGATTATAGGTACTTTCTAGATTTTCTTCTAAGAATTTTATCACTTTATTTTTTTCTATGGAAGTCTTTAATCCTTCTGGATTTATTTTTGTACATATGTAACGTTATCCCTTCAGTTTTTCTAGAGGAATAGCCAATTCTGTCAGCATCATTTATTAAATATCCTGTCATTTTCCTACCGAATTAAAACATTACTTTCGTTATATATTAAAGTGTAACGCAGCCAGGGATGGTGGCTCATGCCTGTAATCGCAGCACTTTGGGAGGCTGAGGAGGGAGGATCACTTGAGGCCAAGAGTTCAAGATCAGCCTGGCCAACAAGGTAAAACTTCATCTCTACTACAAATAAAAAAATTAGCCAGGTGTGGTGGTGCATGCTTGTAATACCAGCTACTCAAAGAGGCTGAGGCATGAGAATTACTTGAACCCGGGAGGCAGAGGTTGCAATGAGCCAAGATCATGCCGCTGCACTCCAGCCTGGGCGACACAGCGAGACTGTCTCAAAAAAGCAAAATAAAAGTGTAACACATGTGTGGATCAATTCTTGGACTCTCTGTTCTGTTCTGCTGTTCTATGTGTCTATTCTCATGTTGTTACCCTAACAATCTATAGCAGCATTAAAGTATGCTCTGATACAGGCAAGAGACAGTCTCCTCGCTATTCTTTTTACAGTTTTATCGGCTTTTTTGTCTACTTATTTTTCCATGTAAACTTTATGATCATTTTATCCAATTCCTAAAAGCAGAATACAAAATTAAAAAAACCTTGAGATTCTAATTGGAATTGCATTCAATTTGTACTGATTTCGGGTAGATTTTATTACATTGAGTCATCCTATCCAAGGACAGTTATATGCCGTTTCATTTGTTCAGATTCTTGACTGTTGTTGCTGTTGTCATTATTGGGACTAGACAGCC
Source organism: Papio anubis (assembly GCF_008728515.1). NCBI lineage: Eukaryota > Metazoa > Chordata > Mammalia > Primates > Cercopithecidae > Papio > Papio anubis. Next base: position 63,187,976 of record NC_044983.1, read on the forward strand.
ATTTTTCAGATGGTCTTCTCAGAACAGTGAGGTAGAAGCCACTTCACAATGCCATCAATGTTTCTCTCATGTTCTGCCTTCCTGTCCTCCACCTCCACCTCCATCAAATGCAATCTGGGGAATCAGTCACCCAAGCCATCTCTTTAAACTTCATTTTGGAGGCTTATGTGATATCAAAGTAAAAATATAACCCTGTAAACATAGTGTTCTGAGAGTTACAAAAATTCCTGATAACTTTACTTATAGGTAATATGCTTACTTCATATTTGGAATAACAAGTAATGGCTCTCTATTGATGTTTCCTTAGAAAATCAGACCCTCTCAAGCCTGTAATCCCAGCACTTTCGGAGGCTGAGACGGGCGGATCACAAGGTCAGGAGATCGAGACCATCCTGGCTAACCCGGTGAAACCCCGTCTCTACTAAAAAATACAAAAAACTAGTCGGGCGAGGTGGCAGGTGCCTGTAGTCCCAGCTACTCGGGAGGCTGAGGCAGGAGAATGGCGTAAACCCGGGAGGTGGAGCTTGCAGTGAGCTGAGATCCGGCCACTGCATTCCAGCCTGGGTGACAGAGCGAGACTCCGTCTCCAAAAAAAAAAAAAAAAAAAAAAAGAAAAGAAAAGAATGTCAGACCCTCTTGTAAATAACTAAACATTCTAAGTTACTAAAGATAAATTAGTTGCTTTATTCAAAGTTCAAAGAAGAAGGCAAAGATGGAGTAATCTAATTTCCATCTTCTCTGTAGATTTGTAACTATTTCTAAGCCACTCCTGAAGAGTCTAGAGACTCATGTCAATTAACAAAGGACAGGAATTGCTACCTTTTATCCTTTTTAAGGAGAGAAAAACCAAACATTAATTTTCTCCTTCAAGATTGAGTAAGAAAAAGGGTAACTATTTTGTACTGAAAACAGGACCAGTGCTATTGTTCCTTTCTGGAGGGGAAGGTAATCAGGCTACAGGTGATGATGTGAGTGGTGACAATTTTGCCTTGTATCTATTGGCTGTATAGACACAGAGGAGCATTCCTCTTGACCTGAGGCTACTTGCTTTATCCATAGAATCCTCGCTAGATCCAACCAACACCAACTTTCTCTAGGTAAACTTGGGGTCTTTATAACATTCCATACTAGCTCAGGTGGTACAGTACAGACCCAGCATGATGTGCGAAGAGTGGCAGAGTAGAGAATATAGATTAATCTTAGAAGTAGCTGTGTTTGGCTGTAGAAGTCTGTAAACGTGATAGCGCTTATGTTGCACTGAAGCTATTTATTTATATAGACTCTCCTCTCCTTTAGAGGGTGAGCTCCCTGAGGACAGAGGTCATGGACTACAGTTTCCTAGGACTTAGCAAAACAGACACCATCACTACCCTTTAAATGTTACTTAAATGAGTAAGTGGAGCTGACCCTGTTCAGGGAAGGTGCTTGTACCTTAGAACAGGGATCCCTAATCTCTGGGCCACGAACCGGTACCAGTCCATGGCTTATTAGGAACTGGGCCACACAGCAGAAGGTGAGTGGCATGTGAGCAAGCAAAGCTTCATCTGTATTTATAGCTGCTTCCCATTGTCCACATTACTAGGTGAGCTCTGCCTCCCATCAGATCAGTGGCAACATTAGATTCTCATAGGAGTATTGTGAACTGCGCATGCGAGGCATCTAGGTTGTGTGCTCCTTATGAGAATCTAATGCCTGATGATCTGTCACTGTCTCCCATCACCCCCAGATGGGACTGTCTAGTTTCAGGAAACAAGTTCAGGGCTCCACTGACTCTACATTATGGTGAGCTGTATAATTATTTCATTATATATCACAATGTAGTAATAATATAATTAAAGTGCACAATAAATGTAATGTGCGTGAATCATCCTGAAACCATCCCCTCCCCTCTCTCCGGTCTGTGGAAAAATTGTCTTCCATGGAACTGGTCCTTGGTGCCACAAAGGTTGGGGACTGCTGCCTTAGACTATTTGATTAACATTTAGGCTTTGATTAGACAACTAAATTCCAGTTCATCTCTATGGAAGGCTGAGGACACACCAAGGATGTCACCACCACCACCACAAAATATTTTCAAATAAGCCTGTTCGTCCATGAGAATATTATCATCACCTAAATATTTCTTTAATAACTTAAAATTTGAAACACTGAGTTTTTCCTAAATTGTAGGTACTTTAAAAAATGTTTCCAAAAGAAAATGAGATACTTAAACAATCTTTGTAGATGGGCAGTAAGTCCCAAGTTGTTTGTGTACATGGGTACAAATCAATGCTTATGATCAACAAAATATGGACTGATAACTTCATGACTAAGCATTTTCATAGAGAAAAATGGGATCATTAAGTTTCCTCTCAGACTGTATAAAAACTGTAATTGTGTGCTGATGAGCTTTCCTCCAAAGAATCAATGGAGGGAGATGTGCAATTGGAGAGGGTCATTTACAACAGGAAGGTTTTAAGGAACATGCAGAGAGAGCAGAAGTGTGTGAAAGACGGGCAGGGCCACAAAAGGGACAGGCTGGGATGTGGAGCAGGGAAACAGGGCAATGACTTCAAGAGGGCCAGGGGACCTATTTTACCTGGCTTTTCATAGGACTTGACCTCCTACTTGAAATATTCTCCTTCCTTGGCTTTTAACACACTGTTCCCTCAAGCTTTTCTTCCAGTCTCTCTGTTCTTTCCTTCTCAACCCCCTTTATGGGGTTCTCTTCTTCTATTAGTCCCTTAAATGAAGGGGAATCCAATTGTTCTGCTCTTAGCCATGTTCTTCAGTGGTCACTCTCTTCATTTGAGCATGGCAGCCTCAACTATTACTTACATGTAGATACTTTCATGTATTCAACACATCTTTACTATGTACACACCATGCCTCACACACTGGGATACATCATGAACCAAAGGTTTTTGCCTTGTAGAGAACTTCCATTCCAGTGGTGGTGGCGAGACAATAAACACTAGACACAGTGAGAGTGAGAATTCTACTGTGTAGGAGAAAAGTGCCATGGAAACAAGAAAAAGAAGTGTGAGAAAGATTAGGAGTACTGGGGAGTTGGGTTGCAATGATAGAGATGGTGACGACGTTGTTCCCAGATGCTGGCTTTTGAGCAGACTTGTAGAATTCAAGGAGTCAGCTATGGCATCCAGGGAAGAGTTTTAAGCAGAGGGAACAGCCAGTGCAAAGACCCTGAGGCCAATGTGGCTGGAGCCAAGTGGGAAATGGGGATAGAAATAGATGAGATCGATCAATGGGAGACCAGATTATGTGAAGTTTATAGGCTATATTAAGTCCCTTAGGCAAGTAAAATTTGGAGCCACTGCAGCATTTTCAGCAGTTAACATCATCTAACTTATATTTTAAAAGGTTCATGGTGGCTGAGGATAGAGAGTGTTTGTGTGTTTGTGTGGGTGGCAGGGGGGGGCACGCGTGGCAGCTGTGAGAGTAGTTAGAAGGCTCCTGCAGTAACCCATGAGAGAAGATGGTAACTTAGACTGGGTTGGTAGTAACAGAAGTGGTCAGAAAGGGTTGGAATCTGGAGCATTCTTAAAGTAAAACCAAAGGGATTTCATAATTGGTTGGATGTTTGGTGTAAGAGAAAGAGCAATGTTAAAGATTGATCCATGGGTTTAAGGCCTCAGCAACTGGAAGGATGGAGTTGCCACCAACTGAGTTGAGAATGGCTATGGGAAGACCAGATTTGGCAGAGTGCAGGTCAGGAGTTCATTTCTGGATATTTTGAGTTGAGATGTCTATTAGATACCCCCAGGGAAGATGCTAATAGATATTATATACGGAGCTTGGGAGAGAGTTTTACATCTGGAGATTTGGGGCTGTCACAGGCACACAGTAGAGAATGATGACATGTCTAAGGGAATGAATGTAGATAGAGAAGAGAAAAAGACAAAGGCTGAACCCTGGGCATTGCAACATTAAGAGTGTAGGGAAAAGAACAGGACCAACAAAATAGATTTGGCGTCTTCTCTAACACCCCGAGGCTGGCTTAGGTGCTTTTTCTAAATGTGCTTATAATGCCCTTTAACTGTATTTGTCGAAAACGTAGTATCCTGTATTAAAATTGTATATATACCCATTTCTCTACTTGATTGGGCCTAGCATTTGACTAATATTAGAGACATAATAAAATGAGAAAGCATTTTATTTCATTATTATCATACATGAGCTAAATGGTGTAATATTCAGAAGGACTGTGCCTTGAGTTGATGCTGTTTGCCTGAGAAGCACATTAGACACTGGAATATTCTACAGCATTTTATGGTTGATTTTATGGATTGGCATCCTGCCAATGTTATTTACTGCAGATTAAGTATTGATTCAGCAGAATGGGATATCATATCCAAAATTCTTTTTGCCAGTGTTTATTTCTGAAATGTTGCCTTACTCATCTTCTATACCAACACTGTCTTTACAAAATAAAATCAGAATCCTGAATGGTTGTGTCTCTAACATGGAAATAAATTAATTTGGGTGGAAAGAAGATCACTAAAACCATCTATTTTTATTTATAGCCTTCTGGGGGCACTATCTAGGTTGTACTAAAATGCAAAGAAACAGCTCACAAATACTGTTGAATACTAAGTCCCTTCTGGATTTTATGTAGCTGTGTTGGATGGACACATTATTTTAAGAGTCCTGTCCAGATCTGGCCTCAGTTATGCAGATTCTGGTGAGAAATGTCTGCAGTACTATGAAAGATCAAGATAGCAGAAAGCTAAAGCATCAGGACATAGCATTTCAAGGAAAGAAGCAAAAAACAACAGCAAATGTGATAAAATAGACTTCTTCTAGGGAAAAGGAGCAAGGAGCATCAAACCCATCGTTCTTAATGTTTTAGGAATATGAGAATCTAAAAGTTATTAGTTTTCCCTTAGTTTACGGGAACCAATATATTGTTTCTGAAAGAGACAAAATTCTCTTTCTCATCTTCACATGCAGAACAACTGCAGAATATATAACAGATTTCTGCAGTGCAGAGCGGAGAGGAGGTTTTAGTCTTGTCTAATAAAACGGCATACATCTCTGTTCTGAACACTTCAGCGATTTAACTTCCATACCATACATCACCTTTTTAGTTTTTGAGTATTGAGATGTAAAACTCTACAAGGACCTCATAAATCTAGAAAGGAGACAAGACATGCACACATGAGAAAATTAGAGAACACGACAATGCGGGATATAATCGTAAAGTGTGCAGTGCAGACTCTAAGTGCACAGAGCACAGAGGAGGGGAGAGAGCAGGGAAGATTAGGAGCCCTAGGGTAACTACAGTGGCAAAGAAGAGACTCAATGGAGCTCAAGATGGAGGGAGCTCAAAAGAATATGATTTTACTTAAGAAATAAAGGACAACAAAGAAAAGGTATTGTTGCTTCTGTGAACCCTAGCTTTTCTGGATGATAAAATAAGATGTAAACTAGGCTTTAGAGGAGAAACAAAGAATGGAGGGGTACCAGAGGGTGCAATGGGCTAAAAAATCATGAGGCTGGGCTCTAGTTACAACTGCATCACTAATCAGCTCAGTGACAGGCATTCCACTACTCTGGCTGCATTTGTCCCGGGTGGACTTGAGAACCGAATCCAGGGTTCTCACTGTGGTGTTGGAAAAATGTGTTGCTATCAGTAGTGGGGGATGTCTCACAGTAATTTGTTACATGTTATAAAATTACTTAACTAAAAAAATGGGTTTGGTTATCCTGATAAATAACTCTTACTTTAATATACTTTTGTAAAGAAGAAGGTAAAAAAGGTGAAATTAGTATGGGTGTGCTTGGAATTGACCACAGGACTATGCTTTCATCATCAATAGGGTATGTAGCACAGAAAAAAAAGGTTGAAAATTGTTGGATTAGAAAATGAGTGCTAAGGAGGCCAGGAGTTTGAGACCAGCCTGGAAAACATAGTGAGGCCCCCTTCTCTACAAAAGCGAAAAAAAAAAAAAAAAAAAAGAAGAAAGAAAATGATTGTCCAGACTGTTTTTTTGTTGTTTGTTTTTTGCTTTTTAAAAGATAGGGTCTCATTTTGTTGCCAGGCTGGAGTGCAGTGGTGTACTCTGTAGACATCAACTCCTGGGCTTATGTGATCCTCCCACCTCAGTCTCTTGAGTAGTTGAGACTACAGGCATGTACTAGAATGTTCATCTAATTTTTGAAGGTTTTGTAAAGATGCGGTCTTGCCATATTATCTGAGTTGATCTTGACCTCCTGGCTTCAGGTGATCCTCTTGCCTCAGCATCCCAAAGTGCTAGGATTATAAGCATGAACCACTGTGACTGTACTCAGCCCTAAGATTCTTTACAGCACTGATAGTTTATGGTTCCAGTCCAGGTGAAACAAAAATTTTAATGTAATTACACACTTACTTTTCCTCAGCATGCTTAGATTCCATCTTAAAGATCTGAGGACAAAATTTAGTAATAACAGTTGTGTAACTTAATTGATTTCTGGTTTTGTTCTTAGAGGCAGTCTCTGAGGATGGATTGCATTCTAAAACGTAGTAAGCAAATGTTTATTTCTCAGAATGCACTTTTCCTTGGATAAAACTTTCTTCCTTGCTCAAGGTCTCCCAAATCCCTCTCAAACTGGCTTATCTTTTATTACAAATTGTGGTGTATGGCAACTGATTGCCCAAACCAGAAATCATCTACTACATCCAACAATTTGCAAAGAGCAGTTGGTACATTGTCTCAATTTCCCTTCAATACACTCAGCCTAACTCCTATGAGCAGTCAAACCTTTTCTGAATTACTGTAGGGATCCTGTGACCCCAGCCTCTTCTTCAGTCTATATCTTCAGAAGTCCCAAGTTAATTTTGCTAAAATGCAAATCTTACCATGTAATTCCTCTGCTTAAACTTTATAATGGTTCACCACAGCCTTCAAGATAAAGGGGCTAGATGAGGGGTCTTTGCTCTATACCCCTGTGGTAGGTGAAATAATGCCCCCCCCAAATCACCAGGTCCTAATCCATGGAAATTGTGAATGCTACCTTATGTGGAAAAGGGCCTCTGTAGATGTGATACATTAAGGATCTTGAGATGAGGAGATTATTCTGGATTATCTGGATAGACCCTATATGTAATTACAAGTACCCTTATAAGACAGAGATTTGAATACCGGCAGAAGAGAAGGCTATGAGACAGGAGAAGAGGGGACGGATTCAGAGAGACAAGATGGCGTGCCACAGGCTTTGACTGTGGAGGAAGAGCTCTCAGGGTAAGGAATATAGTGGCCTCTAGGAGCTGGAAAAGGGAAGGAAACAGATTCTCTCAAGAGCTGCCTGAGGGAATGTGGCCTTGCCACGCCTTCAGCCTGGCAAAACCCACTTTGGACTCTGGCCTCCAGAACTGTAAAAGAACACAGTTGTCATGTTTTAGGTCACCAAGTTTGTAATTTGTTACAGCAGCAATGGGGCACTAATAAGCTTTCACAAGCACTCTTTATTTATCCCTACATGGCATTTAGCACAGCATAACATTTTTACTAAGCTGTCAATCTTGAGGGCAGGAATTATGTGCTTTTCATGTTTTTATCTCCTGTGCCTAGCATACTGTTCTTAAAAATTTATTAAGTAAATGAATGAATTTATTAATGTGATTCAGACTAGTGGATGCCCTCCAAAATTCTCATTTTTTCCTGTCTATTAACATTCTTTGGTGTTTAGCCAAAGCCCTTTAACTGGATATATGGGGGACTTATTTTCTTGGCTGAAGATCTTCAGCTCTACAGCAATCTGATCCCTTCCTCTTTCCTCCACTCAGTCACTGAGTTCCATCATTCTACCTTTCCAATGCCATCTTCTTTCCGTCCTCTCTGCTTCTATCCTGGTTTCATCACCTCTCACCTGGATAGTACCATGGCCTCTAAACTGGTTTCCCTCACACTTTAATCCATCCTTCATCTTGCTCTCAGAGCACTTTTCTATAACCAAAATAGATCATGTTATTTTCCCAACCCCAGAAAAGAAAAATGCTCACTGGCTCCTTATGGGCAACATCAGTGTCAGTTCCTCACCATGGTGTCCAAGCCCCTACTGATCGAACATTTCTAGGCTCATGTTCTCTTCTGCAGACCCCACAAACAGCCACAGCCCCACCCCTCACTTGCCAATTCCTGCTCTGCCATTCCCTCCCCATCTCTTTGCCTTTGTTCCTGTTCTTCCTTCAGCTCAGGCTGTTCATTTCCTCTCTTGAAACCTATTGAAATCCTTCCACACTGGGAAGGGTCAGCTCAAAAGCTACTTGTCAGGCAATACAATGCAGCAAAGGTAGTCTTTTTAACAAATGATGCTGGAACAACTGAACATCCACATACGAAAAAGTGAATCTAGACACAGAGCTTACACCCTTCACAAAAATAACTCAAAATGGATCATAGACCTAAATGAAAAAGAAAAACTCTAAAACTCGTAGAAAATAATGTAGGAGAAAATCTAGACAATGTTAGCTATGGCAACCACTTTTTTTTTTTTTTTTTTTTTGAGATGGAGTCTCACTCTGTTGCCTAGGTTGGAGTGCAGTGGTGCGATCTCGGCTCACTGCAACCTCCACCTTCTGGGTTCAGGTGATTCTCGTGCCTCAGCCTCCCTGAGTAGCTGGAATTACAGGCGCCCACCACCACACCCAGGTACTTTCTGTATTTTTAGTAGAAACGGGGTTTCACCATATTGGCCAGGCTGGTCTTGAACTCCTCAGCTCAGGTGATCCACCTGCCTCGGCCTCCCAAAGTGCTGGGATTACAGGAGTGAGCCACCACGCCTGGCCAGCAATCACTTTTAAAATACAACACAAAAGGCAAAATCCTTGAAAGAAATAATTGATAAGTGGGACTTTCAAATTAAAAACTTCTGTTCTGTGAAAGACAATGTCGAGAGAATGAAAAGACAGGCCACAGAATGGGAGAGAACATTTGCAAAAGATGCATCTTTTAAAATATTGTTATCAAAAATATACAAAGAGCTCTTAAAACTCAGCAATAAGAAAACAATTTTAAAATGGGCTAAAGATCTTAACAGACAGATCACCAAAGAAAGCACACAAATGCAAATAAGCAAATGAAAAGATGCCCCACATCATATGTCATCAGGGAAATTCCAATTAAAACAACAATGAAATGCCACTACACACCAATTTGAGGGGTCAAAATCCAGAACACTGACAACAGCAAATGGTGGTGAAGATGTGGAGCAACAGGAACTTTCATTCATTGACTGTGGTAATACGAAATTGTGCAGCCACTTTGAAAGAGAGTTTGGCAATTTTATACAAAACTAAACATACTCTTGCCATATGATCCAGCAATTATGCTCCTTGCAATTTATTTAAAGGAGCTGAAAACTTATACCCACACAAGCATGCACATGGATGTTTACAACAGCTTTCCTTTTTTAAAAAAATTATTTTATTTTAAAATTTTTATCTATTTATTTATTTTGAGACCCAGTTATGAGACTGGGTAATTTTTGTACTTTTGGTAGAGATGGGGTTTCACCATGTTGCCCAGGCTGGTCTCAAACTCCTGGGCTCAAGCGATTTGCCTGCTTTGGCCTCCTAAAGTGCTGGGATTATAGGTGTGTGCCACCACACCCAGCCGACAGCTTTCTTTATAATTGACAAAATTTGGAAGCAACCAAGATGTCCTTTAGTAGATGAACAGATGAATGAACTGTGGTACATGCAGGGAATGGGGTATTATTCAGCACTGAAAAGGAATGAGCTATCGAGCAATAAAAAGACATAGAAGAAACGTAAACATGTGTTACTAAGCAAAAGAAGCCAATCCGAAAAGGTTACCTACTGTGCTTCCAACTAGATGACATTCTGGAAAAGGTAAAACCATCGGGGAAGTAAAAGGATTCATGGTTGTCATGGGGTTGGTGGAGGGAGGGATGAGTAGGCAGAGTACAGAAGGTTTTTAGGGCAATGAAGATACTCTGTAAGATACTATAGTGAGAGATACATGTCATTATCCATTTGACCAAACCCATAGAATGAATTCCAATGTAAACTATGCATTCCAACATTCCAATGTAATACATTCCAATTCCAAAGTATTTATTGCACGCATGAATTCCAATGTGAACTATGAACTTTGGGTAATGATGTGTCAATATAGGTTTTTATCCATTGTAATAAATATACCATCCTGGTGGGGGTAGTTGACAATGGGGGAGGCTATGCATGTGTAGGGGCAGTAGGTACATGGAAAATCTCCATACCTTCCTTTTAATTTTACTGTGAACCAGAAACTGCTCTAAAGAAATAAAGTCTTGGGGGAAAAAAAGGCACTTGTCTGCAGCTTTCCCACTCTCACCCAGTCAGAATTTCTCCTTCCTCTGGGAGTGTGACCTGGGTGTCTCTATTTCTTGGCTTTTATTAATACTCAGCCTTGAAACGCAGCTGGCTTGTCAACTCACTAGACTATTCCTAAGAACAAGAACCGAGCATTATTCATACTGGCCTAGCATTGTGCTTTGCTCATAGCAGGGGCTCAATAGATGTTTACTGAGTGAATCAATCTGCCCCACAGCAAGGTCCCTCTTAGTCTATCACATAAAAATTCCATTTGTGTTTTACATTTGAAGCTCAGTTATTATAATATAAGGTTATAATAAAAGGCAAGAGATTGCATAAGAGCCTGAACAATCATGCTGTTTTCTACCATTATGGCATAACCTGATATATGTGCAAATAAAGGTAGAGATACCAGCAAATATGAATGAATAATAAGGAAAGGGAATCAATAGTTTTGAATCATATTATTACTTTGTCTTTGGTTGTCACCAATCTACATTCCCAATCTAGGAGTAGTGGATGAGATGAATTAGTGCTAGCTTATTTCTTAATTGTGGAATTTGCTGGAAGGCCATTCTGGAATCTTTCTCTCAGAATTATGCGGGCTAGAATGACATGCCAAAACCTCATTTTAAATAGATGCCAGTATAATAAAACAAATTTATTGCATTCTAATAAAATACATCACACTAAAGATATGCTTGTTCTATTTATGTATATAATAAAATGATATATTTTTGTGAAATGTTTTGAATCAGTGTAAAACTGTTCACTTTCTCTCAATCTATTTCACAGTCAGCACCTCTAGGGAAGTACCAGGAGAGAAGATGGGAGAGGCCACAGGCACAGGAAGCAGTGACTTGGTGTTGATTAGACTAGATTAAATATAACTCAGTGGGAACTCTATTTTGCTCTTCCCCACCCCTTTCCCATTTGGTGGGGGTAGTGAGCCGAGGCATGAGGAATGGTGGTGGAAGGAGCATAATACGATTTCTTTATAGGCCCATGAGGCCTCTTTTTGCCTCCTCCCTGTTTTACTAACACAAACAAACTAAGCTGAATAACAAAAGCTAATATGCAAGGAGAAGTGTTTTGAATAGTGGTTGTGCATTCTAGAGGCTTTAGTTAAATTTTCAAGTTTTTTTTTTTTTTTTTTTAAAGAACACTGACTTATTTTTACTGTTTAAAATATTTTTTTGAATGGCCAATGGACGTACATGGTATGCCACACAGATTGCTTTCGCCTTCGTCTGTCTAGCCATCTATTTTTTTTCCCCAGAAGCAACCACGTTCACCGCTTTTTTGGGTATAAATCCAGGGATAGTCTGTGTTTTTAAGCAAAAAGCCAGTTTTATTATATCCATCTGTGAAAAAAAATCTTTTCTATACAAGCAGCAGTATTTTTTTACATCTATTGATCTTACCTTGCTTTGTTCAACTGTGTGTGTCTATGCAATCCTGGAGAATTTCCATGTCAGTGCATAAAATATATTTAGCCAGTCTCATTCTGGCTAAATACAGTATTTTACTATATAATTGGAGCCTAATTTACTTAACTAGTCCTCTGTTGAGCATTTGGAATACTTCTAATCTCTTGCTATTATGCAGAAGACTGCAATGAATATCCTTGTACATATATTATTTCCCACATATGTGAGTATAGTAGTAGGATATATTCCTAAAAGAATCACTCAATTATTCAAAAGGCACAAGTATTTTGTTTTGGATGGACATTGCCAAAGACCCATTCACACTCAAAAGCAATGTGTAATATTGCCTGTTTTCCCACATCCTTCCAATTCTCTTGTCTCTTTCTCTTTTAACAAACATATAAAGCTGTGCTGTATCAGAAAATTGTAAGAGTATCAATACATCCAAGTTAGCTTGTAAGAAAAGGTGTTTTTAAGTATCGTTTGCATATAGATAGGTAGAGAAAAATACAGTGAAGATCTCAGTACTGACTGAAGAAACATTCCAGAGTAGCATTCAAGCAGAGTGCCTGCATATAGATGGTGCTCAATAAATATTTGTAGAATGACTCCTGTGGCTCTATTGACTTTTGATAAATTCTTGGAGAGGTATAGTCGAATGACCTAACTTAAAGTCTCATAGTGGTAACAAGATTTTACATTTAAATTATATTTATCTCTGGAATTCATTTTAATATATGTGTCTTTTAAGAATTATTCAGCTTAATTGGTTATTTGGCTAACCACTTGTAGGTTGTATGGGAAAAATAAATGCAGAAAACATACTATTAAAGGCAAATTTGTTCTTTAAAGAAGAATTCTGGCTGGGCACCGTGGCTCATGGCTGTAATCCCAGCACTTTGGAGGTCGAGGTAGGTGGATCACTTGAGGTCAGGAGTTCGAGACCAGCCTGGCCAACATGGTGAAACCCCGTCTCCACTAAAAATAAAAACATTAGCCAGGTGTGGTGGCACACGCTTGTAATCCTAGCTGCTTGGGAGGCTGAGGCAGGAGGATTTCTTGAACCCAGGAGGCAGAGGTTGCAGTGAGCCGAGATTGCACCATAGCACTCCAGCCTGGGTGACAGAGTGAAACTTTCTTGAAAAAAAAAAAAAAAAAAAAAAAAGAGAAGAATCCTAAAACTAAGTTTAGAAGTTTAGAAAACTTTTTTTCTCCAACTTTTATTTTAAATTTGGAGATATATGTGTAGGTTTGTTACCTATGTTGCATCATTCTAAGGTTTGGAGTATGAATGATACCGTCGCCCACATACTGAGCAAACGACCCAACAGTTAGTTTTTCAACTCTTGTCCCTCTCCTTCCCTCCCACTTCTAGTTGTTTCAATTTCTATTGTTGCAATCTTTACGTCTCTGAGTACCTAATATTTAGCTCCCACTTATAAGTGAGAACATATGGTACTTGGGTTTCTGTTCCTGCATTAATTTGCTTAGGATAATGGCCTCCAACCTAATCCATGTTGCTGCAAAGGACTTGATTTCATTCTTTTTTATGGCTGCATAATATTTCATGGTATATATGTACCACATTTTTAAAATCCAGTTCACTGTTGATGGGCATCTAGGTTGATTCCTTAACTTTGTTATTGTGAATAGTGCTTCAATGAACATGCGAGTGCATGTGTCTTTTTGGTAAAACAATTTGTTTTCTTTTGGATCTATATCCAATAATGGGATTGCTGGGTCAAATGCTAGTTCTAAGTTCTTTGAGAAATTACAGAACTGCTTTCCACAGTGGCTGAACTAATTTACATTCCCACCAGCAGTGTATTAGCATTCCTTTTACACTGCAGCCTTGCCAGCATGTTATTATTATTATTTTTTAATAGCCATTTTGATTGGTGTGAGATCTTATCTCGTTGTAGTTTTGATTTGCATTACTCTGATGATTAGTGATGTGGAGCATTTTTTCACATGTTTGTTGGCTGTTTATATATCCTTTTTTGAGAAATGTAGAAATATCTGTTCATGTCTTTTGCCCATTTTTAAATGAGGTTATTTGGTTTTTGCTTGTCGAGTTGTTTAAGTTCTATAGATTCTAGATATTAGACCTTTGTCAGATACATAGTTTGTGAATATTTTCTCCCACTTTGTAGATTGTCTGTTTACTGTATTGACAGTTTCTTTTGCTGTGCAGAAGTTCTTTAATCAGGTCCCACTTGTCAATTTTTGTTTTCGTTGCAATTGCTTTTGAGGACTTAGTCACAAATTCTATCCCACAGCCCATGTCCAGAATGGTGTTTCCTAGGTTTTCTTCTAGAATTTTTAAAGTTTGAGGTCTTACATTTAAACACTTAATCCAACTTAATTTTTGTATATGGTGACAGATAGAGGTCCAGTTTTGTTCTTCTGCATATGGCTAGTCAGCTACCTCAGCACCATTTATTGAATAGGGAGTCCTATCCCCATTGCTTATTTCTGTCGACTTAGTTGAAGATCAGATGGCTGTAGGTGTGTGGCTTTATTCTGGGTTCTGTATTTTGTTCCATTGGTTGATACATCTGTTTTTGTACCAGTACCATACTGTTTTGGTTACTGTAGTCTCATAGTATAGTTTGAAGTCAGGTAATGTGAAGGCGCCAGCTTTGTTCTTTTTGCTTAGAATTGCTGTGGCTATTCAGGCTCCTTTTGGGTTCCATATGAATTTTAGAATAGTTTTTTTCTAATTCTGTGAAAAATGATGTTGGTAGTTTGATAAGAATAGTATGGAATCTGTAAACTGCTTTGGGCAGTATGGACATTTTAATATTAAGTTTTCTAATCCATGAGCATGGAATGTTTTTCCATTTTTTTGTGTCATGTAATACTTTTTTTAGCAGTGTTTTGTGCATCAATTTTTTATCTTGAAACTTAACTGAAGTCGTTTATCAGTTCCAGGATGCTTTTGGTAGAGTCTTTAGAGTTTTCTAGGTATAGAATCACATTATTTGCAAAGAGAGCTAGTTTAACTTCTTTTTCTATTTGGATGCCTTTTATTTCTTTCTCTCGCTTGCTTGCTCTGGCTAGCACTTCCAGTACTATGTTGAATAGGAGTGGTGAGATGGGCATTCCTGTCTTGTTCCAGTTCACAAGGGGAGTGCCCTAGTTTTTCCCATTCAGTATGATGTTGGCCCTGGGTTTGTCATAGATTCTGGAGGATTTTTATCATGAGGGGATGCTGGATTTTATTAAAAGCTTTTCCTATGTTTATTAAGATACACATATGGTTTTAATTCTGTTTATGTGGTGAATCACATTTATTGATTTGTATATGTTGAACAAAACTTGCATCCCATGAATGAAGCCTACTTGATGATGATGAATTAACTTTTTAATGTGCTGTTGGGTTTTGTTTGCTAGTATTTTGTTAAGGATTTTTGCATCTATGTTCATCAGGGATATTGGCCTGTAGTTTTCTTTTTCATTGTGTCTCTGCCAGAATTTGATATCAGGGTGATGCTGGCTTCATAGAGTAAGTTAGGGAGGAATCCTACCTCCTCAATTTTTTGGAAAAGTTTCAGTAGAATTGGTACCAGCTCTTCTTCTGGTAGAATTTAGCTATGGATTCATCTGGTCTGAGGCTTTTTTTTTTTTCGGTTGGTAGGTTTTTAATTACTGCTTCAAGTTTGGAATTCCATATTGGTCTGTTCAGGGTTTCAATTTCTTACTGATTCAATCTTGGGAGATTGTGTATTTCTAGGAATTTATCCACTTTCTCTAGATTTCCTAGTTTGTGTGCATAGAGGTGCTCATTACAGTCTCTGAGGGCCTTTTGTATTTCTGTGAGATCACTTGTAATGTCACTTCTGTTGTTTCTGATTGTACTTATTTGGATCATCTTTTTTTCTTTGTTAATCTAGCTAGCAGTCTATCGATCTGGTTTATCCTATCAAGGAATGCATTTTTTGGTTTTGTTTGTTGTTTGTATGAATTTTTGGGTCTCAATTTCATTCAGTTCTGCTCTGATTTTAGATTTTAAATTTCGTCTGCTAGCTTTGAAGTTAG
The DNA here is from genome assembly GCF_008728515.1 of Papio anubis. NCBI lineage: Eukaryota > Metazoa > Chordata > Mammalia > Primates > Cercopithecidae > Papio > Papio anubis. The sequence goes on from NC_044983.1 coordinate 63,203,747, forward strand.
TTTTATCTTGTTTTTCTAGTTACTGTAGGTGTTATGTTAGATCATTAATTTGGGCTAACTTTTTAAGGTATGCTTTTAGCACTATAAACTGTCCTCTTAACACTGCCTTTGCTGCATCCCAGAGATTTTATATGTTCTCTTCTGTTTTCATTTATTTTAAAGAATTTTATGATTTCTGTGTTAATTTTGTTGTTTACCCAAAAATCATTCAAGAACAAGTTGGTTAATTTCCATGTGACTGTGTGGTTGAGAAAACATTTGAAAGAAGGAAAAACAACACCAGTCCTCCCATTCTGGCATTTTAGTATATTTTCCTCAGTCTTTTCACTCCCTATGTTTCTATGTAATATGTATGTATCATATACACATATCTGTCACATATACATATAGATTCATCATTATGTATTTTATAGAATTAAAACCAGTGAAAAAATAATTACATTGCCAGCATTAGGCTCAATAATATACATTCTTTTATTATTTTAAAATAAACTTCTTATCAATTTTTGTGGCTTCCTAAAACTTTACCAGCTGAATATATATTAATTTATTTGAACATTGCCTTGTTCAACATTTGGGTCACTCTTCTTATTATAAATGACATTATGGTCAGCATCTTTTTCTGTTTCCTTATAATGTATTTTCAAAACAGAAAATTTAGAACAAAGGGTACAAACAGGCTCAAGGTTCTGCCTCGAGTCTCTTCTCTGTTCACTATTCATGTGTACCTGGGCAATCCAATCTGCCTGCAAAGCTTCAATCACTCCCTTTGTGCTGAGGACCCACAAGTCTATCTGTTTAGGCTAGACCTTTTATAATACTCCAGATCTATATATAGTTACCATTGTCTATCTTCCCCTCCATTCCCACAAGCACCTCACAATTGGACTCATGTTTTTCATGAGTCCACTACTCACAATTGGACTCATGTTTTTCACCAGATTCTAACCTCCTACTAGCTGCCAAATCTTGGTAAGTAGTGCCTCTATCCACCAGGTACTCTAACCAAGAACAGAGTCATCCTGGATACCTCCCTTTCCCTCTGCTTCTCTGTCTTGCTGGTGTCTTAATAAGTGCTGCTTCCACATTCCTTGTGAACACAGTTTCTCTTCATCTGCTTTATTGCATCATGGCTTATGGTCCTGCTGTAGTTTCCTAACCAGTCCTTTGGTTGACACTGTCACTCAAGTGATACTCAGGGATCAGTTGTTTTCTTCCAGCTTTAAAATCTGTAAGGGCGACCAGGCATGGCGGTTCGTGTCTGTAATCCCAGGACTTTTGGAGGCCGAGGCGGGCAAATCACTTGAGGTCAAGAATTTGAGACCAGTCTGGCCAACATGGTGAAAACCCATCTCTATTAAAAATACAAAAATTAAGCCTGGGTGACAAGAGCGAAACTCCTTCTCAAAAAAAACAAAAACCAAAAAAAAAAAAAAAAAAAAAAATAGTCTGGTGTGGTGGCATGCTCCTGTAATCCCAGTTAGTTGGGAGGATGAGGCAGGAGAATCACTTGAACCCTGAAGGTGGAGGTTACAGTGGAGCTGAGATCACGCCACTGCACTCCAGCCTTGGCGACAGAGCAAGATGCTGTTTCAAACAAACAACCCCAAAAAGCAGTCTCTAAGGGCTCCCAATTATTTTGTGTTTGTCAAACATTTCCACTAAAATACCCCTTAACAGGCAGTGCCAACATAGACTGTTAGTTAAGAACTCCTTTGAAATCCTTGTTTTATCTTAAAAATTAACGTGAACTGTAAGGTTTATCTGATTATATGTTTGGGTTTATCTCCACATAAAATAATTCTGCTTCCAAAATCTTTCAGTGAAATTGATGCTCCCTGGCTGGGTGCGGTGGCTCACGCCTGTAATCCCAGCACTTTGGGAGACTGAAGCGGGCAGATCACCTGAGGTCAGGAGTTCAAGACCAGCCTGGCCAACATGGTGAAACCCTGTCTCTAAAAATACTAAAAAATACCACTGGGTGTGGTGGCAGGGGCCTGTAATCCCAGCTACTTGGGAGGCTGAGGCAGGAGAATCACTTGAATCTGGGAGGTGGAGGTTGCAGTGAGCCGAGAGCATGTCATTGCACTGTAGCCTGGGCAACAAGAGCGAGACTCTGTCTCAAAAAAAAAAAAAAAAAAAAGGAAAAGAAAAAGAAATTCATGTGTCCTATAAGTGGGCAATAACCTTTTATGACTTTCTCTGTGACGTAACCCCACTTGCAAACATACCAGTTTGAATAACATGGCTTCTAGAATAAAATCTTCATAGCTCAGCATGGCATGGAACCTCAGCATGTACTGTATCTCTGGGTCCTCACTTCTCACTACTGCTTCCTGTTATCCTTCATCAGAGCCATACAGGGCCTCTTGCTGTCCTCACCATGTTCCATCCTGTTGACATGCCACATATTTTCCTCAGGTCTCCACCTGTGTCCCTTACCTAGAATGCCCTCTTGACTCTGCATCCTTTATTTACCTTCTGCCCCACCGTTTAGTCTACCCTGGTGTCAAATACATTCTTAATATTCAAATCTGCCCTTCTCTCCCCTATGAAGACTTTTCTGACTTAACCAAGTGTGAATATATTTGTATGTATTTATATATATCTATTTCTGTTATAGTATGTGTCAATTTGGCTAGGCCACAGCACCCATATAATATTTGGTCAAATGTTACTCTTAATGTTTTGTGAGGGTATTTATGGATGAGATTAACATTTAAATCAGGGGGCTTTGGGTAAGGCAGATTACCCTCCATAAATTGGGTGGGCCTCATCCAATCAGTTAAAGGCCTGAATAGAACAAAAAGAGGCTGGGCACGGTTGCTCATGCCTGTAATCCCAGCACTGTGAGCAGCTGAGGCAGGGAGATCACCTGAGGTCAGGAATTCAAGAACAGCCTGGTCAACATGGTGAAACCCCATCTGTACTAAAAATATGAAAATTAGTTGGGCGTGGCGGTACATGCCTGTAATCTCAGCTACTTGAGAGGCTAAGGCAGGAGAGGTGCTTGAACCCAGGAGGCAGAGGTTGCAGTGAGGTGAGATTGTGCCACTGTACTCCAGCCTGGGTGACAGAGTGAGACTGTCTCAAAAAAAAAAAAAGAATGCCCACCCCCAACCCTCCTGCTCCTGCTCTTCTACTTAGCAAGAGTGAATTCTACCTTCAGATTTGAACTGCAACGTGGGTACATCCCTGGGTTTCCAGCCTGCTGGCCTACCCTGTAGATTTTGGACTTGCCAACCTCTGTAATTGTGTGAACCAACGCCTTAACAACACTGTCTCTCTCTATACATCCAATTGGTTCTGTTTGTCTCTTTTCCCTTCTCCACTCCCTCTCTCTTTTTTTCCCCCTTCCCTTCACTCATTCTAACCTCAGTGATTTGAAGCCCCATGAAGACACGGAATCTGTGGCATCTGTCTCTGCTTCCCAAGTACCTAGCTCACAATGTGGCAGACAGAAGGCATTCATTCCATATTTTTGAATAAATGGAGGAATGGATCATGTTTCCCTTTTTTTTTTTTGAGGCAGAGTTTCACTCTGTCAGCCAGGCTGGAGCATGATCTCGGCTTACTGCAACCTCCACCCGCCCCGGTTTCAAGCAATTCGCCCACCTCAGTCTCCCGAGTATCTGGGATTACAGGCATGCACCACCATGCCCGGCTAATTTTTGTATTTTTAGTAGATTCGGGGATTCCCCATATTGGTCAGGCTGGTCTCAAACTCCTGACCTCAAGTGATCCACCCGCCTCAACCTCCTGAAGTGCTGGGATTACAGGTGTGAGCCACACCCGGCCTTGGATCGTGTTTCTGATGTGCCTCACCAAGTTGCTTTCTCATGCCCCAAGAGATACACGCCATCCCACTCATAGCGTCCAGCTTAGATGATCACATCAAACATTTTGGGCAATAACCTAATAGATAAATGTTACACTGTTTTATTTTAATATATTTTTGATTACGAGGAGGCTGCTCATTTTCTCATGTTTATTTTCATGAATTGAGACTCTATGCTTTTTAAAGTTCTTTAATCTACTAGAGTCTTGGAGATTTTCTTCATATTTTGTGTGGACTGTTAAAATTATTTTTATGTAATGTTTGATTCTGAAGTGTTCATATAAAAACGATAATAAAACATTCTCTGCTGTATTTGCTGCAAATACTTTTTTTCACATGGTTGCTTATCTCCATTTTGGTACCTTTTAAAATAACAATTCTTCACATAATAAAGGTATATTTATATGTATAATTCAATGTGCTATATGTCATGATTCTCTAAAGATGCAGATAATAATATTTGTAGATTAGGCTTTTATTATATTTTGAAAGCAGTGCATTCAAATGGGAAGGTTTAATTAGAATCCAAATATCTGCCCTTGATGATCCATTTGGTATGCAATAGCCAGAAAGAGTCTCTTAAAAAGTAAGGTCATGTTGTTCCTTGGTTCAAAACTCTCCAGTGCTCTCCCATCTCATGCAGAGTAAAATCCAAAGTCCTTCCTTGGACACAGAACCTCCATTATCTTGCCTCTGACCACGTCTGCCTCTTCTACTCCTCTCTCTGTTCCTCCCTCAGCTCTAGCCGGACACCCTCCTGGCTCTCCCTGAAACCCACCAAAGATGCTCCCATCGCGGACCTTTACATGACTGTTCCTTCCATGTGCACTGTCCTGTCCCTAGACCTCCTCCCCTCCCAAGTATCATCAGAGTGGGCTTCCCTAGGCCACCTAAAATAGCTCACCAACTCCCACCCTACACTGTCTGGCATGTGTAACAACTTGACTTTCTTTGTTTTCTTCATTGCTGTTTTCCCAATACTCAGCTAGTTAAATACATGAATGACTAAATTGAAGGATGCATCTGATAACCTCTGAGGTGACAACTATATAAAATGTATTTGGTATTTTTTTATTGTAAAAAGAAATCCTTTTTTCTTATATATTAAAAACACTCCTAACATTAGTGTTGGTTTTTTTGTTTGTTTTGTTTTGTTTTTTGGCACCTTCTGTGTTCTATCGTTCACCAGAGTTTTGTGGAGCTTGGGAAATGCTCTTCTGGAAGACAGAATAAAGACAAGGTGACTGCCCTTCTGTCTTTTGTCATTATTCAGCATACCTCAGCTTTTCAAACAACTATAAAAGGTGGTAGATAAAAAGAATATCATCATTTACCTACATCTGTGTTTGAGAATAGCATTCAGAAGAGATGGTTTTAATAACAGAAAAGTTACATCATAAGGAGTTTGGATTAAAAACAAGAATATAAATTGAAAGGGAATTGGGAATCTGAAAATAAGGAAAATATTTAATAACATTAGTGACCCAGGAGGAATATAATGCTATAATGCTTATGAAGCGATAAAATGGTAACAAGGACCCCAAAAATCAAAGCAGTTCTATAGGCATGAAATTTATGAAAATAAAAAACAGCATGACTTCTCAAATGCAAATGGTACAGCTGGAGGAAAATTATCAGAGAGATATAGTTTGTTATCAGTGAAATCAGAAATGCAAAAACACTGAAAAGCGGCCAGTATAGTGGAAAAGGAATTAGTAGGTAAAGGTTTTTTGAAAACCTTACTCATATGCTGACGGACAGACTGGAGGCCTCCTAAAGATTGAGCAGCATGGGAGCGTTACCTGCTGAAACAGGGACAATAAAATTACTGGACTTAATAATCAGTACCAAATAAAAAATCAGTAGCTTAGTGTCCCAAGAGCCAAGGGAGTGATTCTGCCACCTCCCCCATGTCTCACTTCAAAAATAGCATTTTGATGTGCTGCTCACTCATTGACTTTCAAAACTAAGTTATTTGTAAAATATTTTTATTTTATTTTATTTTGTTGAGACAGGGTCTGGCTCTGTCACCCAGGCTGGAGTGCAGTGGCACAGTCTGGGCTCACTGCAACCTCTGCCTCCCAGGCTCAAGTGATCCTAACCACCTCAGCCTTCCACTGAATAGCTGGGACTACAGGCACACGTCACCATGCCCAACTAATTTTTGTATTTTTTTTGGTACAGACAGGGTTTTGTCATGTTGCCCAGGCTGGTCTCAAACTCCTGAGCTCAAGTGATCCGCTTGCCTTGGCCTCCTCAAATGCTGCGAGTACAGGCATGAACCATTGCACCTGGCCTGTAAAAGGTTTTTAAACATTGTTTGTAATGTCATTATCAAAAACTTCAGCAAATATATTTATTCATGATGTTGCAATAGATGTTATAAATAACTAGATATTGTCCTTCAAATGCAAATTCTTACATATTTAACCACAAGAATAATCAGAGATATAAAACAACAATATAGTGTACTGTGTCTACACACAAAATGAGTCCCAAGAATTATTTATAATCTGTTGTTACAAAAAATTCATTTTAAAAAGCTTTTGGGCATGTTCTGCCTAAGGATCATGAAATATAAAACAGGGAGAGGAAATGATTTTTGCATATAATCAGTGTTTTAGATCAGGAAAAGAACAACTTAAGAGCAACTTCACAAAAGATAGAATAGCTCTTTTTAGCAGTGTACTAGCTGGAAAATAGGTTTGAATAGGAAGAGAAGAAAAGGAAAGCTTTTCGTATTTTCTTTAAATCTTAGAAACAAAAGATTTCCAGTTAGCCTGTGATCTTCTATCCTAGAAAGAATGAAGTTAGCAAAAATATGTTTAAAGTTGATGGGACAGGAGTGCTAAAAGGGATTAATATATTCCTTAGTTGAGTAGTGCTAAGGAGGGAGATAATAGCTTACTAATATTTCTAGTAGATACATTGTTTTAAAAGGACAAATTAGCATGGTAGATGGCAATGAAATATGAAAAGGTAAGATAGTAGCAGTAATGAATACAAGGAAAAAGAAAAATTGAGCTGAATGTTAGACAAAGCTTATGAAAGAATTCTTGGTCAAAGTAATAGATACAAAGTAGGAAACGAAATGTTTATAAAAGACTCTGTACTGGTCAGAGTTTCATGAAAGGGCACAGAATCCACTATGGCTAGTTTTAAGCAGAGGGGATTTTATTTTTACTTTTATTTTTTGAGACAAGGTCTCACTCTGTCACCCCCGCTGGAGTATAGTGGTTTGATCTTGGCTGACTGCAACCTCCACCTCCCAGGCTCAGACAATCCTTCTGCCTCATCCTCCGAGTAACTGGGATTACAGGCACATGCCACCATGCCTGGCTAATTTTTGTATTTTTTTTTTTGTTGAGATGGGGTTTCATTATTGTTGCCCAGCTGGTCTCGAACTCCTGAGCTCAAGTGATCTGCCTGCCTAGGCCTCCCAAAGTGCTGGGATTACACGCTTGAGCCACCATGACTGTTAGCAGAGGATATTAAAAAAAAAAAAAAAAAAAGTATAAAACATTTTTCAGAGCCTTCTTGGAAGACTTGACCAAGAAGGCTACTGTCTCTTCCAAGATGAGGAAGCAGCACATTCAGGGGAGAGCCAAGAAGGTGAGCTGCTTTGGATGAACCACACACTTGCATAATGGTAGCAGACAGTAGGACCATGGAAGCCACGGGAAAACAACTTCCATCTTTCTTCCATGCTTTAAGCCGAGGTGAGCGCACCAAAGAGGTAGAACCTAAGTCAGACCCAGATCCCTAACTTAAGGAGTTCTAGAAATGCAGCTTTTATTTATTTTAATTTTAATTTTAATTTTTTTTTTTTTTTGAGATGGAGTCTTGCTCTGTTGCCCAGGCTTGAGTGCAGTGGTGCGATCTTGGCTTACTACAACCTCCACCTCCTGGGTTCAAGTGATTCTCCTGCCTCAGCCTCCTGAGTAGCTGGGACTACAGGTGTGGGCCACCACGCCCGGCTAATTTTTTGTATTTTTAGTAGAGATGGGGTTTCACCATATTGGCCAGGCTGGTCTCAAATTCCTGACCTCGTGATCTGCCCACCTCGGCCTCCCAAAGTGCTGGGATTACAGACGTGAGCCACCACGGCTGGCTGCAGCTTTTATCTTTTTGGCCTCAGCAGTACAGGTAGTCACTTAGAAAGAGTTTGGAATGGATGGAGAGTGCCCATACCCATAATGTACACTACTGACTTCATTCTTAGAGAAACTGAAAGGAAAACACCTAAAATAACAAAATCAGAAAGATCATTAAGAACCAGTTCTTCTGGCTGGACATGGTGGCTCACATCGGTAATTCCAGCACTTTGGGAGGCTGAGTTGGAAAGATTGTTTAAGTGCAGGAACTTGAGACCAGCCTGGGCAATATAGTGAGAAATTTTCCTCTATGAAAAATAAAAAATAAATTAGCCAGGTGTGGTGGCTCACACTGGTAATTCCAGCTACTCTCAGAAGGCTGAGGTGGAAGGATTGATTGAACCCAAGATGATGAGGCTTTTAGTAGAGGCTGCAGTGAGCCAGGATTACACCACTGCACTCCAACCTGGGCAACAGAGCTAGATCCTATCTCAAAAAGAAAAACAAAAAATTCCCAAAAACCAGTTCTTCCTAAGTTTCAGCATTCACTGTTAGCTCTTCTTAAGTATCAAAAGGACTGTTATACAGGATTTGAAAGACAACATTTAAAATAAGAAATACCTTCAGGCTACACACTTTTATTTGGAAACTGTGATACTATTGTGACACTGTTACTTGTAGGAGGCAGCAAAGAAGAAAGTAAGTTGTCTGGCATTGGTAAGTTCTGGAGAACCAAGTGCAGATAAGATTGTTTTAGATACACTATGATGAGGATAAAAGGCCCTAAAACCATCATCAAGAAGTCAGGCCAGCACTAATTCTAATTGTGTTAATGTCTAAAATGATAGCTGGGTTTTCCAGCAATATGACAGAATTGTGGCAGATACTGTGATAAAAGCTCCTGCTGCAAACACATCTAAAGGATCAATAAAACAACGTAAATACATGGCAAAGTTCTCAAAAATGTTCCCGAGGGTACAAGTGTGAAGAGGGAGCTGGAATAATGGCTGAAGCCGAAGCAAAAGCTGCAGGCATGCTTGGGGTGTTTGCTGGTCTGTGACCTGGAGACTTGTTTCAGTGGTCACAAGTGGTGGAGGCAGGGGATCAGCATTTGGGTTCTCAGTATGCAGGAAAAGGGAGCAAGACCCAGACATACACCTGGGAGTCTCAGAGTAGGACACTTTCTTTCTTTCTTCTTCTTTTTTTTTTTTTTTTTTAAAATACAGAGTCCTGCTCTGTTGCCCAGGTTGGAGTGCAGTGGTGTGATCTCGGCTCACTGCAACTGTTCAAGCCATTCCTGTGCCTCAGCCTCCCAAGTAGCTGGGATTATAGACATGTGCCACCACACCTGGCTAATGTTCATACATTTAGTAGACATGGGGTTTCACCATGCCATGTTGGCCAGGCTGGTCATTTGAGCTCAATTCATAATCTTGAGCAACTCCTGGCCTCAAATGATCCGCCCAACTCGGCCTCCCAAAGTGCTGGGATTACAGGTGTGAGCCACCGTGCCTGCCCCAAAGTAGGACACTTTCATGAAAATGTGGGCTACAAAAAATCGGCCTTCATGGGAAGATGCCAAACTCTGGCTGGGAAAGAAAAAAGTCTTCCTGGAGAATTCATAACCATATGCCTGACATCTCATGGGTTTGTAAATTCAAACTATTTGCATGGTGTGTGGTGGTCCAAGATCAGAAATAGTGCCTGGGGGATCTTCCTCTGCTTCCCTCTTACACCATACATTCCCAATCTCTCATTTTTTTTTTTTTAAATCTATTTCATTTCGGATAAAACAGTTTCATTCATATTGTTATTCTGATACCTAAACTACTCCTCTGCAGTTTCACATTGTTTAACTCTTTAACCAAATGAGTAACAGGAATCATTCACAGCAACTTGATCCCTAAGGAGTCAGACTACGGTTAGAAACAGACACTAAAGTCAGTCAGATTTGACTTTTCATTTGAGCTCAATTCATAATCTTGAGCAAGCTCCATAACTTCTCTCTTCGTTTCATCAGCCAAATAGGGATAATAATAGCATCTACCAATGAGAAGTTCATGTTGGGCATTTAGCACTTACTTGGCACATAATGAGTCCTTAAGAAATGCCAGCCATGTATCAACAATGCTGTGCAAATCATAAATCCTTATGACCTAAATTTCTAAATATCCAGGATTCTAGGTCCTTAGCTTTCTTTATAAAAAGCATAACTAAGCATTACGGTTTAGCTCATTGATCTTCTAGTTTTAAAATTTTCTACCAACTTTGATAGACATTAGATGATTTATATCTTTTCATATTAAATTGGTTGTTAAGCAAAGAATATGATAAGCCAACAGATCTTTCCACTTTGTATTTCTCCAGGATCCCAAATAATTTCTTAGGAGTAGGATGTGAACTCATTAAATCTTTTGAGACTGTCTTATATAATTTCTAGCACTTTGCAATATAGAAGGGGCTCAATACATTTGTTTGGATACAAAAGTGGATTAATGTATGTTAGAGTCATCGCTAACAGAGGTGGCAGGAATCTTAAGGGCCTAGTCTGACCAGTTAGTTGATGTTTAATCCCCATCAACATGTCATTCTCAGCCAGAAGTTATCTGGATCAGAGCTTGTCTACTAATCTCCAGTGACAGAAATTAACTCTTCTAAGGCAGTGCATTCTTGCTGTTCCATGCCTCTGAAATTTGATGTGGATTAGTTCTCTCCCTCAGCTTACCTTGAAGCCAGACTCAGCACTTCATCACATCCCCAGGGTGATATTGTGAAATATGTATTTGGTCTTCATCCTGTTTCCTGGAATACATACAGCTCCTAAAATCTTTAGACTCTGGAGTGATGAGTATCTTTGTATGCTAATAGGATGACTTGTGGCTGGGGGTCCCTAGGCAGCTTCAGAACGGGGACAGGTCACTGAAAGACCAAGCCATGAGAGGGTTGGGACTTTCACTGCCACCTCCCCAACCTCTTGGGAAGGTTTAAGGTTGAGCCAATCACTAATGGCCGGTGATTAATCAAGCATGTCCACATGATCAAGCCTCTGTAAAAACCCAAAAGAATTGGATTCAGAGAGCTCTGGATAGCTGGACACGTGGAGGTTCATGGAGGGTGGTGCCCATGGAAAGGGCATGGAGCTCTCATGCCCTTCCCACATACCTTGCTCTATGCATCTCTTTCATCTAGCTGTTTATCTGTATCCTTTATAATAAACTGACTAGCATATATAAAGTGTTTCTATGAATCATTGTAGCAGATCAAACTGAAAGAGGGGGTCTTGGGAACCCTGATTTATAACCAGTCAGTCAGAAGTACAGGTTGCAAGCTGACATTTGTGACTGGTATTTGAGGTTGGGGGCAGTCTTGTGGGACTGAGCCTTTAACCTGAGGAATCAGACACTCCCTTTAAGTAGAGAGTGTCAGAATTGAATTGAATTATAAGACACCCAGCTGGTGTCCACTGCAGAGCTGCTTGGGGTTTAGCAAGAAAACCTCAAACATCTGGTGTCAGAAGTGTTGTACTAAGAAAAGTAAAAACACTTTGGGTTTTTCTGATCATTCCTTACCCAGAGGACAGATCCAATTCCACAAATCCTTATGTTGGGGCTTAGAAATTGACACCCCTGCCTGGGTGTGGTGGCTTACACTTGTAATCCCAGCACTTTGGGAGGCTGAGGCAGGTGGATCACTTGAGGTCAGGAGTTTGAGACCAGCCTGGCCAACGTGGTGAAACCACATCTCTACTAAAAATACAAAAATTAGCCAGGTGTGGTGGCGGGTGCCTGTAATCCCAGTTTAGGAGGCTGAGTCAGGACAATCGCTTGAACCTGGGAGGTGGAGGTTGCAGTAAGCTGAGATCACGTCACTGCACTCCAGCCTAGGCGACAGAGTAAGACTCTGTCTAAAAGAAAAGAAAAGAAAGAAAGAAATTGACACCTCCAATATAGCACCCTGGCATGCTAATTATTTTCAATTAATGGCCCTTGAAGAACAGCAGATCCTGGAAGAAGCTTTATGCTGATATTTCCTTATCTAGCTCAAGTCCAGACCCGCCAAAGAAGAAAACAGTTACCTGTAGTCCTTTCTCTGAGTTTTCATTAATTTAACTCATATTGCAGGAAGAGACTGAGGTTTGTCAACACACCTGGACAAGCATTTGTCATCAACTATTGTCTGCTGTATGTTCTACAAGCCCATAGAATTCCCCTAAAAATATTTCACCATGCCTCAAACTGCCACATTTCTCCCTACCCCTATAAAGAAGAGTTTATAAACATCTGTACCCCATTGGATTATTGGGTAATCATCCTTCTGTGATTCTCTCATGCTATGCATGTTAAAATAAAATTTGTATGCCTTTCATCCTATGAATCTGCCTTTTGTCAGCTGATTTTCAGCGAACCTTCAGAGGGCGAAGGGAGAGTTTTCCCTTGACTCTACACTTGGTGAAGTAGATTGTACTGAGTATCACCTGTGGTGGTGGTTGTGAAATGCTGGAGAATTTGCATACTTCACGGCAAAATTTAATTGCAATCCTCTATAGGCATTTTTGAGTACTAAACTCTCTTTCCATACAGTCTAGCAACATTACCTCTTTTTATTGCTCTCCTTGCCCCAAATTTAGGCTCTGAAATTCTCTATATTTTCAGAACAATTCAGTTTAGGTCCTTAGCTAGTATAGCTCTCTCCAAACAAAAGCCATTCAGCTGGAGGAACTCATCGTTTTAGAAAGCAGGCCAGTGGTCATCTACTGTTTATTTCATAGGGATTGGCTGAAAACCACCAATTTGTAATGGTTTCTCTCTTCACCCCAGATGATCTACCCAAACGATTGCCCAAGCAGAACTGCCCCCTGCTCCACTTTTTTTTTTTGGATAGAGTGGGAGGGTGGTGGTCAGAGAAGGGCATACATAGAGAGGGGCACATGTGGTTCGGCTGCTAAAAAAATCATATAGTTTTCTCCATATTACATCTAATTTATAATATTAGGTAACTGAGTGTTCTAAAAGAGTTACTATGTTTCAATAAGTGCCTAACTTGCTCCTAAATAGAAACAAAAACATTTTTATAATAGCTTTGTTTTATAATCAGCTATAATTCACATATTATGAAATCTACCCTTTTAAAATGTATAATTCAATGACTTTCAGGATACTCACAATTGTCACATCTCATTCTAGAATGTTTTCATCACCTCCAAAAGAAACCCTTTGCCCCTTAGCAGCCACTCCCTAATTTTCCCCTCTTCTCAGCCGGTGGCAACCACTAATCTACGCTCTATATAGATTTGCCCGTTCTGGACATTTCATTTGCTCTTTTGTGACTTTTTTCACTTAGCATAATATTTTTAAGTATCATGTATGTTGCAGAATGTATCAATACTTCATTCTTTTTATGCCCAAATAATATTCCATTCTATAAATATACCACATTTTATCTGTTCATCGGTTGATAGACATTTGGGTTGCTTCCACTTTTTGGCTATTATGAATAATGCTGCTATGAACATTCATGTACAAGTCATTATGTGGGCAAATGTTTTCATTTCTCTTGGGTATATATATCTAAGAGTGGAGTTGCTGGGTCATATGTTTAACTTTTTAGGGAAATGCCAAACTGTTTTCCAAAGTGGCTGCACCATTTTACATTCTCACCAGCAAGTATGAACGTCCCAGTTTTTTTACACCCTCACAAACATGTTATTGTCTTTTTATTACAGCCATCTTAGTGGGTGTGAAGTGGCACCTATTCCTATTGTGGTTTTGATGTACATTTCTCTGTTGGGTAATGATGCTGAGCATATTTTCATGTGCTTATTCCCTTTTATATATCTTCTTTGGAGAGTATCTGTTCAAATCATTTGCGCACTTTTAAATTGGGTTACTTGTGTTTTTATTGTGAGTTGAGAGAATTCTTTCTATGTTTTGAATACAAGTCTCTTAGTAGATACATGATTTGCGAAACTGTCTTACGTTCCATAGGCTTTTCTAAATAGTAATTTGTATTTAGGCAACACTTGAATTATTCAGAAGTTAAAGATTAAGTATGGATATTATCCAAACCCTTTACCTTTCTCCTGGATTTGTTCCAATTTGGAAAATCAGTGCTTACAGCATATTTTAAAAAGAGTGCACAGAGGAAAGAAAAAGCACAGTGCTTCACAGAGAGAATGTGCTCGATTAACTTTGGCAAATGAATGAATGAAATTTATGCATTTATTCCTGGTTCCTACCACTACTCTGACTTGTTGAGTCCCTCTGGGGGACTTTCAGAAAAGTGATATTCATCTTATGGGTGAAACACCCTCAGGAGAGCTATGAAGTATTCAAAAAGTATGCCTGTCTCTACATGCATGCTGGACTATTCCACATGCACACACTAAAGCATAACCACTATCACATGGGGATCCACACATTCTTCACGATAAAAAGCAGTTTCATATTCTGCTCTTTAATTTCAAGAATCACTGACTTAAGAGAAAGAAACAGCTGTTTTTGTCACTTCCATGCTGACCCTACAGTATTTTCAATGGTCTGGGCATTTCTATGTCATTTATGGTATGGATGTTTATTTGGAGGTTCACTTTAGGGAATTTCATACTTACCTCAATATCCCTGACCTCAGAATGATTCCTACATTGTAGTTCCCTGTCCCCTTCACGTAGCACATAGCTGCGGGAGGATGGACCTGACCCTGGGAGGGAGGCAAGTCACACTTGGCTGCCTGCCTATCGGATCAGCTGAATCCACTCTGGAGACCTTGCAGCTGACACAGTACCAGCCAGGCTGCCCGCACTTCCCTATCACTCCCAACAGTCTATCAAGATCATTTTGCAACTGCATTTGACATAATCCCTTGTATATCTTGAGTGTTGGCTCACAGCAAAAATCAGAATGATTCAAAACTGGGAAGAATCAAAGGAATTCTAGTTGGGGCTGCAGCTGAAACTGAAAAACCAAAGAAGGCATGTGTATGAAGGAAGCAAGGTGGGTAAAGGAAGAACAACAAAGGGAAGCAAGACCTTACTTGCAACCTGATATAAACAGGAGTCTAAGTTTACACAGGCAGAACTGGCTGCTGCTAGAGTTACTCAGCTCAATTACCCATCCAGGGCACTCATTCAGATGCCTGTAGGCGTGCATATGACACATATGTGGATGCGAGTCTCCGCTTACAGGCGAAACATCCCTGTGGTTATGAGTACGGAAAATGGCCCCATCAAAGAGAAGGGAAAGTGAAAAGTTTTCTTTAAATTAGTGGATTTCAGGAGTTAACATACTTGTTGTCTTAGTATAGGTTGGAGAAAACAATTTCTAAATAGAAATAGCCATCTATAACACCATATCATAGTATTTATACAATGCTTTTTCCCCCCTTCATAAATGCAAGTGCTTTTAAGTATACATTATTGCTCATCATCACAACATTCCCATGAAGATAAGAGGTTGTTTCACCAATTGATGTGAGGCTTAGAGGAGAACTGACCCTGTTTTGGAGGTCAGGGAACGAGGAATGGGTTACTGATACTTAGATCCCAGTTTGGAGCTAGGAACTAAATCACATTTCACATATATAAATTTCTTTAGTCCCACTAAGAACCCCACAAGGTGGCTGGCATTATGATTTCATAGATTAAATAAAATTGCCCAGATCGCTGAGCTAGTAATGGTAGAATCAGACTACATTTGTCTTATTTTAGAGCCATATTCTTTTAGCTATGTCATGTTCTTATTTGCCAATTCTAATCAACTGAAGCCTCTTGCTTGGAGGGATGTGTGGAAGGAATCAAAGCCCACGCCCAGTTATTCTAGCTGATGCTAGTGGGATGGGAGGATTGGCATCTCACATAGAACCTAACCCTCATTGCAGAATGAGTGAATGTGGAATAGGCCTCATTTCTAAGGGTCTAAAGGAAGGATTTCCATTAAACAAGGGTCTATATTTTGAGGGACCTATAGAAAGTCTCAATAAAAAGGCAGCTCCTAACAACTGCATTTTGATAATAGTTTTCCATCCTCTCCTTTTTTTGCTGCAACTAAACTAGCCATGACTAATTTTCTCATTTCTCCCTGATACTTGCCTGCTTCTTTCTTCAGTAAAAGGATTTTCTTCCTTAAAATGACATCTTCCTTTTATTTTAAAGGTGATTATTAATGAAACATGGAATGCAGCAGAAATACATTCCCGACATGCGTGGTCAATCCACTTATGACCAGCAGAGTGGTAGGATATAGACAAGGTTGTGACAGCTTTGACCACGACAGACAGACGAAGGGAGGATCAGTGGTGCTTGTATGAAAAGGATAAAAAGATTTAACCAGAATTATACTACACCACGGTTCATGTTTTAATTTGGGGAATGACAAATATTCCTCAGTTTTCTGCTTTTACATATGTATTTAAATTTTCAGTTTTCAGGACTGAGTTGACAGATTTAAAATCCTTGATTTTTATATATTAAAAAAGAATTCTTTCATTTTCTTTTGCCAATTATAGCTATCATGTATGTGTCTGTACCTTTCTCTACCAGGTTTTCACACAGAGAAAAACATCAGTCTCCCATGAGCATCCTCTGGGCTCATATTTTGCAGAGTAAAACCTGCAGAAAACTTTGGATCTGGATCCCAGTTGGTCCCAAACTTACCACACCACTTCACTTTCCAGTTCCGATTGGCATCCACTCCACGGCAGCGAAACCTTGAGTTCCTTGACCTTGTTTTTCTCCAAAATCGATCCTAGACATAATTAAGAAAACAGGTGTAGAGAAAAATACTCAAAAGGTTATTCGCATGCATTTTAATAGCTCAATCAATGAACGAGTCATACCGCTGAGGAGAGAGTTCTCCTGCGGATAGACAAGCCCGGGGAGTGAAAAAGAAGACTGGATTAGTAGTGGAGACCCAGGTTCATGCTCCAATTTCTGCTACAAACTTTCTGTATTTTGCCTTCTCTTGGCCCCATTTCTTTATAGGCAAAATTGAATAGGCTGGACTAGACCAGTGATTTTTCACTATTTATTTGGAAGAAGAAATCTTTATTTATGTGAAATCTCTACAAAATCTAGACGTGAAAATGAAATCAAATTGTTGGTGCTCTGATTGGGGAAAGAGTGAAGGTCTCTTTTGCATCTCCAGAATCACTCAGCTGACTGTCTATCCAGCTTCCTTCCTGTCCTGGAAGTTTGTGACTCTGTTTTCTAAGATTTATTTAGTCATCTTTTCAATTGGATAGGCAAAGTGACTTACATTTGTCCAACTAAAATGGTATCCATCGACGTTAAACACAGGCATGATATAGAAATATAGATGATTCAACATTTTTCTCATGGCTGGGTCACTCTTATGTGTTAGAAGAGCCTAAAAGACAAAGGTGAGATTTTTCTTTTAAATTGGTTCCCAAAAAAGGAGGAAAAAAGAGTGTGAGATATCCTTTATACCCATGAGAAATACCAAATACTGTGGTTTAAAAAGGAATAAACTAACATGAACTTTACTCTTCGACATCATAAATTCTCTGTTAAGACTTCTGTCTGAATTAAACTCTTTATTACCAATAATCTTTTAGCAGAGCTGTTAAAAAAGATCAATTGGGCAGCCTCTTGATTGTATTTAAGATCTGGTTAAAGTTTTAGGCTGATTAAGAAAGCGACAACATAGATAGGCTTTTGTATAACCATCTGTTTTTAGATTCCATTCAATTGTGGACAAAATCATTACCTAAATCTATTTGATAGCTTTACCCGATAGATCATAACACAGACCAGCTGCATGTCATTTAATTGTCTAATTAGTAGCAGCCTCAAATCTTGGAACCTACTGCATTGAGACTCTATTCTTTTCTCCTTACTTTTCTATAAATAATTTAATGAACAATACAATATCTTTGCCATCTTTATTGTGGCTCCTTTGAAGTCTTGCTCTTGTGATTAGGTTTTACTTATATGGTGCCTGGCCCCAAGTCTGAAGATTCTGCACTACAGATTGGCCTCAAATAGAAAAATATTGTATGTGCTTTCAAGAAGATAGACATTTTGAAATACCATTCTTATGGAATGAACCTTTTAAAAAGTTCTTTATGATGCATGTTTGTCTATGTATAGAACATCTTGGAGGAGCACACAGGCCATTTATAACAGTGGTTGTCTTTGTGGAGGGGGACTAGGGGACAATGTGTGGGAAGGAGAATTATCTTTCTCTCTCTTTTTTTTTTTTTTGAGATGGAGTCTTGCACTGTTGCCTGGGCTGGAGTACAATGGAACAATCTTGGCTCACTGCAACCTCAGCCTCCCAGGTTCACGCAATTCTCTTGCCTCAGCCTCCGGAGAAGCTGGGATTACAAGCAGGCACACCACCACACCGGGCTAATTTTTTGTATTTTTAGTAGAGACAGGGTTTCACTATGTTGGCCAGACTGGTCCCAAATTTCTCACCTCGTGCGTGATCCACCCGCCTTGGCCTCCCAAAGTGCTGGGATTACAGGCATGAGACACCATGCCCGGCCTATCTCTCATTTTACACTTATTTGGATTGTTTGCATTTTTACCATATTAAAAACACAATTCAGATAAATGAATTTGTTTAAAAAAACCCCACGTGGCTGGGCGCGGTGGCTCACGCCTGTAATCCCAATACTTGGGAAGGTCGATGTGGGTGGATCACGAGGTTAGGAGATCGAGACCATCCTGGCTAACAAGGTGAAACTCCCGTCTCTACTAAAAATACGAAAAACTAGCCCGGCGTGGTGGCGGGCGCCTGTAGTCCCAGCTACTCGGGAGGCTGAGACAGGAGAATGGTGTGAACCCAGGGGGCGGAGCTTGCAGTGAGCTGAGATCCGGCCACTGCACTCCAGCCTGGGCGACAGAGCAAGACGTCGTCTCAAAACAACAACAACAACAACAACCCCCACTTTATTGGGGTATTGCTGACATACAAAGAGTTGTACATATGTAATTAATGTATATAACTTGATGCATCTTGAGGTAAGTATATACCCATAAACCATCACCATAATTTATGCCATAAACATATCCATCACTTTAATAGTTTCCTCCTGCTCTCTTTATAGATTATCATTATTTTTTTTTTGTGATAAGAACACTTAACATAAGCTCTACCCTCTTAGAAAGTTTTTAAGTATATAGTACAGTATTGTTAACTATAGGCACTATGCTGTACAGTCGATCTCCAGGACTTATTCAACTCACATAACAAAAACCCTGTTTCCCCCTCCCCAAATAAAAGAATTCTAAAATTATGTATAAACTGACTTGCAAAATTAAATCCTTGAAATTTCAATCTTCTTTAACATCTAGTTAAGTAGGATTTCTCAACCCACATAAGCAGCATTCTGTATTTACATAAGAATTCTATTCATCGAGAGGAAATCTAATAATACAATTTGTTAGAAACTATCACTATATTAGAAATAATATTGAAAATATAGGGATACACTCAAGAACATGAGTTAAATATAATCTTATATATAATCTAAATATCTATGAGGGTAACACAAGTTTATAAACATTAATACCCTTTCTCTCTTGTCCTTTTGTTTAAGACTCAATAATAATTTGTTGGGCAACTAACTTCAGTGGGACTTTCCTATATGCTTGAATTTCTATTATCTGAAGCCTCAAGCTAGGGAGAAATCCCTAGTATGCAATCAGCTGTAAAATGGTAGAATTTTTTCCCCCAGATAAATGGAGATTCCTCAATGCTTGGATGAAGACTTCTGCTGGGATGGCAGGGACAGAGGTACGTGATTGGCTACATTCTTCCTTAGCTGTGGCTTTCCATGTCACTCTAGAGAGGAAGAGAAAAGAGATGGCAGAAGAAAGGAGCTGGGGCAACAAGCCACGAAAGAAGGGGTAGAAAAAAGCTATGGTAATTTCTCTCCCTCCTCTTCTACCATTGGGGACCACAGCTCTTTTGTCTCACTCCAAATTGAGGAAGTCTCATCTTTTCCAAGCACGGATGTTAGTACTTACATGGCCAACTGGTCTAGAGACCTGCATGACAATGCTTGCATCTTATTCTATCCTCTCCAGTGCAGGTGACCTCCATAACTTTATATTTAAAATAAACTGCTAACTTCCTTTTGAAAAACTATGACATATTTTAAGCAAATAGAAAAAATAAAGAGAAGTCTATTGCACCTATGAGCCCACCAATACATCTTGCCATATTTATGAAAGCTTTAAAAAAATGGAGATATTATAAACAAAAACTCCCTTTTTATTACTTCCTGATTCCATTTGCTTTCCCTCCACCAAGGTAATTCCTATCCTAAGTTTGACATTATCCTTTCCATGCATGATTGTATGTATTGCTACATATATATGTAGCATGAGAACAATGTATGATATTGTGTGTATGCCTTAACATTATATGTAAGTGAGATATGTTAATCTGTGATCTGCTTTCTTCCCAATATAATGTTGATGTTTATTAAGTTGAGGATTTATTCATTTTAACTGTTAAATGGTATTCCATTATAGGTAAATACACAACTTATTTTGTTGATGGACAGTAAGACTGAGTTTGGTATTTCACTGTTATAATATTGCAATAAATATTCTTGCATATTTCTCCTAGACATGTGAGAGTTTGTTTATAACATATAGCCAGGAATGGATTTGTTGGGTCATGAATTTACATGTTTTTAATTTTACTAAATGTTGCCATATTTTATTAAATCAGTAAACACTCCTATCTGCAGTGAGTGCACAGGCTACCTGTGCCAGATGGATGGAATTGCATTAATGCACTCTGGTCTATATCAGTTCATCAAACCCACACCATGGATTATATAGAATCTGATGAGTCTGGTAGGATGTGTCTCCCCACGTTTTTTGAGTTTAAAATTATCTTGGCTATTTTTGACTCTTCTCTGTTCACATTAATTTTGAAATCAAGGTTGAACACATTAAGGAGGTTCTGTTTTGTACTCAGGTTGTTTTTGTCACTAATGGTTGTTGAATTTTAGCAAATGATTTTTCTTCCTGTATTGTCATAATCATTTGGTTGTTATGATGTGTCAAGAATTAATTTTCTGTTAAACCATCCTTGTATTCCTGGGATAAGCCCATTTGGTTATGATGTGTATTTTTGATATGTTGGCAGGATTCAGGTTGCTAAAGCAGTCATACACTATATAACAATGTTCTGGTCAACAATGGATTGTATATGCCACTGTGGATCCACAAGATTATAATGGAACATGTAGAGAAATCTGCTATGTGACACTTGATATTTACATTGCAGATCAATAGGGAAAATGGCTGAAATTCAGTAGTGATGCTGGGGCATTTGGTTTTCCACATGAAAAAATATACATAAATAAAATACCATCTAGGTTTGCCTAAGTACACTCTATGATGTTCACACAATGATGAAATCGCCTAATAACACATTTCCCAGAACGTATCCTCATTGTCAAGCAATGCATGACTGTATTAACATCCGCATTTCTACATGAGCTAAGTGTATGATTTTCTTTCGTATTTTGTCCTTGTTTGGTTTTGCTACAAGCATTACATTACCCTATTGTGATTTGTGGGTATCTAAAAATTATATTTGTAGAATATTTTTTAATATATTTGAATTATTAGTTCCCTGAATGGTTGAACTCAGTTCTAAGATCATGTAGGTCTAGAGCAGAAGTTAATGAAATATAAAACGAAGATACACTGAGAAAGATATATTCTTGTTTTCTCTTTTATTGACTTCTGCTCTTTATCATTTTGTTGTTGACTTAACAATTTTTTTTCTTTTTTAAGAGACATCTTGCTCTGTCACCCAGGCTGGAGTGCAGTGGTACAATCATAGCTCCCTGCACCCTCAAACTCCTGGGCTCAAGTGATCCTCCTGCCACAGCCTCCCAAGTAGCTGGGACTACAGGCAGGAGGCACTCAGCTAAATATTTAATTTTTTTTTCTGAATCTTTTTTTAAATTATACTTGTTCTAGGGTACATGTACACAACGTGCAGGTTTGTTACATAGGTATACGTGTGCCATGTTGGTTTGCTGCACCTATTAACTCATCATTTACATTAGGTATTTCTCCTAATGCTATCCCTCCCCTTGACCCTCACCTCAGGACAGGCCCTGGTGTGTGATGTTCCCCACCCTGTGTCCAGCTGATCTCATTGTTCAATTCCCACCTATGAGTGAGAATATGCAGTGTTTGGTTTTCTGTCCTTGAGATAGTTTGCTCAGAATGATGGTTTCCAGCTTCATCCAAGTCCCTGCAAAGGACATGAACTCATATTTTTTAATGGCTGCATAGTATTCCATGGGGCATACGTGCCACATTTTCTTAATCCAGTCTATCATTGATGGACATTTGGGTTGGTTCCACGTCTTTGCTATTGTGAATGGTGCCACAATAAACATACATGTGCTTGTGTCTTCATAGTAGCATGATTTATAATCCTTTGGGTACATACCCAGTAATGGGATCGTTGGGGTCAAATGGTGTTTCTAGTTCTAGATCCTTGAGGAATCACCACACTGTCTTCCACAATGGTTGAACTAGTTTACACTCCCACCAACAGCGTAAAAGTGTTCCTATTTCTCCACATCCTCTCCAGCATCTGTTGTTTCCTGACTGTTTAATGATTGCCATTCTAACTTGCATGAGATGGTATCTCATTGTGGTTTTGATTTGCATTTCTCTGATGACTAGTGATGATGACCATTTTTTCATATGTCTGTTGGTTGCATAAATGTCTTCTTTTGAGAAGGGTCTGTTCATATCCTTTGTCTGTTCATATCTACTTTTTGATGGGGTTGTTTGTTTTTTTCTTGTAAATTTGTTTGAGTTCTTTGTAGATTCTGGATATTAGCCCTTTGTCAGATGGGTAGATTGCAAAACTTTTCTCCCATTCTGTAGGTTGCCTGTTCACTCTGATGATAGTTTCTTTTGCCATGCAGAAGTTCTTTCGTTTAATTAGATCCCATTTGTCAATTTTAGCTTTTGTTGCCATTGCTTTTGGTGTTATAGTCATGAGGTTCTTGCCCATGCCTATGTCCTCAATGGTATTGCCTAGGTTTTGTCCTAGGGTTTTTATGGTTTTAGGTTTAACATTTAAGTCTTTAATCCATCTTGAATTAATTTTTATATAAGGTGTAAGGAAGGGATCCAGTTTCAGCTTTCTACATATGGCTAGCCATTTTCCCAGCACCATTTATTAAATAGGGAATCCTTTCCCCATTTCTTGTTTCTGTCAGGTTTGTCAAAGACCATATGGTTATAAGTGTGTGGTGTTATTTCTGAGGCCTCTAGTTCTGTTCCTTTGGTGTATATATCTGTTTTGGTACCAGTACTATGCTGTTTTGATTACTGCAGCCTTCTAATATAGTTTGAAGTCAGGTAGCGTGATGTCTCCAGCTTTGTTGTTTTTGTTTAGGATTGTCTTGGCAATGTGGGCTCTTTTTGGTTCCATATGAACTTTAAAGAAGTTTTTCCAATTCTGTGAAGAAAGTCACTCGTAGCTTGATGGGATGGCACTGAATCTATAAATTACTTTGGGCACTATTGCCATTTTCATGATATTGATTCTTCCTATCCATGAGCATGGGATGTTCTTTCATCTGTTTGTGTCCTCTTTTATTTTGTTGAGCAGTGGTTTGCAGTTCTCCTTGAAGAGGTTCTTCACATCCCTTGTAAGTTATATTCCTAGGTATTTTATTCTCTCTGTAGTAATTGTGAAAGGGAGTTCATTCATGATTTGGCTCTCTGTCTGTTAATGGTGTATAGGAATCCTTGTGATTTCTGCGCATTGGTTTTGTATCCTGAGATGTTGTAGAAGTTGCTTAGGAGATTTTGGGCTGAGACGATGGGGTTTTTAAAATATACAATCATGTCATCTGCAAACAGGGACAATTTGACTTCCTCTTTTCCTAGTTGAATACCCTTTATTTCTTTCTCCTGCCTGATTGCCCTGGCTAGAACTTCCAGCACTATGTTGAATAGGAGTGGTTTTTTTTTTTTTTTTTTTTTTTTTTTGGTAGAGACAGGGTCTCCCTATGTTGCTCAGGCTGGTCTCAGACTCCTGGGCTCAAGCAATCCTCCCTTCTCAGATTCCTAAAGTGCTGGGGTTACAGGCATGAGCTACCAGACCTGACCTGTCATTGACACTTTTGTTCTTTTTCTAATTTCTTGAGTGGATAGATCAGCTTACTAACTCAGAGACTATTCTTTTCTAACACACTGATTTAAAATTATAAATTTCCCTTTAATACTACTTTAGTTGCATTCTATATGTCTATCAAGATGAAATTGCCTATGATATATAGTAGTTTTGTTACCATTCAGTTCTAAATACTGAATTTCCTTGATTTAAATTTTATTTATAAATGTTTTTGTTTCTAAATATGCTAATCTTTTTTTTAAAATAAGTGATTTCTGACAACTGCATTACAGTTAGAGAACATGGTATTCTTAACAGATTATTTGGTATTTGTTGATACTTGCTTTGTGGACTAGAATATAATGAATTTTTGTGAATGTTCCAGTTGTGCTTGAAAAAAATATACATTCTCTAATGATTGGGTAAAAGTACTATATGTGTTCATTAGATTATGCTATTACTGTTTGTATCACCTATATTCTTAGTAAACATTTGTCTGCTATTTTAATCACTGAGAATTGTGTTAAAACCTCATATTGTTATTTTGGCCTTATTGGCTTCTCTTACATGCTATCAATTTTTGTTTTATATATTTTGAGGCCATTGACATCATTTACAATTTTTTCATTTCTAAGTAATATATTAATCAAAGAAGCTGTTCTGTAGTATTCTATTCTGGAAACAGTTTAATTTCCAAGACTTGTCAGAACGTGTTCTTCCTCTGACAAACAAGCAGGGTGTCATTGTATTGCATATGCTATATTCGTGATTTTTATAACTCTCTAAGAATTTCAGCTATTCTCCATCTGGTCACACAAAGCAAGAATCATCACGATGTGACGACTGTTAAATACTGAACAGGACGTTTAGGAGAACTCCTTGCTTGAGTGCCTTAAATAATAGGACACAGATCATTTAGGTGGCGGTTTCTAGAAGAAACATGACCATGTGTCTCTATTTCCTATTATTCTAACATATGATAACCATCAAGAACACAGGGGTGTGCTTTTCTTCTAATGTGTAGAACTATTTTTAGCAATTGATAGATACCCCCCATACACATTGAAAAGGAGATGCCCAATAATCAAGTTGCATCTGGACCTACAAAGTCTAATTTCTTTATTACTATTGTTGCTTATGAGGAAGACTTAAGTAGTTGCGATCCGAAAGCCTGTTGCAAAACAATGCACCACACGCCTCAGTGTGGCGGTCCCTAGGTACTGCATCACCTCACTTCAATTTATTTTAAAGAGGCTTCACCAAACCGATTTGTTCAATTAAAAGATATTAAAGAAAGTTTTTAGTATTATCTTCTGCCAGGCAAACGATAAGTTTGGAACTGATTGGAGCATTTCTGAAGTTAATTAAGAAAGACATAGAATGAATCTATTTGGTATTCACCATCTGCCAAGACTATTTTGGCCTCTACATACTGATGTACATGTTATATATCGGAATTCACCAAATACACTTTGGTTAAAATCAAAGACAAATTTTGCCATGACTAATGCCTTTGTGTGAAATGACAAAGTGAGGTGAAGGGTTTCCCTCCTTTTCAATGTTTTTGGATTTATGTGGTTGAATGTTGCTTTCTTAGAGCTCATGACAGCAAGGAATATGGAGATCATTTTTTTTGAGGATTGGTGTTAATGGCTTTTAAAAAGATAGCTTTAAAACTTTCCTCTATTTTTATTTTAGAATCACTGCAGAGGACCTAAAAATAACCACACATCCAACGCAGGACACACTGGCAGAACGAAGCCTGTTACAGCTAAGGCCAAAGAAAGGGGCACAGCCACCATCAAGCTGAAGACCAGCCTCAACTGGACTGGACAGGAATATCACTTAGGACAGGTAAACACTGCGGCACCAAAGTGGGTGCATCTCAACACAAAGGAGGTATTTAAAATTCAACACCAGGAGAATTAATTAGAGTGGGGGAGAGTTTACAGGGAAGTTTTTTTTTGTTTGTTTGTTTTTTTTAAGGGGATCTTAATCTATAAAAATAGCTGATATCACACTACATGATACTCATTAAATACAAAATGGTCAATCAGATAACAGTTTGAAAGTAACAAGAAAAAAAGGCTCCATAAATGAAGGGTGAAAAACTGAAAATCATCTCCTAATCTTGTATATTATAGTTATTTTTATACTTATACTTAGAACCACCCAGAGTGACTAATCTAACAGGGCAAGTGAAGACTAGAAAATGTTGTCAATTATTCTATATTTTCTAATAAGAGACATAAATATTTGAAATGTTTAGTGTCACCAGGAAGAATATACTGCTAGATACATGTCTATTCTTTTTCCTAAGTAATGCCACTTCACATTTCACACAGAGATAGCCTAAAAACAGTGGTTCAGTGGTTGTATTTGCTCATGAGAAGAAGCCAGGACAACTCTGGTATTATGAAGATCTACTCTATAAGTATATTTTACCTACCAAAAAAGAAAGTACAGGTGTCTTCACTTTGCATGGCTCTTATATACACAAGTTTGTTACTGTACTTTAGTTAAATAACACTAGTCCTCCCACAGAAGTGTGAGTTTTGGTTACCACTGCTAGATCTCCAGTCTACAAATCACTATATAAGTAAAAATGAGCATCAAGATCTGTGATCCATTATACCATTTCTCTGAAAGTCTGTCAGTGGGTGATTGGTTACTACTGCATAACTCATCATCAGTTTACACACAGACAGCAAAGTGTGTAGTTGTGTTGTGTCCTTGTTCCCCGGTGATAAATCTACAAGGTAATTTACAATAATGGATGGTGGAAGGAGGAAATTGTCCAACAAAGGTGAAAGTGCAGCAAAGAAATGAAAAGTGCTAATGCTGGAGGTGAGATCTGAACCAAATATAAATGGAGCTTAGAACAAATAGCTGACTAGTAATGTTGACACTGCACCATTCAGCTCTAGATATGCAGCCAGAGGAATACAGTGAGGACCAATTTACCAATACAGATGAGACAAGAGGTTGGGATGAAAAGGATGATGATATTCCAGAAGAAGTGACCTGGCAACACTTCACATTAAAGGAACTCTAAGATATTTTGTGACATTGAAAGTATAAAGGAAAAAAAAGTACTGGAAGCTGATTCAGTGAAGAAAGGGGTATGACAATCTGCCAAGGCAAATTTTTTTTATGAAAGATGCTCATTTCATATTGCAAGCTATACAGAGAGAAGACAATGAACACAACCCAAACTACCCTTTATAAGTTTTTTTTTTTAACAAAGAAATAAGATGTTTTAATTCTCAGTATTTCTCATGATTTAAAACACAGCATACTAGTTTTACCACTTAAAATCATTTCCCAATACATGTATAACAAAGTAAGAGAGTTTTAAATATTTTGACAAAAGCTCTTAGGATCACAGAACAAATAATTTCTCTCATTGATTATGAAGACTGCTCTGTCTGGCTTCAGCCTGTGTGGCCACTTTTATAGTTCGGTGCTACTGGTGGAAAGTGAGCATTGTCTGTGCTCACAATGGCCAGAACACTCCCTATTATTAGGTAGTGGAGTACAACTGATGCAATGGATTTCAGTTTAGTTAAACTGAAACTCAACAAATATTAAATAAAAACTCTGCTATGTTCAAGGCATTATAAATTGGATAGAAGGGGAGAAAGAGATAGGTTGGAGGATGTGAAGAATGAAGGAGATTGGGGAGAGAGCACGGGAGAACATGGGGAACTAACGGTACTGAAGGCCAGGAAAAAGCAAACCAAAATATCGTAATTACTCAGAATGGCAGTGAACCAAAGTCAGACAATTTAAAAAATGAAGATCATTTTCATATGATGAGCTGTTTTCCATTGCGTAATTAAGAACAAAGATGTGTTTGCTTACTCAGCTGAACTCATTAGATACTTGATCTGGGCTTAGTAGTTGTCTGATTTATTCCGTTTTTTGGCACATACATGCAATTTAAGTTCTCTTCTTAAAAAGGTTTATTTTTAGTGATCTATTTTTTAACCAAGACCTTGGTGTTTCATGCCTATGTCTGAGGGCTTATATTTTACCTTTAATGAGCAGCAAGACATAATGAGACTGAAAGAGATGATTATCCAAAAGGACTATTCCCTGGAGAACTTTTGGATCCTGGGAGAAGAGCCTTCCCCTTCTGGAAAGACTTCACAGTTGGAGGACTTCTCCTACAACCACAGCTCTAAGTCGTTCTTAGAGCTCTGTCCTAAACACACAACCCACCATAGCCCTCACATATTACTACGTACTCTGCCTGGAAAATAACCTGCTTCCCTGAAAGTCTCCTATTCTTATTTTTATTTGAATCATCTGCATAGTACATCTGAATCACATGCCAGATGTTGGCACTAGGATTAGCCATCACTGCAGTGCCGAGTGTAGATGGGTGGGAATGCACAATGGAGATGGTTTTCCAATAATCAAACTGGGCCTGGAAGGGCGAGGTTTCACATTACATAGACAGCAGATGAATATTGTGGCTCACTTGGAGAATTAAGGATGTTTTATTGCTTTTCCTTTCTTTTGTTGTACTGCTGCCTTTCTGTAACAGGATCAAATTAGATCCACCTGTATATTATACATCTTCAATGTCTGGGAGAACTTTCCATTTCAGGTCATTTTAGTCCCAAACATTTTTTCGCAAATCCTTGCTTTATCTTTGGTCTTCCACTGAGTTAAATATAATTCAACTGCTGATTCTAAAATACCTGTAGAAATATATGACTCAAACATAACTGAGTTTAGTGTGAGAATGAAATGCATTCTGTTTTGCCTGAGTAAAATTTATTTTAAAAATATAGTCAGTTTTTGTCCTGTTTTACACAGAAAATTTTGAGAAATTCAGAAATGCATAAAGAATAAAACAAAAATTACCCATAATCCTATCCTCTTTTAATGTTTGCCATATTTTTCAGATATATAGCTATATAACTCTCAGACATCGATTTTGCAAAATTGAAATTATATTGTCCATGCTTGTTTTTTTTAAAACATAGCAACGTGTCATGAAGAGTTTCCTTCATCAATAAATATTACACTAAAATCTTTTTACGTAGTCAGGGCTATCAGTCATTCCTTTATGCCTTCTTTCTTTGCTTTTATGCTTGGAAATGTCTTCCTCATTTAGAAGTCAAACAAATATTTCCCTGAGTTACTTTCTTAATATTATACAAATAATGACTCTGGTCAAATTCATCCCAGCGATGTAGAATTATTTGAGGAAAAAACTGAAGTGCTATGCAGAACTCTGGGCCAGCAAGCACCAACCATGGCTTGAGATACTCAATCTGGGAGGTTGACAATCTCAAACTAGCAAAAGCAAACAAAGCCCAAATTGCCTCATTCGGTTGGAGGTTATTCTGAAAAATGAAGCAAATGCTATTCCACTTGCATTGGCAACAAAATAATTCAAGTGGCCTTTCCACAATTAAAAAGACAAAAAGATGTAAAAATGAGCTGCCACTGAAAATTACTAGGCAATCCTAAATATAGGTATTAGTTGCCCTGAATTTGTACCAGGACCTCAATGGTGTACTTCTACAATCTTCCATCCCTTTGCTTGTCTCTTCTTATCAGCTTATGTGATACAGACAAGAAAAGTACTTACACACAACTTTGTTATGGTGGACAAAATCACTGGAATTTATTCTTGGTTGACTGCTGCCCAAATTAGACCTGTGAATCAGGTATTCATTCATTTTGACAGCTTGCTTGATCTTTCACCTCTTGTCAAACAGCATTCACTCTTTTGGTCCATGAGAATCCATGAGTTGGATAACAGCAGAGTTTTTGATTTTACCTCCCCATTATCCAGTATCCAGTGTCTTAACAGGGCCTGGCCTGATGCATAGTAGTAAACACTTGATAATTACTTGCTGAACAAATTAATCATTCCACTAGCTTAGTGTAGTGTTGTGTTGGGTACTTCCCTTCAGACTAATGGTCCTGCCAACACTTCAACTGACGCTCCCCCAACTTCAATGACACCACTGATCTCTTGGGCATCTTATCTTTGACCCATTCTCCTCTTCCATTCCCATATCAAGCCAATCATCAATTCCTAAATTCCTAAAGACTTTCTTTATCGCTGCCTTCTTTTGTGTCTGTGTCTCTTCTCCCAAGTAGAACTGCAAATGCACTGAGGAAAGGGTTAACGTTTTGTGCACTGTAGGACAGCACTTGTGCCATTACAGGACTTAGCATGCTGCTTTCATATAAAAGGAAGTGCTCAATAAGCTTTTGATAGAATGAATGAATATCTTCTTTGAACTTTCTTTTTTTTTTTTTTTTTTTTGAGAGGGAGTCTTGCTCTGTTGCCCAGGCTGGAGTGCAGTGGCACGATCTCTGCTCAATGCAAGCTCCGCCTCCCAGGCTCCCGCCGTTCTCCTGCCTCAGCCTGCTGAGTAGGTAGGACTACAGGTGCCTGCCACCACGCCTGGCTAATTTTTTGTGTTTTTAGTAGAGATGGGGTTTCACTGTGTTAGCCAGGATGGTCTCGATCTGATGACCTTGTGATCTGCCCGCCTTGGCCTCCCCAAGTGCTGGGATTACAGGTGTGAGCCACCGCGCCTGGCCTCTTTGAACTTTCTTACATGGTTTTTTCACTGTCTATGTGTAGATTCCTGTCCTAGAAATTTCTAGTTAGTCGCCCTCACTCTGGGTTCTTTCTCCTTCCTTTCATCCATATATCATTGCCTTTCATCTTTAAGCTCTCTGACAATGGGACGTGCTTTTTGCTCCTTATCAGTGTTTTCTTTTTCTTTCTTTTTTTTTTTTTGAGACAAGATCTCACTCTGTCACCCAGGCTGGAGCGCAGTGGTGCGATCACAGCTCACTGCAGCCTTGACCTCCTGGGCTCAAGTGATCCTCCCACCTTGGCCTCCCAAAGTGCTGGGATTACGGGTGTGAGTCACCGCATCTGGCCAGTGTTTTCTCATTTCACTTTATTGGACCAAACTCTGCTTGGCTTCCAAGGCTTACTATAATTTTTCAAGCAGTATTCTATGGGATTAGAGTCTACACACACAGACTATAGGTTGTTGCCTCACTAAATCTACAATGACACACATAGCATGTTCATTCTCAACATTAATCTTTTCTCTTTCTTGGAATACTTTCATTTCTCTGATCAAATTCCAACTTCCAAGTTAAGGCTTGAGAATCATTTCCTCCACAAAGCTTCCCCAAACCTTGTCTTTTTAGCTTTAATGGATTTTTCTGATTCCTTAATTCCTTCAGGTACTATAATCAGTACACTTAGGCCTCCAAAGACACACTATTTTATGTTGTTTCCTGCACATAAATATTCCTCCTCAAATAGAATGCAGACCCCTTGAGCACAGGGACCATGATTTATACTTCTGTTGATGGCCATAATATAAGCAGAGTGCTGAAAATGTGATCAACAATAATTTGTTGAACTGATTAATATAAATATCTTCTGGGGGAATGCTATTTAACCCTAATTTAAAAAATAACAGCTTTATTGGGATATAATTCACACACCTTACAATTCATCCTTTTATAGTGTGCAATTTAGTATGTTTTAGTATATTTAGAGTTGTGCAACCATCACCACTATATAGTTTTATATTTTCCTTTTTTTTTTTTTAGATGGAGTGTCTGTCACCTAGATTAGAGTGCAGTGGCACAATCTAGGCACACTGCAACCTCCACCTCCCCAGTTCAAGCAATTCTCCTGCCTCAGCCTCCCCAACAGCTGGGATTACAGGCATGTGCCACCATGCCTGGCTAATTTTTGTATTTTTAGTAGAAATGGGGTTTTACCATATTGGCCAGGTTGGTCTTGAACTCCTGACCTCATGATCTGCTCACCTTGACCTCCTAAAGTGCTAGGATTACAGGCGAGAGCCATGGTGCCTGGCCTTATACTTTCATTATCCAAAAAGGGAGCCCATACTCTTTAGCTATCAACCCCATAATCCTATCCTCTTCCCTCACCATAGGCAACCACTAATCTACTTCCTTTTTCCAGAAATTTACCGATTTGGGGCACTGCATATGTATGGAATCAGGTAATACGTAATATTTTGTGATTGACTTCTTTCATTTAGCATGTTTTCAAGATTCAAGTATGTTGTAGCACGTATCAGCACTTCATTTACTTCCTATTGAGATATGATTCACAGAACATGAAATTCACCATTTTACAGTGCACAATTCAGCGGTTTTTAGTATATTCGCAGTGCTGTACAATCACCGTCACTATTGAATTCTAGGACATTTTCACCACTCCAAAAAGAACCTGGTAGTTGTTAGTTCCAATTCCCTCTTACCCCATCCCCTTGCAAGTACTAATCTGCTTCCTGTTTTTGTGGATTTGCCTACTCTCTGAATATTTCATATGAACAGAGTGATACAACATATGAGCCTTTGTGTCTGCCTCATTTCATTTAGCACAATGTCTTCAAGGTCCATCACTACTGTATCTTAAAACCGTCATTCCTTTTATGGCTGAATAATGCCCTGTTGTATGGTTATACCAATAAAAAACTATTCATCAGTTGATGGCCACTTTTTGGCTATTATGAATAATGCTGCTATGAGCATTCACGTACAAGTTTCTGTGTGGATATGTTTTCAGTTCTCTTTGGTACACACATAGGAGTGGAATTTTGGGGTCACGTAGTAACTCTATGTTTAACTTTTGGGAGAACTGCCATACTGTTTTCAACCCTATTTTAACTTGGTGATTTCCTCTACTTTTTTTTTTTTTTTTAAATGGAGTCTTGCTCTGTCACCCAGGCTGGAGTGCAGTGGTGCGATCTCGGCTCACTGCAACCTCCGCCTCCTGGGTTCAAGCAATTCTCCTGCCTCAGCCTCCTGAATAGCTGGGATTATAGGCATGCACCACCATGGCCAGCTAATTTTTGTATTTTTAGTAGAGAAGGGGTTTTGCCATGTTGTCCAGGCTGGTCTTGAACTCCTGGACTCAAGTGATCCATCCGCCTCAGGTGTGAGCCATCCTCTATTTTTAAATTTAATTTTCAAGCCCATTGCTTTTAAGTTTTGTAAGTGTCCCTCTTTACAAGTATCTCCTTGCTATCTATTCTCTTTGTTCCCTGGCCTGCCCATTCTCAGGTTTAAGTCTCTTGCTCTTCTGTAGATATCTGTTCACGTTTGCAGAAAGATAACTTCCAAGTTCTGTATGTGTATCTCTGCTTATTTCTCCTTATGTATCTATTCTAGTTTTCTTTCTTTGATGAATTTAGTATCTGTATCATCCCTCTTGGCCCATGACAAATTTAAGAAAACTTTAGGCTGGGCGTGGTGGCTCACGTCTGTAATCCCAGCCCTTTGGGAGGCTGAGGTGGGTGGATCACTTGAGGTCAGGAGTTCGGGACCAGCCTGGCCAACATGGTGAAACCCCGTCTCTACTAAAAATACAAAAATTAGCAGTGTGTGGTGGTGCACACCTGTAATCCCAGCTGCTCAGGAGGTTGAGGCAGGAGTATCGCTTGAACCCGGAAGGCAGAGGTTGCAGTGAGCCAAGATCGCGCCACTACACTCCAACCTGGGTGACAGAGTGAGACTCCATCTCAAAAAAAAAAAAGAAAATTTTAGCATCAAAAAGGAATATTTCTTAAAACTCCTTTTTAATTTTGTGATGAAGGGAGCATCTGTAGTATGCATTTCAACAGTAAGTCCAGCATGTCTGTGCTCATCTTTTTCCTCTCCCCTCAAAGTCCCATGGCACCATAAATATCATATGATATTGTCAATGGTTTTGCTAACCTGGTATAAGCAAGCATTCAGCAAGAGACAGAGATTTTGCAATCTAAGTGTACTCACCATTTGTTTTCTTAATTCTACTTATGAGATTAAAAACAATTTGTGCTATGTGAATATTAGGAAAGAAAGAGAGGTAGCATGTACTGCAAACAGAAAGGTGATGGCTCTACATTTTCCAACAGAACTAAATGACTATCAACTTAAAAGACTAAAGCCCATACGTTTTGTGGTATATCTGGCATTTTAAAAATGTCTGTCAACTAGGAACTAGAAATTATTTGTTGAGATAATGAATTCGTTTATGCATTTTTCAAAATAACAAAATAATGAAGCCCAATTTACCAGTCATTTAATTGTGGTAGTTTGCTACTGTATCACTGTTTTCTGAGCTTTGTG
The DNA here is from genome assembly GCF_008728515.1 of Papio anubis. NCBI lineage: Eukaryota > Metazoa > Chordata > Mammalia > Primates > Cercopithecidae > Papio > Papio anubis. Next base: position 63,237,964 of record NC_044983.1, read on the forward strand.
TTTTCAAAATAGACATCCACAGATCAATCCACTAAATTGGAATGGAGGCAGAAGTAGAAGTGGCTCTCAGGGCATGGCATGGGACAGTAACGCTGGCCAAAGAGGAGACGAACTTAGAGAGCCAGAGCCCCCCTTGATACTTCTGGTTTCCATGGCAGAGAGAGTCAGGGCCAGCTGATGAGGATTACACAGCAGGGAAGAGAGAGCAGAGATGAAATTGACTGTTTCTCTAGGCAAGAGATAGCACCTGGTTCCAAAGAGAATGGAAACCAGGGATATGCAGCCTGGCTATTATTTTTATAATAAACTTCTGATTTGGAGATAAATGAGGGTCCACATGTAATTATAAGAATACAGATAGATACCATATACCCTTTACCTATTTTTCCCCATTGGTAAACTGTAGTATCTTGTGAAACTGTAGTATAATATTACCATTACAGTATTGGCATTGATACGGGCAAGATACAGAACATTTCCATCCTCACACACATTCCTCATGTTGCCCTTTTACAGCCACATCCACTTTCCTTCCAACTCCACCCCTTCCCTAACCCTGAGCAGTCACTTGTCTGTTCTCCATTTCCATAATTTTGTCATTTAGAAAGCAATATATAAGTGAAATAATACAATAGGCATTTAAGATTGACTTTTTCATTCAGCATAATTCTCTGGAGATTCATCCAGGTTGCTGCGTTTATCAAGAATCTGTTCCTCTTAATTGTTGAGTAGTTTTCCATGGTATGGATGTACTGCAGTTTGTTTAACCATTTGCCTGTTGATGGATACCTGGGTTGTTTCCAGTTTGGGGCTATTATAAATAAAGCTGCTATAAACATTTGTGCATGGGTTTTTGAGCAAACATAAGTTTTAATTTCTCTGGGATAAATGCCAAGAGTGCAATTACTGGGTCATATGGTAGTTCCATGCCTAGTTTGAAAAGAGACTGCCAACTGTTTTCAAGAATAGCTCTACCGTTTTACATTTGCACCTGCAACATATGAGTGCTCTAGTTTCCTGCATCCTCCCTGGCATTTGTTGATATTGGTGATATATATGTGTAGATGTATAGATCTACCTATACATCTATAGATATAAATCTATCCATCTGATTATTTTTAGCCATTCAGATAGGTGTGTAGTGATAGCTCACTGTGGTTTTAATTTTCCCAACATCTTTTTTGTATGTGCTTATTTGCCATCTGTATGTATACACTTTGGTTAAATGTCTCTTCTTGTCTTTTGCCCATTTTCTCATTGGATTGCTTGCTTTTTACTGTCAAGTTTTGAGTTTATATATTCCAAATGAGTCTTTTATTAGATATGTGATTTGCATATCTTTTCTCAGTCTGCAGCTTATCATTTTCATCCTCTTAACAGTTTTTCATAGGCAAAAGTTTAAAATTTTGATTAAGTTTGATAATGTACAATGTAGCTACTTTTCCTTTTATGGAGCATGTTTTTGGTGTCAAATCAAAGAACTCTTTGCCTTGGTTTGAGATCCTCAAGATTTTCTTCTATGCTTTTTTCTCCTAAAAGTTTTATCGTTTTACATTTAAATTCATGATCAATTTTGAGTTAATTTTTGTATATGGTATGAGACTTAGACTCATACCATATACAAAAAAAGATTCATTTTTTTTTGCAATGAATATCCAATTACTCCAGTACCATTTGTTGAAAAGGCTGTCTTTCCTCCCTTGAATTGGTTTTGCATTTTTGTCAAAAGTCAGTTGGAAATATTTGTGTGGATCTATTTTTGGGTTTCTATTCTGTTCCATTTATCTATGTCTGTCCCTTCACCAATACCACACACTCTTAATTATTGTAGGTATATGGTATGTCTTGAAATTAGATAGAACGAATCCTCCCTCCCATTTCATTCTTCTTTTTCAAAAAAGTTTTAGCTCTCCTACTTCCTTTGCCATTTCATACACTTTTAAGAATAATCTTATCTACAGCTACAAAAAGTCTTGCTGAAATTTTGATAGGAATTGTGTTAAATCTCTATATCAATTTGAGTAGAATTGCCATCTTTACTATTTTGAAATCTCCCAATCTATGAATGTGGTATGTTTCTCCACTTCAATTTTCTTTATTTCACCAGCATTTTGTAGTTTTCAGCATGTAAGTCCTGTACATGTTTTGCTGGATTTACACCTAAAAGTATTACAGTTTTTTGAGTAATTGTATATAATCTTGTATTTTAAAAATTCCAGTGTCCATGTGTTCATTGCTATTATGTGTATGGAAATAAAATTGATTTTGTATGTTTATCTTGTATCCTGTTGAAAAATTTCCCCTTTCTTTCTTTAAGAGTTTTATCATGGATATATGTTAAATTTTGTCAAATGCTTTCTCTGCATCAATTGATAAAATTATATAATTTTTCTTCTTTAGCTTTTAATACAGTGGATTACAATGACTAACTTTTGAGTATTAAACTGGGATTGCATCCCTGAAGTAAATCTCACTTAGCTATGGTATATAATTGTTTCTCTTGATTGCTAAATTCTATCTGTTAATACTTTATTCAGGATTTCTGTATCTATTTTCAAGAAGGATATTGGTCTGAGTTTCTTTTTCATGTGCTGTCTCTGGTTTTGGTACCAGGCTTCATAAAAAGAATTGGAAGTGTTCCAACCTCTTCTATTTTCTGAAAAGACTGTGTTGAATTGGTGTTAATTCTTCTTTAAACATTTGGTAGAATTCTCCAGTGAAAGCTTCTGTGCCTTGAAATTTCCTTTTTGGAGCATTTAAAAATCATAAATTAAAATTTGTAATAGTTACAGGGATATTCAAATTCTCTACTTTCTAATAGGTAAGTTGTAGTAGTTAGTGTTTTTCAATTAATTGGTTCATTTTGTCTACATTGTCAAATTTACAAGGGTAGAATTATTCCCAGCATTCCCTTATTAACCTTTTTTATATCTTCAGAGTTTGTAGTAATATTCCATTTCATTCCTGATATTGGTAATTTGCATCTTCTTATTTTCTTTGTCTCTCACGCTAGAGCTTTGCCAATTTTATCTATCTTTTAAAAGAACTAGGCCAGGTGCATGGCTCATGCCTATAATCCCAGGACTCTGGGAGGCTGAGGTGGGAGTTGAGCCTAGGAGTTCGAGATAACCTTGGGAAACATAGGGAGACCCTGTCTATACAAAAAATAATTTAAAAAAGTTAGCCTGAATTGATGGCACACACCTGTGGTCCCAACTGCTCTGGAGGCTGAGGTGAGAGGTTTGCTTGGGCCTGGGAAATCAAGGCTGCATTGAGCCATGATCATGCTACTGCACTCCAGTCAGCTTATTGTGTTATTGATTTTCTCTAATAACTTTGTTTTCGATTTCATTAATTTTTGCTCTTATTTCTATTATTTCCTTCCTTCTGCATGCTTTGGGTTTATTTTCTATTTTTCTAGGTCAATGAAGGAAGAGCTTATTGTTTTGAGACTTTCCCTCTTTTCTAATGTATACCTTTAGTGCTATACATTTCCCTCTCAGCACTGCTTTAGCTATGCCCCACACATTTTGATATGTTGTATTTTCACTTTTATCCAGTTCAAGGTATTATCAAAACTTCCCTTGAGATTTTATCTTTGACCCATGGATCATTTAGAAATGTGTTTAATTTCCAAGTGTTTGGAGATTTTCCTGTTATCTTTCTGCCATCAATTACTAGTTTGGTTTCACTGTGGTTACAGAACACATCTTATGATTTCAATTATTTTACATTTGTTGAGGTCTATGTTTTGGAAGAGGATATGGTATATTTTAGAATATGTTCCATAGGCACTTGAAAGTATATTCTGCTGTTGTTGGGTACAGTCTATTAGATCCTGTTGGTTGATAGTGTTGTTGAGTTCCTTTATATCCTTGATTTTTAAATTTCTATTTATTTATTTATTTTTATTTGTTTATTTTTGAGATGGAGTCTCACTTTGCTGCCCAGGCTGAAGTGTAGTGGCATGATCTTGGCTCACTGCAACCTCTGCCCCCTAGGTTCAAGGAATTCTCCTGCTTCAGCCTCCTGAGTACCCGGGACTACAGGTGTGTGCCACCACACCCAGCTATTTTTTGTAATTTTAGTAGAGACAGGGTTTTACCATATTGGCCAGGCTGGTCTTGAACTCCTGACCTCAAGTGACCCACCTGCCTAGGCCTCCCAGAGTCTTTTTATTTATTTATTTATGGAGACAGGGTCTCATTCTGTTGCCCAGGCTGGAGTGCAGTGGCATCATCACAGCTCACTGCAGCCTTGACCTCCTGAGTTCAACAGGTTCTCCCTCCTCAGCCTTTGGAGTAGCTGGGACTACAGGCATGCACCACTACACCGAGCTAATTAAATTTTTTTTTTTTTTGTAGAGACAGGGTCTCACTATGTTGCCCAGGCTGATCTCAAATTCCTGGGCTCAAGTGATCCTCCTGCCTCGGCCTCCCAAAGTGCTGGAATTACAGGTGTGAGCCACCATGCCTGGCTTGATTTTCTTTTTAATTGTTCCCTTTTCATTAGTTATTTAAAAATACCAAATTGCTGATATAATAGTAATAATAATTGATTTTAGTGTTTATTATATGCAAAACATTCTGTTAAGTCTTTTGCATGCATTATCTTATTATTATTATTATTACTATTATTTTAAGTTCTGGGACACATGTGCTGAACGTGCAGGTTTGTTACATAGGTTTACATGTGCCACGGTGATTTGCTGTGCCTATCAACGGATCATCTAGGTTTAAGCTCCGCATGCATTAGGTATTTGTTCTAATGCTCTCCCTCCTCTTTTCCCCCATCCCCCGACAGGCCCCAGTGTGTGATGTTCCCCTCCCTGTGTCCATGTGTTCTCATTGTTCAACTCCCACTTATGAGAGAACACATGCATTATATTATTTAATCCTCCCAATAAGCCAATGTGTTACATACTATCATTATCGTCATTTTGCTGAGGCTCAGAAAGGTTAAGTGACTTGATACCAAGATAATACAGACAGTAAGTGGCAGAGCTGACATTACCCTGACATCAGTGTGGGGTTGCCTGACTTCCAACCGTGTGCACATAACACCTATGCAATCTGAGGTTCCATCAGGATCCTAGAAGGGCTGATAAGTTTTCTTCCAGTTCACATTTGCATAAGGATGTAAGTGGTTATGGGGGAAATCTCATCAAGGAGTGGTAAGCAGACTTTAATGTGATCCCCAACAATTCCTGCTTCTTAGTATCTGTCCCTGCATAATTCCTTCCTCTTGAGTATGGGCTGGACCAAGTGACTCACTTCTAATGAAGAAAATATGGCAAAAGTGATATGAGGTCACTTCTAAGACTAGGTTACAAAAGAACCGTAGTTTCCATCTGGGGCCTGTTTTCTCTTGCTTTCACTCTCACCTGCTTTGAGTGAAGCCAGGTGCCATGTTTTGAGCTGGCCTAGGAAGAAGTTTATGTGGCAAAGAGTTGATATCTCTGGCCCACAGCCAATGAGGACCTAAGGCTTACCACGAGCCATGTGAGTGAGCTTGGAAGCACATCATCCCCCAAGGAAGCCACACGTCCTCATGCCCAGGGCTCCAGCTGACACCTTGACTGTGACACTGGGGTGAATGACCTCTAGGCCTCCTTTGTTTCATTTCTGGTTGCTTCCATGGCTCAGACAGAAAATGGAGTGGTAAAGTGGAGGAGCAAATGGCAGCCATAATCTGGAGGAGTGAAAGAGGTGTGGGAAGGGTAGCAGAGGCACAGGAATGGCCTCACTCTTCTGCACACATGATGGCCCTATGCAGGAGGGAGGAGGATGGAGAGGAAAGCCTCTCCTCCCAACAATGTATCGGTGGAAATGGAGCCTAATCTCAATTGCTTCTTGCTCTTGCTCCAAAATCAACTGCCCTCAGTTGACAGTCATTGCACATGCCTCTTCCTTTTGCTGTGTACCTGTGGTTACACTGTCCTTCTCTTCCTTGGAAATTTAGCCCAGGTTACAGTGCTGCTGTATATGGCTCCACAGATTGTATGCTATAAAAATCCAGATGGAACCATTCATATCCTATGAGAAGATCTGAGAAGTCATCATCCAGAAATCTTTCCACATTATTACCACTGAATTCTCATCATTTCAGTGCATTAACAAATATTTGAACACCTATTAAGTGCCAAGTGTTTTTCTACATGTTGGAGATTTAGCAGTGAACAAGATGGATGCAGTTTCTCTTGTAGGAGTTGGTACAGGAATAAGATGATAACCATATAATAGACAAAGTAAATTTAGATGTTATAAAGAAAAGGTTGCATATGTTGGGGGTGAGGGAAAACTTTAGCTGGAATGCTAGGGAGATACATTCTCGTGTTCTTCAATAATCTACACGACCATATCCTGTCAACAACAGATGTTCTGTACTTAACTATTTCTTTTTTTTTTTAAACCTGAAATAGCAGACAACATGTTGATATGTATACATTGGGTATTTGATGCAATGTAATAGAGTTAATTTCTTATTAGCTTTTGCATTTGTCCTAGCAGGATGAAATAGGGTTTTAAGAGAATGCAAATTACTCAATAAACTGAGTAGGAATGTTTAGAAAATTTTATTCCTCAATACTTATAAGATTAAGCATACTTTTGTGGTTTTGGTAGTGCCAGAGAGACATTTTGCAAATTCAGTACATTCTTGACATTTGTGAGCTATGTTTTCTAAGACCTAGGAGAGTTTTCAAAGTTACAAATTCCACTACAGCACATAATTTCCCCATAAAACACGGTAAAATATAACTGATACATTTAAATATCCTTTGCGTCTTTAATGGTTTTCTATAAGTACAGGGCTAAAAAATTTGTCGAGTTGTTTTGCGGCTAAGACCCTTCATATCCTTCGACTTTCACTTTCATTACCAGTATTAGTCACCCCTCAACTCCCAAAACTAAAAGTCAAGGTTAAAAAAAAAACAACCATGAAAGATACTACATCCTTGACAATGAATAGAAAAGTATCAGAACATACAAAAGTGTTAGCACAAAAGGCTGGCCCACTCTTGGGATAGGGACCCACTCAATGCACTAGCTCAGAGGGCCTGTGACTCAAATGAAGCATTAAGAAAATGAGAAATCACTATGAGTCATCAACGATTAGGGTTACTGAAAAATAACTGAAACTAAGAATGTTAAATCCACAGATGCTAAAGGTCTTCTGGTATCTAAATTACCGACCTATAGCAGGAGGGCACAAGCAACCCCTTGTTCATCTCTTTATTGTTAGAGCATATGTGGAATGATTTTGAGGAGGAAGTCAAGTAATGTAGAACTTTCTGAGCTGGATATCTTGTAAGAAATTATTTGGAACACCACAGATTGGGTTTTTAGCTGTGCCATATATGCATTGCTAGGTTAGTTCCTAATTTGTCACAAATTCAAAAAGGCTCTGAACTTCAGTTTCTTTCTCTGTAATGAGAGCTGCCAATTCCCACTTCCACGGGCACAGGTGAGGATAAGCTGAGCCAGGTTTACAAGAGGTCTTCATAAACATGAAAGTAGCCCATGGAATCAAGGTGTTACTGTTATTCAATCAGGTATCATTGGTTTCAAATTCCCACTTCATTTGTTAAGCAGAATAAAAACACAGGGAAGCACTGACTAGCTGAAATGGACATTGTGTAAAGGGTTTAACTTACTTCTTTTACAAACCACTGACAAAAGGCAGGACCGATCCATTCTCTGGCGTGAATACCACAGTCTATCCAAACAGCTCTTTTGAGTCGTGAACGTCTGCCCAGCTGAAAACAAGAGCATTCACAGTAACCAACTCAGGCTTTTAGATTCACTGACCAGCATAATTTAATAAGGTTTCAGCATAATTCTTCATTATAGTGTGGTTCATTAACTAACGCATAAAAAGGACAAAGGGAGTTCCTATCTATCTCGAAAGTCCAGGCTTGTTTATGCAGAAACAATACATTTATTGTCCTAATTATAATAAAAGAACCAGAAAGCACAAAAGGGAAAGGAAAATCTCTAAAATAGGTTGCTTCTTTATTTTTAAAAATTTTTTATTTTAATTAATTAATTAATTTTTAAGAGATGAGTTCTTGCTATGTTGCCAAGGCTGGTCTTGAACTCCTGGTCTCTTGCAATCCTCCTGGCTCAGCCTGCTTCTTCATTGTAATATAGTATGTGACTGTTAAGTAAAAAGCTAAGTCCTCTCTCATCCCCTTTCTCTCTCCATCCCAAGGAATAGTTCTTAAATAATAGCTATATTTTATAGGTGGATAAAGTCAAATTTTATTATACCATGAAATGAAAACATAAAACAACTTGATTTCTAGAATCAAGTGGCAGATTTTTTTTTACAATCCAACTATATCAATATTACTTTTAACCTGGTTGCTAGCCGAGAAATCAATAGGAGCTCCTGTCATTATAATTACAGGGGATCTAATTTTAATTCGTTCATTAATTCACTCCACAAATACTTCAGGAAATCTTTTTTAATGTCAGACATTGTGCTCAGTACTGGAGATTCAAACATGAACAGACAAGGAATTTATATGCTAGTGGGGAGGGCAAACATGTAAGCAATCAATCAACAATTATGATGTGAATATCTATAAGTTACCATGGGAACATAAGAGTGTTATGTTGAATTTTTGTAAGTAATAAAAGGCGGCTCCTCAGAAGAGGAGCACTTGAGTATTTCAGCAAGACATAAAGCTTGTTTGGCAGACAAGTTGGAGGAAGGCATGTCAATCCTGGAAGAGAATCTGAGCACACCATATTGGAGGAACTGTGCCTGCAGTTTGAGGAAGGAACAGCAGATAAAGCTCAACGTGGATTCCCTGGATACTAAATAAAGGAGATGAGCTTCCTCCTGTATTCTATGGCGGGCTGTGTCTGTGTGTGTGTGTGTTTGTGTGTGTGTGTTTGCTTGCTCATGTTTGAGGGCTCATATTGTGTGTGGAGGATGGATTAGAGCATGAGAGGGTCAAGAATGGGGGCTCCAAGGAAGCTCAGCAGTGAGGCAACTACTGCAATAGTCCAGGGAGAACAGACACAGAGAGAAGTCAGGGTAATAGCTATGAGAACAAGAGAAGCAACTGGGGCAGATCTGAAATATTCAGAAGAAAAAATGGTCAGCTTTTGGTGGTAATTTAAAGTGAATAGTTAAAGAAGAGGAACTTAGGATGATGCCCATGTTTCTGAATTGGGAGGAGAGGGATGCCATTCTGAATCTGAGGTGCTTTTCTGAATATCCAGGGAAGAGTGTCAAGTAGGCAGTGGGGGTGAATTTAAGGTTCCAGAGGGTGGACTGCAATGGATACAGAGGTCTGGGATGACTGCTGAAATTATGGGCTAGCTGTGTCTATCTAGAGAGTGTTTGTGGTATGAAAGTAGGGCTGAGGATAGAGTCTCAGGGATTACCTGAACCTAAGAAAGAACAAGGGGAAAGGAGCCAGTGAGTGAGACCCAGATGGTCAGAGAGACAGGAGGAGAATCAACTAGGAGTGGCTGCTGGCCTTGGAAAGAAGTTTTAGAAGAGCTGTGGGGGCAAAGGCTGGTGAGTCAAAGTCTGAATGATAGGACAGGAAATAGAGATGGTGATTAGAGGTCAGTCTTTTTAGAAGTTTGGCTGAGAAAGAATGGAGAGCTATAGGTCAGTAGACAGAAGAGAATGCAGGGTCAAGAGATGGATGAGAATAATGCGTAGCTTCTGCATTAGTTTGTTTTCACGTCTCTGTAAAGAACTACCTGAAACTGGGTAGTTACAAATAAAAGAGGTTTAATTGGCTCAAGAGTCCTGCAGGCTGTACAGGAAGCATGGCTGGGGAGGCCTCAGGAAACTTAGAGTCACGGCAGAAGGCGGAGAGGAAGGAGGCACATCTTACATGGTGGAGCAGGAGGAAGGGAGTGAAGGGGGAAGGGCTACACACTTTTAAACAATCAGATCTCATGAGAACTCACTCACTATCACAAGAAGAGCAGGGGGAAATCTGCCCTCATGATTCAATCACCTCCCACCAGGTTCCTCCCGCAACATTGGAAATTACAATTTGATGTGAGATTTGGGTGGGGACACAGAGCCAAACCATATCAGCTTCTTACACATTTATATAGTTTTGCGTTGGTTCATCTTAAGCAGCACCAACTCACAAATACTTCACATCGATAACTGAAAATGTTAGCAACAGTATTCTCTGGAATATCCAATGGCAAAAATGAAATATGGCTCAGAAACCTAAGGGAAAATATTTCTGAGATTATCAGATGATGTTAAACATGAGACTCTATAAAAGATCATTTCATTTCTTTTCCCCATAAGTCAAAGTTGAAAAAGATGAATATTTGATAAACATTATGTATTTACATAGCAATTGCTTATTTTTACCTTTAAAATAAAAAGAGATCTTCCCTCGTATGATCTTCCAATAGAGAACATGTGAATGAGGCCTGAGTGAGTTTTATTCAGATGATGCATCCAATTTTGAATCTAAGAGCAAATAAATAAAAACTATGTTAGACTCTCTCACAATAATGGAGCTTCTAGAGAACAAAAGGAAACAAAAAGACAACAGTAGGTCTTAGAATTCAAGGAGTGCACATGGAATATAAAATTGAACAAAAACCTACTTTCTATTTTTAATTTTCTTTGGGATACTTAAAATTACATTTAATTTTCTGCCTTTACAGATAGTAGCTTATGGCTTTATATTGTTCTTCCATTATCTACCATATATCATTAATATACTAGTTACAGATTTTTATTAAAAATTGATGTGTTCTGGTTTCTTTTTGAAAATCAGAATTTATTTCTATTTTCCACAAGTATTTAAGAGGAAAAGAAATAAATCAACTTTAGGAAAACTGTCCAAACTACTTGAAAGTGTTTCTTAAAGTCCCATATATTACAATTTGCCACTGAACAGAGGATGCTAAGAAAAAGGCATTATCTTTTTTCATTAAAAGGTTCTTCTACTGAGCTACACATCAGAGGGCAAACTCTGAATAATTTCTCCAGTGATAGTGACACATTTGCATTGATCCATTCATATACACTTACCTGTCATCAGGAAAAGATACATTTGAATGAATAAGGTGCTTCATTCCTGACTTAAAAGCCTTATAAGGTGTAAAAAAATAACACAAAAGTGTCCTATCATTTTATGGTATAAAAGGATCAATGTTGAAAAAAATAGCTAAATATATTCAGGAAAGCACCCATACATTCTTTTCTTTCTATTCGTATTTCATCTAATGAGCAGGATGTTTGTGTGTGTGTATATACACATACATTATGCATATCTATATTATATTTGTAAAATTTGACTTTTTTTAGTGCATGTTAGCAGTACTTCTGTGTGCAAAGTTATCTAAAACCTTTCTATTGCTTCTAAGCTTCAAAACATGTTGAGACATGAAATATGTGGAGATAATTTTGAAAGGAGAGTTGTCATCAAGAGAACCAAAAACCGTCTTAAGAATAGAGCAGCATCTCATTTATTTTATGTCTGGCATTCCTTTGTTCAATTCAGAGGAAGCATGGAAAATGTATGATTCATTCATTTATTCCTCTGTCAACAACTGTGTATTTGGAGGTCTCTATTTGCCTGCCACTGGGGTTATAGTGGTGAATAAGAAAGAAATGGCCTGCCTTCATGGAACTTGTAGCTTATTAGGGGTGAAAGGCATTAATAAAATAATCACATACTGTGATAGTTTTAAATTATGTAATTATGTGATTATTTTATTAATGCCTTTCCCTGTGCTACGGGGGCATGTAATTCACTGGGTGTTGGTGGAGGAGGGGTTTAAATCCAATATAGGAGAATAGGAACAGCTACCTTTTTGCTTAAGCTGAGATTTGCAGAACAACAAGCTGTCCAGGTGAATAGTAAAGGATGAGGCAGTGTGGATGAGGGGGCTGTCAGTTCTCCAGGTAGGATAAAAACTCATGTTTAAAGGTGCAGAGGTGCCACAAATGAAGCTTTGCCTTTGAGAGTTCTCAACTTTGCAGAGGGTGCAAGTAAGGTCCACTCTACTCATCATTTTCTTAAACTCTGGTTAGCTTTACATTTCTTGACTTCTTAGTGGAGGCCATTATAGCTATAATTATAGCAACATTTCCCCACTCTTTCATTGCACTTCCTACATCCTATGTAAAAGTGGTATGGGTAAAGCAAGTGAAATTAAAATTATTTTGATACTTCTTAGATACCGTCAAAGACTTAATAGAGGAGATAAGGTGCCTGGGCCATTTAAAAGCTACACATATTCTTCACATAGTACCTTCTCTGTCTTTATGCTTCTCCCCCAGAAGCATAAAGCACATCATTTTCTCCCTTAGACCTAAATGATAAAGACGCCTCTGTAAAAAACCAGAAAAAGCTCTTTTGATTACATACCTCTTCTAAGGAGTGATAAACTTCATAATTATATCCAGAGAGGGATCTTCGGTTTCTCTGGGTTTGCAAGTTGCTTCCCTTCTCTAGTGTTTTCTGAAGATCTTCTATGAGGATCCTGGATTTGGAACGACAGACATGATGAAAAGTAAATTGAGATATTGCAAAAATCAGGCAACATCCAAAGAAAATCATATGCATCTATGTAAAGAAAGACTGTGGTGATCAATATTTCTAAAAATACCAAATGTTGGGAAAATGTTATTTTTCAGGAAATGAAAACTGTTACATAAGTGGTGTAATGAATTTAAAGTGTAAAATTATAGGCAGATGTCCTCCAATGACAGTAGTAGTAACAATAGCTGTTGATTCACAGCCACAACAACCGAATGATGGCTACGAGCGCTTAGATTTACTGAGTACTACTTACCTACCAGCAGCCAGGCACTGTGCTATGTATTTTATGTACAAAATCTTAGTTAATAGCCCTATAGTCTATGTGGTAGATTTTCTTGTTATTGGTATTTTTAAAATGGGGAAACTGAGTCTCAAAAGGGTTAAGAACTCACCAATATCACTTTTCTGGTCAGTGCCATGCCAGAATTTGAACTTGGAAGGTGAACCCAAATTCCAATCTTGAGATTCTAGGTCCAGGGTCATTTCATGAAAACTGAGCCTAGGCTTCTCTTCCGTGCCCACACCACCTTCTTTTTCCTGCTGCTTCTTCCTGCACACATCCCTTCCATCACCAAAGAGACTGTGCTCACGTCACTACCCAGCACCCCTGACCCAAGACAGAGAGAAAAGGGAAAGGGGAAAAGAAGCTACAGTCCTCAAGAGGAAACTGAAGAAATACCCAGAGTTGGAAAAAGTGATTTCACTACCTGCCAGTGTCAAGAATGCCAAGAGAAGAGAAGCTCAGCCAATTATAGTGAATGCATTTGGAAATTAAAGGCTGAGGCCAGGGCGGGTGATTCCAGGCTTTGTGGAACCAGCTCCAGGTGGAGTCATTAGTGTTCTTGATGTGACATGTGAGTTAGATAAATACAGGCTTGTCTTCTCAATGCTCACCAGCCTCCACTAACTAGAGTTCCACACGGTAGCAAAGCACTTCAGTCATTTGCATTACTTAAACTAGCCGGGCGAGGTGGCGGGCTCCTGTAGTCCCAGCTACTCGGGAGGCTGAGGCAGGAGAATGGCGTGAACCCGGGAGGCGGAGCTTGCAGTGAGCTGAGATCCGGCCACTGCACTCCAGCCTGGGCCACACAGCGAGACTCCGTCTCAAAAAAAAAAAAAAAAAAAAAAAAAAAAAAAAAAAAAAAAAAAAAAAGATGTTAGAAAGCCTCCCAGTGATTTTACTGGGCCTGGCAGGTGGCTAAAAAGCTTTGCTTTTGTATTTTATTTTCCAAAAGAACCTGTTGTTTAACGGTTTAAGTGCTATTAAAAGAACATATAATGGCATCTTGAAATAACTTTCAAGGCTGAAAGTTATTTAAAGCCTTTAATATTGTTTTAAAAATTATTTTTAAAAATTATCTTGAATCACCTAAAGAAATATTTTCCATTCTGTGAAGGAAGTAAATTAACTTAGGGTCATACTGGGTATAGGACATTCTTTTTCATTTATTTATTTGTTATTTATTGAGCACCTACTATGGACAAAGCACTTAATCAGGAATTGATCATTGGCTTACTGCTTTTTTTGTTTCTATTTTTGATTTTAAAATTGAAAACATTTTAGAAATCAAGGTAAGGTGAGGAGGTTCAAAGCTTGGTTAAGTCCCTGACGGCTGCTTGCAGTGGCTCAAAATGTCAATGGGAGGTTGTTGTTGGTTTGAACACCATCTGTATTAGTGCTTTCTTTTTTACCCTCAAACTAAGAAGCTACAGATGATTAGGCTTGTATGGGTTAAAGAATTTTACAATATTGCTAAGGTAAGTCTTGAGCCAAATGAACCTCCACGTCAATTTTCTAACTTCCTTGTGTTAGGAGAGAATCTGGGATGGTCAAGAGGGATGCGAGTTTGACTAGGGCTGGGGTGGTTACAAATTGTCAACGTATTCCAATACTGCAGGGAACCTTCAGGTATGTTTCCCTCACCAAGATCATCTATTATTTCTCCTGGCTACTTTTTTCGATCCCAAGAAACTAAGGGAAAAAAAAATGTAGATGGATTTGCCAAAGGCAGAAATCTATACTAGAATCTCCTTCTGAATTTCCAATTGTTAAATTTTGTGGTACTTTGTTATGGTGGCCCCAGCAAACCAACCCAGGTCTCTGTTCAGTAACTTACATTGCACCCAAATGCAGGCCCTAGATCAACCTTAAATTAAAAAATAATTGTGACACTGGAGGTCAAGTCCCATTTTCCTTGTTAAGTAGTTGACTAGAAACTAGCATATCCATGACAAACCTATGAAATGGAGTCTCAGAATGGTCTTTGTAAGCTGTTGTAGTTTCTTACTTCTTCACAGCCTGTGATGATTCCTACTCCAGTTGTGTATATTCCTGTAATGGTGACTAGAACTATTATAAACTTTCTGACTGATGCCATTACTCAGTACAAAACCACCTCCTCAAAGTTTCCAGGGTGGGGAGGGACCCTCAAAAAATAGAATTTTTTTTTTTTTTGAGGAGTCTTGCTCTGTCACCCAGGCTGGAGTGCAGTGGTGTGAACTTGGCTCACTGCAACTCCACCTCCCAAGTTCAAGTGATTCTTGTGTCTCAGCCTCCCGAGTAGCTGGGATTATAGCCACCCACCACCATGCCCGGCTAATTGTATTTTCAGTAGAGACCAGGTTTCACCATGTTGGCCAAGCTGGTCTTAAACTTCTAACCTTAGGTAATCCACCAGCTCAGCTTCCCAAAGTGCTGGGATTACAGGTGTGAGCCACCACGCCTGGCCAAAAAATAGAAATTTCATGACCAGCTTTTACAGGTATTTACTTTATAGAATGACCAAAATGTTTTATGGTAGAATGAATCATTCCTTAGAGGGGAACTGATCACCTAGGGGCCGGACACATGGAGTCACATTACCTCCACTTTAAAAATCACTATAGCTATACATTATGTATTCTCGTACAGAGTAAATGACAATCTTTTGAAAATACTCCAGGCTACAATACTAAAAGTCAATTAAAATGATCTCTACCTACTGGGCCCATGGAATTTAATTGACTCATATGTTATTATCTTGAGACCAACGAAATGAATAATTCTAAATGACTGTTCTCCATGAAGAGGCAACTGATTTAAAACACTCATTTTTTAGACTTTATTCTCTGTGACATGAAGTGTGATATTTTATTCTATATCAGTTCCACATGACCTATATTTAATGACAGGAAATAGAGATTTGTTAAACTAACTGGTATATTCTTTTCTACTGAATAGTAATTAATGAAGCATGTGAGTGGTTACTGAGCACCTATAGATATAATTGCCAAGCTGTTTCCTGTCAGGCATTCAGAGAATCAGAGTAGGCCTTTAAAGCTAGAGCAATGACTAAAATGTGTCCAGTATGAACAATAGTTTTATGCACAGCTGTGATTCTATTCTAGAAGCACAGATAAAATACCTTTCTGTAAAAAGCATATCAGTACTTTAATAAAGCTGTAAATATCCTTCTCACAGGGCAGTCTCTGTGTGGACCAGAGATGTCACTGCCATTTGGCACCTCTTGGCTCAGCCCTCCAGAGAGCCTGGGCCCTCACTATTAACTCACAGAGCCATCAGCCCACCCTAGGTCCCAGGCCCTCCCAGACCCCCAAACTCTGTGCCAGTTTTGACAGTACAACAACTTGCTAAAAAGTTTGGGTAGGTGAAGTAGTCACTTACACTCATGCCTCTCAACCCCAAAATCTTAGGATTCCCAGCAAAGCATAAGTGACTCCCTTCCTCTCTGTCTCATCTCATTAAGTCACCACACTGCACTTCTCCTAGATCTTCCACTGACGTCCCTTCTCTTCTCCACCTGCTTTTCCCTATGCCCGCTGGAGTCTCCCTTCCTTTGTAAATTAACTTCCTACATTCTCTAGCCTCTTCAGGGAACTCTTTTTTCTCATCAGACATTTGACTTTTTAAAGGATACACATTCTTTTGTGGCTTTCTATTCCCAGTCTCCCTCTCCACCTGCCTACCGTGGGGTAGAAGGGAGGAAGGTCAGCATATTCTCCTGTATGCCATGAATCTTCTGGCTTCCAGGGAACGCTCATTCTCTCTGCAACATCACGCCACTTCTTGCTGCTTTCCTCGAACTCTTGGCTCTGCCTCGATGTTCCTGCCCCAGAAGTACATTTTCTCCCTCCTCCTCTAATCTTGCCATCAGCCAAGGAGATTCAAGAAGATTCTCTGGTGATTTAGGTCACCCGTTCTTGACTGCACCAGCCTCAAAGATATCCACACAACACTCCCCTTCAATAATCTCTGTGGCTACCCTGTGGATCTTGTCACCAGCCATAAACATTCTACCCTAGCACTCTGAGCATCCAACTACTCACATTTTGTCAGAACTTCTTTCCTTCCCATTTGTTTCCCTCAGTAACACTACATTGTTTTCAATACAAAGACCTTAATATCTTCCCTGATTCTTCCATTTGGTCCCCTTATCCCTCCTAGATGCTCCTGCCTTCCAATCCATATTAGACCCAGGGATGAATACTTGAACTAGTATCTCACTAAGGACCTCAACTTTCTTGCCACCCTGACCTTTCCATGGTCCTATCCAACAGAACCTCCACTCTGTATCAGTGCTACAATCTCTCATCTCTGCAACAACCACTTCTCTTTGTTCATACCCCAGTTTTTCTTTTGGTAATACCCTTTAACCCCTCCTTCCTTACTTTCAGTAGATAATTTTGCTTCTTCATTCATCCAGAAAATTTAGCCATTGGCTGTAATCTTTTTTGACGTGTCCACTTTCCTCTCTACAATCTTAAGTAGATCCACCACATTTATCTCTTTAGTTTTAGAAAATGAGGTATCCTTCCTGCTGTTCAGACACTTTTCTTTCTGCACATTCTCTCTGACATCATGGATGTCTTCCTCCCTACAGGCGCTTCCCTCAGCCTACAAATACCTCACGACTTCCCCCCTACACAAACAAATCCCAAATCTACCAGGTAGGCATCAGTGATGCATCTCTTCCCAGTCACTTCTCATTCTCTGCTTCTCTTATTCTAACTGCTAAGAACAGGAATAGACTCTGCTGCTGTGTGTTCTCACCTCCTGTTCACATCTATGTCTTCTAGTGCGAACATTCTAATCCACCTTTAGAGTCATCAATGTTCTTTCTATTGCCAGATCCAAAGGAAACTGGTTGGTCCTTTGCTTGCTGGATATCACTGCAGCACTTGGTACTCTGGACCCATCTCTTTCTTTAAAGTCTTGCTTTTCTTCTTCAGCTCCTCTGACTATCTTCTACTTGCTCTTTTCCTTTTTTTTGAGACAGGGTCTCACTCTGTTGCCCAGGCTGGAGTGCAGTGGTGCGATCTCAGCTCACTGCAACCTCTGCCTCCTGGGTTCAAGTGATTCTTCTGCTTAGCCCTCCGAGTAGCTGGGATTACAGGCGTGCATCACCATGCCTGGCTAATTTTTGTATTTTTAGTAGAGACAGGGTTTCACCATGTTGGTCAGGCTGGTCTTGAACTCCTGACCTCAGGTGATCCGACCACCTCAGCCTCCCAAAATCTGGGATTACAGGTGTCAGCCACCGCACCTGGCCCCACCTGCTCTTTTCTTATTCCTCTAACCATTTTTTTTTTTTTTAAACTAACCCTCAAAATATCTAAATCTGTTCAAGTTTGTCTACTCAGTTACCCAAGCTAGAAAACTTGGAGTCATCCTTTCACTTCTTCCTTTCCTACTTAACATCCAACATGAGGAGAGTCTGCTCTGACATATTTTTTTAATGCTCTCATGATCCTACTACTCTGGTCCTACTCAGAGCCTCATTCCCTCTTCCCTGGACTAGTGTTTCCTATCCCCTCCACCTGACCCCACTGGCATGCACCTCCTTTGCAATGGGGCAGCACCACCCACAAGACAAAGTCTGAGCTGCTGCCCCTGCACATAAGATTTCCCACCATTGGAACTCCCTATTTCTCCAGCATCATTTCTTTCTGCCCTTTGACTTGCACTTCATACACTAACCACTCTGCACTCATATGCTGCTTCTTCCTTTGCTTGTGTGGTCCCCTCTGCTTCTGCCTGGCTGGCATAGCTCCTGCAGAAAGCCTTTTCCACTCCTGCCTTCTCATCCACTCTCTAGGCCTTGCTAGGCTGCTTTCCTTTCTTCACAGAAAAATGTCTGTTGTTTCACTGATCACTTAGCGGTAACAGTGAATAGTGAAATGAAAGGTCCACATGGTTGCTCCCATCCCTCACTGGACTAATAAGCTCTTCAAGGTGAATATATTCACGTCAGTTTTCCCCATATGAAAAATTGTACCAAACACACTGTCATAAGCGCTTGATAAATAACCTACATATAACTACCATTTGGTTCAGTTTAGTACAAACAAATTTTATAGCAAGTGAAAAGGAATGCTTACTTGTACCGGATGTTGGCTTCCTGTAAGAAGGCTAACAGGGCTCGGGAACCGTTTTGGGGGATATGGACATCAGTAACTGTTCCCTCTGATACATAGGAGATACTGCTGGGCTGCCACAGGTCCACCTGTAGTGCAGGAACCAACCTATAATTCATGTCCAACTTAGTGGGGGAAAATCTGTGTCACGATGTCAAACACATTCTTTTGTTTGCATATAGTAACCAAACATATTTTGGAATTAGACTTAACGCTTTCATCATCAGGGTAAAACTATTTTATCTTGAATTTGAGTTTCCAAATTATATCATATCCATATAGAATTTGGTAATTGGCATGTAATAGTTTGAAGACCAATAATATTAAAGCTACAAGGTAAAAATGAGATAAAATAGTTATAGGTATAATTTTGATATTGTTTTAAAATTATTTGCCATGCAAATACTTGAAAAACTGCAAGAAAAAAAGATATAAATCACCCTTCATCCTACCACACAAAAACACTGTGGTAGCTGGGGAGTATTTGGTAATTTCAAATGGAACGTTCTCTCATTCTTGGTCTTTTTCTTTTCTTTCTTTTTTCTTTTTTTTTGAGACAGAGTCTTTCTCTGTCACCCCGGCTGGAGTGCAGCGGCATGATCTCAGTTCCCCGCAATCTCCGCCTCCCGGGTTTAAGCGATTCTCCTGCCTCAGCTTCCCAAGTAGCTGGGATTATAGGTGCATGCCACCAGGTCCAGCTAATTTTTGTATTTTTCTTTTTTTTTTAGTAGAGACAGGGTTTCATCATATTGGCCAGGCTTGTCTTGAACTCCTGACCTCAAGTGATCCGCCTTCCTTGGCCTCCCAAAGTGCTGGGATTAAACATGTGAGCCACGGCGCCCCGCCTAGATGGAACATTCTCTAGATGCCTGTTCTTCCTCCAACACATGCCTTTCTCCAATTCCTACTCAGCCTTCACTTGTCAATATAAACGTCCCTTTTCAAGGAAGACTTGGCTGCTAGGGTAGATCTCCTTGTCGTAGCTCTTAGAGAACCTGGTGCTTCTTTCATGATGTAACTTCCTCTTGCCAGAAAGTAAGCTCTGGGAGGGCGAAGGGTTTGCCTATTTGGTTGCCACCCGTCCTGAAACAGTGCCTTACGTAAATTAGCGACTCAGTATTTGTTGCATGAGGGTAGACCTCCCCCTATTTAGTAATTCACTACATGTTCAGTATTTTGCAGGAGAGCAGAAGCCACATCTGTTTCCTTACTATAGTGTCCCCAGTGCCTTAGCCAGTGCTCTGTGCCTGGTAGGAGCTTGGCCTTCATCAAAGGCATGATCGAACGCAGATGGAAGGGAGGAAAGCCCTATCTCTGCAGGAGCTTGGAGCATCATTTCTAATTAGGCACCGTTTGTCTTCACAGTCCTGCCTCTGTCTGCCCCTGACTGCTCTGGGCCTCCCTCTTCCTGCATCTCCAGTCTTGGAGGATGCTGCAGGGCCTTGATCTCTGCTAAGCCCTTATCTGATAAGGTTTAGTTACTTTATCTTCACTTAAGTGTCAGTGCCTGCATTCTGTGAGGAACTCTAGAAGACCAAAAATACTTTGTGACTCAGGAAAATAAACCTCTAATGATACAATTTAGTCTGGAACAGGGTAGAGAGGCTTTTATTTTGGGGACAAAGAGTCTACCTGTTTTCTTTCATGCAGCTGACTCCTCCACTGGCTTGCAAGGGCAAATATGACTC
Organism: Papio anubis; assembly: GCF_008728515.1. Lineage (NCBI taxonomy): Eukaryota > Metazoa > Chordata > Mammalia > Primates > Cercopithecidae > Papio > Papio anubis. The sequence continues at coordinate 63,258,616 of NC_044983.1, forward strand.
AGCTAACATGCCAGTCCAACAATCAGTGCACAACAGAAGTGTGAGGCTGGAAGGGATGCTGAGAGGTCATTCAATCCATCTGTCAGCCCTTGGGCAAGGACACATCTAGGACTGCACCAAACTGTCCCCAGTAGGTGTGTCTAAACCAAATCTTTTAAGTCTTCAAATAAAGGAGAGTCAACAATATCCTAATTGAACTCATTCACATTTAACAAGATTGTCAGACATTTTTCTTAATCCCTTCTATTGCAGCATAGTTTCGTTTTTTTTTTTTTTTTTTGGTGTTCTGTTCTTCAGTGAGGAATAGCTGGTTTCTTGCCTTTATAAGAAAAAGCATGTTGGTATCTTTCACTTTTCTTTACATATTAGATTTTCTAATCCTTTAGAAGATTGAATCTTTGGGACTTGCCTCTAAACCCATTACAGAGACAGATTTTTGATATTAAGGATAACAGTTTGCTGCCACCCCTTAATGCCAGTGAATATGAGGAAATTGTGCTGTATTCAGAGGATAGAGAGGCACAGGTAGCTAAAATAATATAAATTACCACTCTGGAGATGAGTCCGTAAGTGCTATTTTCTGGGGGTACATGCTGAAATAAGAATCCTCATCCCACAGAAGAGAGCAGCTTCTCCACAGGAAAGTTCCATGAAATCGACCCTACAGCAAGGCTTGGAGAAGGCTTCCTGGGAAACCTTCTCAGAAAGTGTGCTTAGAAATGTGCTCAGAAAGCTGTTGGCCTAAAGGACACTGATAAAAAAGAACTTGCAAAATCAGGAATTCTATTCTGGTGTGATATTATGAAAGTAAATGAAAATGAATTATTGGTTTTTCTCCAGTAATATTTTAAAGAAAGGGTATCTGAATAAGCAGCATGGATATTTCAGTCGGGGTGGTGGCAGGCAGGTGCCTATAGAAGACATATGGGACAGTAATTACCATCTGAGATTTATAATGTTTCATCTGCTTTATAGAAATCTCTAATCTTTTCAATAACACTTTGAGGAGGAATTAATTGTAGATACATTTAATGAAGGAAAAGATTCAGGTTCATAGAGGCTAAGTCATTTCCCCAAGGTTGCACAGGTACAAAATGGCTGATACAGGACATGCTTCACAGCAGTGCCCCTAATTTACTGACCCGGTTCTTGTCTTCAGGATCTTCTGAGAATATGCCAGAAAAATAAGCATCTTCCAACTTCCTGATCTAGCATTTGGGGAGGTCTGGTCAGTAGGTCTCACATTCTGGTCTTTCCTGTGGGGTTATTTGTCCTGTAAATTCATATGCAAGTATTTCAAGGTTCCAATCAGTGTAGGTTCCTATCAATCATTTCCTTAGGGCCTGATCACATCTGGATGAGATAGTTAGTAGTTCTGAACTGCAAAGCTGTGTGAGTCTGTGCTACAACATAACAAAAGTATCAAGAACCTCATCAGGGTGGTCCAAGGCTGTTTGCCAACCATTCCAGGTCTTTGCTGCAAGCAGCCACCTGATACTCCACAGGAAAGGATACTCCCCTTTGTACAGCCTTCTGGCCTAGGAACCTGGTGACTGTTCCCATGTGTTCCTTTCCTCACATGATTACTAGTCGCATATATACAGACATGTTTAAGAGGCCGAGGTATTTCAGTGTCATGCTCAATCTGACAGCCATGGGCTGGAATCCTAGCTCTGGCAGCATCGGCTGTGTGGCTTAGGGGAGGCTTTTAACATTTCTGAGCCTCAGTATCCTCATGTGTACTGTGAAGAGAATCTTAAAAACATACCCAACAGGCTTTCTTGGAGGATTAATTGGAATCACAGAAGAAAAATAGCAGAGGGTCTGTCACATAGTAGGAGCTCAAAAGACAACCAGTGTTTATTATTATTGCTATTTGAAAAGCATATGAAAAGAGGGACTGGTTGGAATAAGAACAGAGTTCAACTTCGTGTGGTTAAGATGAAGAACGTGATGAGATTGTGTCCCTACTTAGAGATTAAAACCTAGAGATGGCTTTAAGGGTGTGGGGGCAGGAAGCAATAAATAAACAAAAAATATAAACAATGCAGGAATGTTTCCTAGCACAAAGTCAAATGGCTGAATTGGAAGCCACTATAGTGGTGGTAAATTCCATAGGCCCTGGAGTCTGACTCCCTAGGATCTGATGTAGTCTCCCATTTAGTCTCTGTGTGATTTTGGGCAGGTTCGTCAACTTTCTGGGCCTTGTTTTCTTCTTTGGTAAATTGAAGGTGATAATTGTATCTTCCTTATTGGTCAATATTTAATAATGTTAGTAGTGATAGCAGCAGGAGACAGACCTATTCCTAGGCAGACAGGGATAGGTACCTGGTGAAACCCGACCTTCACGCCAAAGACAGCCTGAAGCCTGAAAACTGAGCTGCCAGTTCTGGGTGGACTCCACGAGCTGAGTGAGAACTTCCTTGATGCCTTTTTAGCTAATTAAATGGTGCTTTTTTCAGGCCCGCCCATGGACCAATCAGCATGATTGGTCCCCCATTCTGAGCCCATATAAACGCTGGACTCAGTCTCACAGATGGCTACCCACTTTCAGGCCCCCTCTCACACAGTGGGCTACCCACTTCGGGTCCCTTCTGGTGTTTGGAGTTTCCTGTGGCTCAACAAAATTTTTCTCTGCCTTGCTCACTCTCCAGTGTCTGTGTACCTGATTCCTCTTAGTTGTGGGACAAGAAGCTGGAACCCACCAAACTACTGTAACACGTGCTCCTGCTCACTGAGCTACAGGAGTGAGAAAAAACTGCTGGCTGTTACATGCCCCCATTCGCCAAGTTGCAGGCACATGACTGAACAAGCTGTGACATGCCTCCGTTCTCTGAACTGCGAGGCGGTGGGAATGAATGAGCTGTGACACACTCCCATTCACCAAGCTACCAATGGCAGGAAAAAGAGAAAGCCCCCATTTCTTGGGGGCTCAGGCCTTGGGACTCCCTGGGCGACAGCTGTAACACCCCTGGGGCTTTGCAGTTGCTAGCATCTCCCAGTTTTTGGGTGCCACTGTATTCCTGTCATCCAGATGCTGGCACCCAAGGTGGAAGTCTGCTGCAACATGCCTGGTCCAGACGTGGGCTGTGGCGGATGCAGCGGGCGGGCACGGGATCCAGGCTGGGGGACAAGCTGAGTGTAACCTACTGGGCTGAGTGGGTGGAGTGAGCCTGGTGACCTGAGACCTCGGGCAGAGGTCATAGTGGCTGCAGAGATTTCTGGCTGACAAAGTGGCACCGAAGGAATCCTATGATAGTGGTAGTTATTTTTGTTACTACTATCATGGAGATTAGAGAGATAATAGAAAATACAATGATTAGGAGTGTGAATTCTATAGCCAGGCAGCCTGGGTTTGAATCCCAGTTCTGCCACTTGTAGGCTGTTTGACTGCAGGCAATCTACTTAGCTCTCAGCACTTCGGTTTCCTCATTTATGAAATGGGACTATAAATAGCATATTTTAAATATATTTGTTAGGCTTAAATGAATACATACACACAAAGTACTTAAAATAGTCCTTATGGGCCAGCCGTGTTAGCTCACGCCTGTAACCCCAGCACTTTGGGAGGCCGAGGCAGGCGGATCACGAGGTCAGGAGATCGAGACCATCCTGGCTAACACAGTGAAACTCTGTCTCTACTAAAAATACAAAAAAATTAGCCGAGCGTGGTGGCTGGCGCCTGTAGTCCCAGCTATTCGGGAGGCTGAGACAGGAGAATGGCATGAACCCGGGAGGTGGAGCTTGCAGTGAGCTGAGATGGCGCCACTGCATTCCAGACTAGGGGACAGAGCGAGACTCCATCTCAAAAAAAAAAAAAAAAAAAAAAAGTCCTGGTGACTTGGAGCATTCATTAAATGACAAATAATTCAAAATTCAAAAAAATTTTCTTTGCAATGAAAAGAAGTCATAATTCCACTGAGCACCAATGTCATGGCTCTTTCTGGTTCTTGTGCTGTGCTTACTTATTGGCCTGGCCTACTTCTGAGAAGCACCTGCCTATCTTTTAGTCCAGGGCTAATTACACACCTGGTTTAGGTAGCACAGGATGGGGCTCTCAGTGTCCTCCAGCAGCTTCAGTGTTGAGTCCTATACGTGGATGTGGGAAGATGCAGAAGGTGCTCTGTAAACTTGGTAACAGATAGCTGGCTTCCAGGTTGCCCAAAATAGTACAGAGGCGGACCTTCCTGCTCTATATTCATTCTCATTTTTTGTTGGTTTGGAAAAGGGTTAGGCAGGGCACTTATGTGCCATGTCATAGGATTCTGAGTAAGAAAAGTTCATATCAAGTTTGTCTTTGACTAGTGTTTAATTTACATAACCATATCAATTCAATATTAGTTTACACAAAACTTAATATCCTGCAAAATACCTTATTTACTCTTAAAATTCTTTTGGGTCTGCACCCATTTAGCTTTCTTGGATGATCTTTTAGGATCTTTTGCTATGGATTCTTGGAGAGCTTCTCTGCCCTCCAAGTTTGGGTCAAGGTATGTTTGTTGTCTGCTTTCATAGAATTTTTTTTTTTCACAGTCTGCAACTTTTAATTATGTCTTATTTGCATGAGTAATTGTTATGAGTTTCCTAGGGGCCACCATAACAAATTGCAAAAGATGGGGATGGTTTAAAACAATATAAATCTATTCTCTCACAGTTTTAGAGTCCAGAAGTCCGAAATCAAGTTGTTGGCCAGGCTGTGCTTCCCCAGAGGCTCTAGGGGCGATTTCTCACTAGCTGTTTCTAGCTTCTGGTGGCTCTAGGCATTCCTTGGCTTGTGGCCACATCACTCCAACTTACGTCTCCATCTTCACATGGTCTTCTATTCTGTGTCTCTCCTCTTCTGTCACTTGCCAAGGATGACTTTATCTCCAGATTCTTAAGTACATTTGAAAATACTTTTTTTTTTTTTGCAAATTAGGTCACATTCACAGGTCTTGAATGTGGTTAGGACACAGACATGTCTTTTTTGAGGACACTATTCAACCTACTACAATTGTCATGTTAATATTTGTTTCCCCCATTCTCTATGACAGTATGGACTGATATATTTTCTTTAAATATATCCTCTCCCCAAGATTTCTCTAGAGCATTTCTAGATTCTGAATCCTACTTCCCCTTACCAGGGAACTGACAAGGTAGTCCATTTGAATTTCACCCACTCATCCCATTTCTCACCTTACATGTCCTTAATTTTGAATTTTTACTACATTTAGATATAATCCTAGACTATACTGCTTCATAGGTCACAGTACTGTATTATCTTCTGAGGACTGCAACAGCCACTATAGTTATACAGTTAAAAAAACGCTTATTTTTCACTGTATTATTTTTCCTTGCTCTACTTATTGTGTTTGGAATTGGTGGGTTCTTGCTCTCACTGACTTCAAGAATGAAGCTGCGGACCGTTGCAGTGAGTGTTACAATTCTGAAAGATGGTGTGTCCGGAGTTTGTTCCTTCAGATAACCAAATGTGTCTGGAGTTTGTTCCTTCAGATATCCAGATGTGTCTGCAGTTTCTTCCTTTAGCGTGGGTTCATGGTCTTGCTGACTTCAGGAGTGAAGCTACAGACCCTTGCGGTGTTACAACTCTTAAAAGCAGCGCATCTGGACTTGTTCATTCTTCCTGGTGGGTTCGTGGTCTCGCTGGCTTCAGGAGTGAAGCTGCAAACCTTTGCCGTGAGTGTTACAGCTCATAAAGGCCGCGTGGGCCCAAAGAGTGAACAGCAGCAAAATGTATTGTAAAGAGCAAAAGAACACACTCCACAGCACAGAAAAGGACCTGACCGGCTTGCTGCTGGTTAGCGCGGGCAGCCTGCATTTATTCCCTTATCTGACCCCACCCACATCCTGCTGATTGGCCCATTTTACAGAGAGCTGATTGGTCCGTTTTGACAGAGGGCTGATCGGTGCCTTTACAATCCTTTAGCTAGACACAGAGTGCTAGACAGAAAAGTTATCCAAGTCCCCACTAGGTTAGCTAGATACAGAGTACTGATTGGTGCATTTACAAACCTTGAGCTAGACACAGGGTGCTGACTGCTGTATTTACAATCCTTTAGCTAGACATAAAAGTTCTCGAAGTCCCCACTAGACTCAGGAGCCCAGCTGGCTTCACCTAATGGATCCCGCACTGAGGCTTCAGGTGGAGCTGCCCTGCACTTGGGCGGTAGATGGGACCGGGCGCCACGGAGCAGCGAGCGGTGCCCGTCGGGGAGGTTCGGGCTGCCCGGAAGCCCACCGCGGAGGGAGGGCTCGGACATGGCGGGCTGCAGGTCCCCAGCCCTGCCCCGCGGGGAGGCAGCTGAGGCCCTGCGAGAATTTGGGCGCAGTGCATGCGGGTGGGCAGTGCTGGGGAACCCGGTGTAACCTCCGCAGCTGCTGGCCCAGGTGGTGACCCCCTCACTGCCCTGGGTCCGCGGTGCTGGCAGGCTGCTTTGAGTGTGGGGCCCGCCAAGCCCGCCCCCGCGGGGACTCGTGCTGGCCTGTGAGCGCTGGGCGCAGCCGAGGTTCCCACCCGCGCCTCTCCCTCCACACCTCCGCGCAAGCAGAGGGAGCTGGCTCCAGCCTTTACCAGCCCAGAGAGGGGCTCCCACTATGCAGTGGCGTGCTGAAGGGCTCCTCAAGCACTGCCGGAGTGTAAGCCGAGGCCGAGGAGGCCTGAGAGTGAGGGCTGTTAGCACATCGTCACCTCTCATTATGACTTGCCAACATTTCAAATATTGGTGGGCTGCTGACAGGGAAACTTGGCCAAAGATTATGGTCTTCTGTGAACCAAAAGTTCAGGTTAGGTTGTTGAAATTCTGGGACTAATTTTATTTAGGCCCATCCTTTCTTTCCAACCACAGAAGTAATTTGCAAATCACTTTCCTAAAGCATAGCCCCGATAATTCCAACAAAAGACCCTGGAAATTTAGGCAAACTAAAGCCCTAGTTGTTTTGTCATTAAAGAAAAATGAAAATATTTCAACTAACAACTAACTAGGCATTGAAATTATAAAAAATTAGTGGGGTCCCAACAGTGAAATAAAATTAGGCCAGTCCAAATGAAAGCATTGCTTAAGAATATAAATTTCAATATAATAGAAATTAATGCCACCAGCCTGAGTACTAGTTATAAGTCAAGCATTATTCCTACAGCATTAGTAAAGGTAGAAGTTCTGGTAAAACTCTCTTTTGGTGCCCGTTTTCCCCTTAATTCTCTTCAAGGCTGAATGCTGATTGCCATAATGGGATAGTATCTCTCATTTATCAAAACAAAGCACATGTGTTGGAAAAGAAAAAGACTCTTAACATTTCTCTGAACTACTAATTGATACATCACCAATCTGAAATGATTGTTGAAGCCCATCAATCAAAGACTGTCAAGACAGGTCATTATCTTAAGTGAAACATCTCAAACAGAAAGTTAAATATTGCATGTTCTCGCTTGTAATTGGGAGCTAAATAATGTGTACACAGAACATAGTGTGTGAAATAATAGACATTGGAAACCCAGAAAGGCAGAGGGGTGGTGGGGTGAGGCATGAGAAATTACTTAATGGGTACAATGTATATTATTTGGGTGATGGTAACACTGAAAGTCCAGATTTCACCACAATGCAGTATATCCATGTAACAAAACTGTAATTGTATCCCTTAAATTTATGCGATCCTCCTCCCCCTCGCCTGGCTCATTAGCTTGTTGCAACGAGTGGGGGCAACACAGTAGGGGAAATAACAGACAATCTCAGTAAGAGAGACTTAGAAAGGACTTATTACAGAATTTGGATTTGCTTTAGGAGATTTGTGGAGGGCTTAAGGAACTGAGGTTTTTCTGTGGACTGAATGCTGTGAGGAAGGAGAGTAATTCTGTCATTTGATATTTTAATACTTTTATCTAGAAGGTGGGAGAAACAAAATGGGTCTAAACCCATAATTGATAAAGGAGCAGTGGTCACTGACATTAGCCAGAAAAGGGGTAAGCTTAGTGATTTTTCTGAAATAGACAATGTCTTTTTTCTTTCTTAGTCTGTGTTTAGACATGATCGCAATGGTCTTGTTCTTATCTTATTTCATGGTGAACATAGGGTGGCCCTGTCTAATGTTGGTGTCCTGTGAAATGGTTTATGTTCAACAGAGGAACATTATAGTCTTGCTGGGGGAGCTGGGCTGCCTCCTAGGAGCACCAAAGTTCAGGTGTTAATGCCAGGCTGGCTCTTCCTTTTTTCAGGGTAACCACCATTCTCCTGAGGCTGTGTGACAATTAATGGTATGACAGGATGGGTGGGAACTCCCAGCACTATCAGGCCAGGTGGTTGGGAGGTGATTTAGGGGCTATGGGAGGAAGATGCAGGCCTGTGCTGGTCCACCCAGGAGAAATTACGAACCCAAAGACCCCGACTTTGGCACCCTGCATCTTTCTGTAGCGTTAACACACCACTACCCTTTTCATATAAAAGAGCCAATACCACCTTACTTCCTGCCCTCTAAGTGAACATTAGATGACTTATAAGTACTAACGAAAGGTTTCTGACTCCTACGTTAGAGGTTTTGAGAACTTAGCAACCCCTCAGGAAACCTATTAGATAAGGGAAAAAATAGTTCACTACCTTTTGCTAGTTTAAAATAATCCTCTACCTGAAATTCGAGTTAGCATTTTCAGCCTGGCTCTGAGGTAGAATAGATGGAAATAATCAGAGATCACCTGGCATGACCCATTAAGAAGTACATTGGAAGACAAGAGCCCCTGGGCTGTATCTCATCAAGTAATAGAGATTTTCCTCTACTCTCTTTTGATGACTTATAATCTTAACACTGATGATCTCTCCGTGATATTTGATCACTACATTCAGAAGTATTCCATTTGGTGTTCTCAACAACAGTATGGTATTGCATTTACACTTAAAAATTCTGGCCCTTTTCTGAGGTCTAATATTTGATGAAATGAAAACCTGAATTACTTTTGGTTTTGTTATGCATTTCCTCTTTCAGCTGTCAGCTTAAGAATTCTTCTGTGTATTAACCAAAAAAATCAAATAAAGCTCATCTTTGGTTTAGTGAAAAAATATTCCCAACTTGGGAAACAAAAGACATGGTTTCTTCCTGGTCCTATGTAAACATTGATATGTTACATCTCAGAGCCTTAATTTTCTTCATTACAAATAAAGCGGTTGAACTACATGATTTCCATGTACCCCTTAAACTCTATAATCATGCTAGACTCAATGTGCTTTTTTGAGCATAAAAGTTTACATTTCCCTTGGAAAATATTTCTCAAGTTCACCCATATTTGTCTCCCTACTTTGAAGGTCAGAAAAAAGACTCTCAATAATATAGCACCAGAATCATCATTCTGTGATCAGTTCTATTAAACCAGATAACTATTCCATTTTTAAAAAGTTAATTTCAACCCCTTTGCTGAAAGCACTTTTTCATAAGAGCTAAGAAGATGAAATGGAAATCAGTACATTGTTTTTTCTTCCATTTTCCTTCACATTAATTATCAGCTGATGTGAAAAGCCAGTGAAGAATCCCCAGGGTGGAGGGCTGGCTGATCAAGCCGCTGAATCATCACTCTGTGAACGTGCGGAGGATCCGGAGATGATTCTGTCTCTCAGCTGTCTGAGAGAACAGGCTGACTTCCAAAAGTCACAGCTTTGGTAACTCCCCCACTTCCCCCAATAAGCTTTTATTCACTGTTTACTGAAAGCCTGAAGAACTTCAGCCATTGAGCTAAGTGCTGAGGGCACAACAGTGACCAAGACAGCTCTGTCCTCAAGGACTAAGCAGATATGGCATGCAGTGTGATTAATCTACAGAGAGGACACACTACTGTTCAGATGTATTTTGAGAGGTAGTTTGGGACACCTTCCCAGGAGAGGCATTGCCTATGCATACTACCAAATGATGAGCAGGAGTTGGCCAGGCAACGGTGAAGGGAGTGGGAGTGAGAGGCTCCATTCAGAGGCTTCCATGCAGAGGCTGGTTGGGTCAGGGATAGAAGAGAGGAGAGAGAGAGAATGGACTAGGAGTGTTGGCGTTTACCTGAGCCCTGTGATCATAAAAGACAAAGGCAGTTATATGAATTCCACTGCTCCATTGTGTCCCAGAAATGGCTTTCTTCAGGGGCCATCATTTCCCCTAGGACTCAGGAAAGACTGCTGATTCCTCCCTTGTTTTCCTACGACCAGTCTAGACACAGACCCTCCAAATTCCCATTCTTTGCCTCATAGACCAATCTGGATAATACTACCATGACTTGATCAAACCTGAGTTAAGCTTCTCTCTTTCCTTCACATCCCTAAACTTTTACCCATCCTCAGCCTGAGCTGGCATTTCAGCCTTTCTGTAATGCCCTATCCTGAGTGTCAGCTGACCTCAGGGTAAAACATTTTCTGATCCACTGTCCAATAAAACCACCACCACTTGTTCATCCCACTTCACGACACCTGGCACTTTCTTTCTTTTTCTTTTTCTCTCTTTTTTTTTTTTTTGAGATGGAGTCTTGCTCTGTTGCCTAGGCTAGAGTGCAGTGACATGATCTTGGCTCACCGCAGACTCCGCCTCCCAGGTTCAAGCAATTCTCCAGCCTCCGCCTCCCCAGTGGCTGGGATTACAGGTGTCCGCCACCGCGCCTGGCTAATTTTTGTATTTTTTAGTAGAGACGGGGTTTCACCATCTTGGCCAGGCTGGTCTTGAACTCCTGACCTCATGATCCACCCACCTTGGCCTCCCACAGTGCTGGGATCACAGGCATGAGCCACTGCACCTGGCTGACACCTGGCACTTTCTAGCTTTATTATTCTTCCCTATTAAAGTCACTTTTCTGCCTGATCTTTAAGATATGTAGATCTTAAGGCTGGCCTGTTCTACCAAGGACAGGAGAGACTATTGAAAAGTCTAAGGAGAAACTGTTGAAAAGGATTATTGCAAAAGAGGGGAATAGTCTTTCCCCACTCTTGCAATAATCCTTTTCAATAGTCTCTCCTTACATAAGTCCAGATTTGTTTTTTATTTGACACTACAAGAGCATGCTCATGATTTGGAGAGTTGTAAGTAGAGAAGTTCTTTTAACCAACTTCTGCTTAATGGATCCCAACTTGATGTTCTTCTCTATTGACAAAACTTCCTATTAAAAAAAAAATGCTGGAGTAAGGAGAATGCCTCTTGCTCCAAAATAACAAGGAGACCTCAAAAGAGAAATGCTCACTTTATCTTTGATGAAACAAGCTGTAGACCTGAGCAATAAAATATAAAGATAAAAAGCAAATAGGAGAATAAGAAATGACTTGGTTGATCAGAGAGAGTTTAAACCTAATCAGGTAGCGATGAAAGGTGGGATATCAAAGAAAAGCAAGTTGATTAGCTTCACAGAAGCCCTACACAGGCTCAGGAATCAGTATCACTGAGGAGCATGGAAGGTAATAAGAAAACAAAGAGACAATATGAAAATCTGAGTAAGGACTCTAAATTGTCTATGTACCAACCCCACTCTTAGATAATGGTCACTCCAGTATCCCCAGAGAAATATATTTTCTGAAGAAATTAAAACAGAGGGATTTTCAAGTAGTGACACAGGACACAGAAGAGGCTGGGATCTATTGGATAGAAAATAAGTAGGTCAAGTGAAAACGAACACACTGATTGGCTACTTTTCTCACCTAAAGCAAGGACATGAAAACCAGGAATATACACTCCAGGTAGGAAATTGGAGAAAACAACTCCCCCCAGAGAAGAAAAATAACTCAATAGTGTCACAGGGGTGGCCCAATGATCCAATCATAACCCACGAAGTCCACTCTTTGGCAAGTTCCAGCCGTGTATGCCAGTCTTCCTATCAGCTTTTCAATGCCCAACTCTACTATGAATGGGCAGTCGAGGCTCACCAGATATTTCCTAGAATCTTCCAACCAGACACAGGCACCAGAAAACAGAAAAGAGTTTTGTAGAAATAGACATAATGCATGCTGGAGAGCAGAAGATGATTTTTAAAGAAACTGTAATTAATAAGCGCAATTGATGTTTCTCAGGTAAGAGAGGATATATTCAAGAAAGAAGAGCAGAATGCCCTAATAAAGGAACAATTACAAAATTTAAAAGAGCAGAAACTTAAAATCCATAGAGTAATTGGAAAACAAAGTTGAGGACATTTCCCAGAGAGTAGAACAAAATGGTAAAAAGACAGGAAATAGAGAAAAAAAGGCGTGCAGTCCAACATCTGATAAATTGAAAAAATCATACCAATAGAACAGAAAAAGAAGAAGAGAGAACATTATCAGAAAATTAATACAAGAAAAATTTTCGGAACTGAAAAACATGAATTTCCAAATTGAAAGGGGCTGCTGAATTCACAATGAATGAAAATAGACCCACACCAAATTACATCATCATAAAATTTCAGAGGAGTAATGATAAACTGGTCCTGAGATTTACATTTCTAGCAATACAGAGAACTAGAGAACTGGAACACTCTCCCACTCTAATATAGCTAGAAAATGCTGAATAAAATATAACAAACACCCCTTTGACAGTAGAGTGGAGTGCCCAGAAATACAAGGAAATCCCCAGGAGTCTGAAATAAAATGTCAACGAAAGCTGTAAGCATGTGAGGTGATATGACGGCAGTCCTGGTTAAAAGTTGTAGATGTCTGTCATCACCACACAAGGAACAGGATCAAGATTTGGGCCCAAAGTTGGCAGTTGGAACTGCCATTCTAGCATAAAACTAAAACCTTCAAAGGGCAATAGCCTCAGCTAAAGAGTGGGGATGGAAAAAAAGTCTACACACCAGGAAAATTTGATAAGGATGCACTTTGTAGTAATAAATGCAAATGCAAAACCTCTCCAGATAGAGAAAGATACACCCTCAAGCCAGGGTGCTCATAGTTCTTATATCTAACCTTGCAAAAGAAGAGTTCGTGATAAAAAAAATTACAAAACACATGAGCATTCAAGCCACTATATGCGAAAGCTAACAGATTCAACACGTAGCAGGATTATAAACCTGAGATTTTCAGATACTAGTTTTATGGTATCTTAAAAAATTGCTAGAGGAAGTTTCCAAAACAAAAAGGAAATGAGGACATCTTGGAATAGTTGAAGATATCTTGATGTGGTTTTCAATGTATGCAGATAAATATTGAAGACAATCATATTATCAACAGGGGAAGGGTAAAGGGACTTAAAGGGATGTAAGGTATCTACAAAGCAGAAAAGAAAAAAGCATCAAAAAGAAATAAGGAATTATATCAGTAAGCACAGTAAATAAACAGGGATTACATTCTCTAGGTAAAATAACATGTATGTTGAATAAAAATATCCTCTTACATGCTGGTTACCAGAGACACATAAAACTAGAATGGCTGAAAATGAAATAATGAAAAAATATAAATCATTCAAATACTAAAGAAAAAAGCTGGTGCAGCTATATTAATAGCAGCAAAATGTTAGGACAAAATCATTTTTAAGAATAATATAGCAGTATATATCACTATATGCAGTGAACATATATGAATATAAATGTATTCATATATACATATGTATGCACCTATGTACATTTACATACACTGATAAACCATTCCATTTACCAGGAAGACATAAATACTAATAATCTGAACACATCCAACATCGATACAACAGCATCAAAATATATATGGCAAAATTGACAATATCATAAGGATTTTAAATGATAAATATTCAATTACATCTCAATAACTGAAAGTCTCAACAGACTTTCTTTCTTCCCAAGCATACATAGAATGCTTACAAAAATTGACCCAATATGTGAATAACCTGTACTTTCCTGAATGTTCACTCATAGAATAGATGCACATTGAAGGTTAATGTCTCGTGTGTAATATCCTTTGGCTGTACCAGGCAGTGCTTGTCTAAGTCTATTCTTGTACTGCCTTCCCCTTATCCAGTGCCTGTTATGAGGTTGTATCAGATAATTAGTAGCACATGCTTTGAAAATTTTTTTAAATTATACTTTAAGTTCTAAGATACATGTGCAGAATGTGCAGGTTTGTTACATAGGTATACACGTGCCATGGTGGTTTGCTGCACCCATCAACCCGTCATCTACATTAGCTATTTCTCCAAATGCTGTCCCTCCCCTTGCCCCCCCACCCTCACAGTCCCTGGTGATGTTCCCTGCCCTGTGCCCATATGCTTTCATTATTCAGCTCCCACTTATGAGAACATGTGGTGTTTGGTTTTCTGCTCCTGCATTAGATTGCTGAGAATGATGGTTTTCAGCTTCATCCATCTCCCTGTAAAGGACATGAACTCATTCTTTTTCATGGCTGCATAGTACTCCATGGTGTATATGTGCCACACTTTCTTTATCCAGTCTATCATTGATGGGCATTTGGGTTCGTTGGGTTGCTATTGGGAATAGTGCTGCAATAAACATAGGTGTGCATGTGTCTTTATAGTAGAATGATTTATAATCCTTTGGGTATATACCCAGTAATGGGATTGCTGGGTCAAATGGTATTTCTGGTTCTAGATCCTTGAGGAATCACCACACTGTCTTTCACAATGATTGAACTAATTTACACTTCCACCAACAGTGTAAAAGCATTTCTATTTCTCCAAATTCTCTCCAGCATCTGTTGTTTCTTGACTTTTTAATGATCACCATTCTAACTGGTGTGAGATGGTATCTCACTGTGGTTTTGATTTGCATTTCTCTGGTGACCAGTGATGATGAGCTGAGCTTTTTTCATGGGTTTGTTGGCTGCATAAATGTCTTCTATTGAGAAGTGTCTGTTCATATCCTTCGCCCACTTCTGGATGTTTTTTTTTTTCCTCGTAAATTTGTTTAAGTTCTTTGTAGATTCTGGATATTAGCTCTCTGTCAGATGGATAGATTGCAAAAATTTTCTCCATTCTGTAGGTTGCCTGTTCATTCTGATGATAATTTCTTTTGCTGTGCAGAAGCTCTTTAGTTTAATTAGATACCATTTGTCAATTTTGACTTTTGTTGCAGTTAATTTTGGTGTTTTAGTCACGAAGTATTTGCCCATGCCTATGTCCTGAATGGTATTGCCTAGGTTTTCTTCTAGGGTTTTTATGGTTTTAGGTCTTACTTTTAAATCTTTAAGCCATCCTGAGTTAATTTTTGTATAAAGTGTAAGGAAAGGGTCCAGTTTCAGTTTTCTGCATATGGCTAGCCAGTTTTCCCAGCACCATTTATTAAATAGGGAATCATTTCCCCATCACTTGTTTCAGGTGTGTCGCAGATCAGATGGTTGTAGATGTGTGGTGTTATTTCTGAGGCCTCTGTTCTGTTCCATTGATCTATATATCTGTTTTGGTACCAGTACCATGCTGTTTTGGTTACTGTAGCCTTGTAGTATAGTTTGAAGTCAGGTAGCGTGATGCCTCCAGCTTTGTTGTTTCTGCTTAGGATTGTCTTGGCTGTGTGGGCTGTTTTTTGGTTCCATATGAAATTTAAAGTAGTTTCATCTAATTCTGTGAAGAAAGTCAATGGTAGCTTGATGGGAATAGCATTGAATCTATACATTACTTTGGGCAGTATGGCTATTTTCACCATATTGATTCTTCCTATCCATGAGCATGGAATCTTTTTCCATTTGTTTGTGTCCTCTCTTATTTCCTTGAGCATTGGTTTGTAGTTCTTCTTGAAGAGGTCCTTCGTATCCCTTGTAAGTGGTATTCTTACATATTTTATTCTCTTTGTAGCAATTGTGAATGGGAACTCACTCATGATTTGGCTCTCTGTTGGTCTATTACTGGTGTATAGGAATGCTTGTGATTTTTGTATATTGATTTTGTATCCTGAGACTTTGCTGAAGTTGCTTATCAGCTTAAGGAGTTTTGGGGCTGAGACGATGGGATTTTCTAAATATACAATCCAGTCATCTGCAAACAGAGACAACTTGACTTCCTCTCTTCCTATTTGAATACCATTTATTTCTTTCTCCTGACTGGTTGCCCTGGCTAGAACTTCCAATACTATGTTGAATAGGATTGATGAGAGGGCATCCTTGTCTCGTGCCAGTTTTTAAAGGGAATGCTTCCAGCTTTTGCCCATTCAATATGATATTCGCTGTGGGTTTGTCATAAATAGCTCTTATTATTTTGAGATACATTCCATCAATACCTAGTTTATTTAGTGTTTTTAGCATGAAGGGGTGTTGAATTTTATTGAAGGAGTTTTCTGCATTTATTGATAATCATGTGGTTTTTGTCATTGTTTCTGTTTGTGTGATGAATTACATTTACTGATTTGTGTATGTTAAACCAGACTTGCATCCCAGGGATGAAGCCGACTTGATCGTGGTGGATTAAGCTTTTTGATGTGCTGCTGGATTCTGTTTACCTGTATTTTATCGAGGATTTTCACATTGATGTCCATCAGGGATATTGGCCTGAAATTTTCTTGTTTTGTTGTGACTCTGCCAGGTTTTGGTATCAGGATGATGCTGGCCTCACAAAATGAGTTAGGGAGGAGTCTCTCTTTTTCTATTGTTTGGAATAGTTTCAGAAGGAATGGTGCCAGCTCCTCTTTGTACCTCTGGTAGAATTAGGCATGAATCTGTTTGGTCCTAGGGTTTTTTTGGTTGGTAGCCTGTTAATTACCGCCTCAATTTCAGAACTTGTTATTGGTCTATTCAGGGATTTGACTTCTTCCTGGCTTAGTCTTGAGAGAGTGTATGGGTCTAGGAATTTATCCATTTCTTCTAGATTTTCTAGTTTATTTGTGTAGAGGTGTTTATAGTATTCTCTGATGGTAGTTTGTATTTCTGTGGGATCAGTGGTGATATCCCCTTTGTCATTTGTTATTGCTTCTGTTTGATGCTTCTCTCTTATTAGTCTGGCTAACAGTCTATTTTGTTAATCTTTTCAAAAAACCAGCTCCTGGATTCATTGATTTTTTTGAAGGATTTTTCATGTCTCTATCTCCAATTCTTCTCTGATCTTAGTTATTCCTTGTCTTCTGCTAGTTTTTGAATTTGTTTGCTCTTGCTTCTCTAGTTTTTTTAATCGTGATGTTAGGGTGTCAAATTTAGATCTTTCCCGCTTTCTCTTGTGGACATTTAGTGCTGTAAATTTCCCTCTAAATACTGCTTAACTGTGTCCCAGAGATTCTGGCACATTGTGTCTTTGTTGTCATAGGTTTCAAATAAGTTATTTATTTCTGTCTTAATTTCATTATTTACCCACAGTCATTCAGAAGCAGGCTGTTCAGTTTCCATGTAGTTGTTTAGTTTTGAGTGAGTTTCTTAATCCTGAGTTCTAATTTGATTACACCGTGTTCTGAGAGACTGTTATGATTTCCATTCTTTTGCATTTGCTGAGGAATGTTTTACTTCCAATTATGTGGTCAATTTTAGAATAAATGCGACGTGGTGCTGAGAAGAATGTATATTCTGTTGATTCATGGTAGAGAGTTCTATAGATGTCTATTAGGTCTGCTTTGTCCAGAGTTGAGTTCAAATCCTGAATATCTTTGCTAATTTTCTGTCTCGTGATCTGCCTAACGTTGACAGTGGGGTGTTAAAGTCTCCCACTATTATTGTGTGGGAGTCTAAGTCTCTTTGTAGGTCTCTAAGAACTTGCTTTATGAATCTGGGTGCTCCTGTATTGGGTGCATATGTATTTAGGATATTTTCTCTTCTTGTTGCATTGATCCCTTTACCATTATGTAATGCCCATGTTTGTCTCTTTTGATCTTTGTTGTATAAAGTCTGTTTTATCAGCAACTAGGATTGCAACCCCTGGTTTTTTTGTTTTTTTTTTTTTTCAATTTGCTTGGTAAACATTCCTCCATCCCCTTTACTTGGAGCCTGTGTGTGTCTTTGCATGTGAGATGGGTCTCCTGAATACAGCACACCAATGGGTCTTGAGTCTTTATCCAATTTGTCAGTCTGTGTGTGTGTGTGTGGTTTTTTTTTTTTAAGATAGAGTCTCACTCTGTTGCCCAGGTTGGAGCACAGTGGTGCAATCTCGCTCACTGCAAGCTCCACCTCTCAGGTTCATGCCATTCTCCTGCCTCAGCCTCCTGAGTAGCTGGGGCTACAGGCATCTGCCACTATGCCTGGCTAATTTTTTGTATTTTTAGTAGAGACGGGGCTTCACTGTGTTAGCTAGGATGGTCTTGATCTCCTGACCTTGTGATCTGCCTGCCTTGGCCTCCCCAACTGCTGGGATTACAGGCATCAGCCCCCACGCCTGGCCCAGTCTGTGTCTTTTAATTGGGGCATTTGGTCCATTTACATTTATGGTTAATAATGCTATGTGTGAATTTGATCCTGTCATTATGATACTAGCTGGTTATTTTGCCCATTAGTTGATGCAGTTTCTTCATAGTGTCGATGGTCTTTACATTTTGGTATGCTTTTGCAGTGGCTGGTACTGGTTTTTCCTTTCTATATTTAGTGCTTCCTTCAGGAGCTCTTGTAAGGCAGGCCTGGTGGTGACAAAGTCCTCCAGCATTTACTTGTCTGTAAAGGATTTTATTTCTCCTTCACTTATGAAGCTTAGTTTGGCTGGATATGAAATTCTGGGTTGAAAATTCTTTTCTTTAAGAATGTTGAATATTGGCTCCTACTCTCTTCTGGCTTGTAGGGTTTCTGCAGAGAGATCTGCTGTTAGTTTGATGGGCTTCCCTTTGTGGGCAACCTGACCTTTCTGTCTGGCAGCCCTTAACATTTTTCCCTTCATTTCAACCTTGGTGAATCTGGCAATTATGTGTCTTGGGGTAGCTCTTCTCAAGGAGTATCTTTGTGGAGTTCTCTGCATTTCCTGAATTTCAGTGTTGGCCTCTCTTGCTAGGTTGGGGAAGTTCTCCTGGATACTATCCTGAAGAGTTCTTTCCAACTTGGTTCCATTCTCCCCATCACTTTCAGGTACACCACTCAAACGTAGGTTTGGTCTTTTCACATAGTCCCATATTTCTTGGAGGCTTTGTTCATTCCTTTTCATTCTTTTTTCTCTAATATTGTCTTCATGCTTTATTTCATTAAGTTGATCTTCAATCTCTGGTATCCTTTCTTCCGCTTGATCAATTCAGCTATTGATAGTTGTGTATACGTCACAAAGTTCTTGTGCTGTGTTTTTCATTTCCATCAGATCATTTATGTTCTTCTCTAAAATGGTTTTTCTAGTTAGCAGTTCCTGTAACTTTTCCTCAAGGTTCTTAGCTTCCTTGCATTGGGTTAGAACATGCTCCTTTTGTTTGGAGGAGTTTGTTATTACCCACCTTCTGAAGCCTACTTCTGCCAATTCATCAAACTCATTCTCCGTCCAGTTTTGTTCCCTTGCTGGTGACGAGTTGTGATTCTTTGGAGGAGAAGAGGCATTCTAGTTTTTGGAATTTTCAGCCTTTTTGCACTGGTTTTTCCTCATTTTCATGGATTTATCTGCCTTTGGTCTTTGATGTTGGTGACCTTTGGATGTTTTTTTTTTTTTTTTTTTTTCCTCCCCGTGGGTGTCCCTTTTTCTTGATGTTGATGCTCTTGCTTTTCATTTGTTAGTTTTTTTTTCTAACAGATCTCTCTTCTGCAGGTCTGCTGGAGTTTGCTGGAGATCCACTCCAGACCCTGTTTGTCTGGGTATCACCAGCGGATTCTGCAGAACAGCACAGATTGCTGCCTGTTCCTTCCTCTGGAAGCTTCATCCCAGAGGAGCACCTGCCAGATGCCAGCCAGTGCTCTCCTGTATGAGGTGTCTGTCGAATCCTGCTGGGAGGTGTCTTCCAGTCAGGAGGCATGGGGGTCAGGGACCCACTTGAGAAAGCAGTCTGTCCCTTAGCAGAGCTCAAGCGCTGTGCTGGGAGAGCTGTTGCTCTCTTCAGAGCTGGCAGGCAGGAATGCTTAAGTCTGCTTAAGCTGTGCCAGCTGCCCCTTCTCCCAGGTGCTTTGTCCCAGAGAGATGGGAGTTTTATCTATAAGCCCCTTACTGGGGCTGCTGCCTTTCTTTCAGAGATGCCCTGCCCAGAGAGGAGGAATCTAGAGAGGCAGTCTGACTACAGCAGCTTTGCAGAGCTGTGGTGGGCTCCACTGAGTTCACACTTCCCAGCAGCTTTGTTTACACTGTGAGGGAAAACTACCTACTTAAGCCTCAGTAATGGTGGACATCCCTCCCCTGACCAAGCTCCAGTGTCCCAGGTCGACTTCAGACTGCTGTGCTGGCAGTGAGAATTTCAAGTCAGTGGATCTTAGCTTGCTGGGCTCCATGGGGGTGGGATCCACTGAGCTAGACCACTTGGCTGCCTGGCTTCAGCCCCCATCCCGGGGAGTGAATGGTTCTGTGTCACTGGCACTCCAGGCACCACTGGGAACATTTCTGTCTCACTGGCATTCCAGGCACCACTGGGTACGAAAAAAAACTCCTGCAGCTAGCTTGGTGTCTGCCCAAATGGGCCCCCAATTTTGTGTTTGAAACCCAGGGCCCTGGTGGTATAGGCACCTGAGGGAATCTCCTGGTCTGTGACTTGCGAAGACCATGGGAAAAGCATACTATCTGGACTGGAGCGTACCATCCCCCACGGCACAGTCTCTCATGGTAAGGGAGGAGACCACACCTCACATTGTCTTAGGCCCAATTTCTGCCTCCAAAGAAAGAAGTAAAAACTAAAAGGCAGAAATGAAATCCATAAGCAGACAGCCCAGCACCACACCCTGGGCCTGGTAAATATCAACCCCTGACCTAATCAGTTATTTGCATAAAAAAAGCACTGTGAAGATCCCTGTCCTCTTCTGTTCCATTCTAATTACCGGTGCATGCAGCCCCCAGTCACGTACCCCCTGCTTGCTCAAGTGATCACAACCCTCTTAGGCGGACCCCTTTAGAGTTGTGAGCCCTTAAAAGGGACAGGAATTGCTCACTCGGGGAGCTCAGTTGTTGGAGACGAGAGTCTTGCTGAAGCTCCCGGCCAAATAAAGCCCTTCCTTCTTGAACTCAGTGTCTGAGGGGTTTTGTCTGCGGCTTGTCCTGTACAATGGCACAGTCCCTCAGGGCTTCCCTTGGCTAGGGGAGGGAGTTCCTGAACCCCTTGCACTTCCCTGGTGAGGCAACAGCCCACCCCGCTTTGGCTCACCCTCCGTGGGCTGCACCCTCTGTCTAACCAGTCCCAATGAGAAGAACTGGGTACCTCAATTGGAAATGCAGAAATCACCTGCCTTCTGCCTTGGTCTCACTGGGAGCTGCAGACCGGAGCTGTTCCTATTTGGGCATCTTGCCCCGTTCGACCTGAAAAATATCTTATGAGACAATGATTATCCACTATGTCCATTTGTATTATCTGGCAAGAAACCAGTATAATATTTCTTCTCAAACTTTAGAGAGCACCAGACTCATTTGGGTATCTCAACAAAGTTAAGATTTCAGCACCTATTACCTATTTACTGCCAGCTCACCTGATGTCAAGGACTCTGGATTGGGCCCACGAATCTACCTTTTTAACAAGTCCAGTAGGCAGCTCTGCAGTCATTGACCTGAGGACCACCTTTATGAAAGTCCTCTGCATTTAATGACTACTCTTTTCCAGTAGTCATTACTGACAAATTAACATCAAATTTAACAACAGTTTTGAAGACACTGAAATTTTCTCTGCTTACTTTGTATATCAGATGCTCTTAGCAGCACTAAACCAGCTACTTAGTTTCAGTGGCTGTTTGAGAAAAGTTAAGTCTTCCACCAGTTTTAGATGAAAATTCACTTATTTGGCTGCAGAGAAGGATTTGCGGACAGGTACTGATGCAGGGTTTGGAACCGAGTCGATTCCTAATTTGTCCTGAGTCAAATCTGTTCAAATGCTTTGTCAGAAAATGTTCAAATGCAGGTACAGTCTATTCTGGTAGAATATGTATTTCTGTAATTCAAAGGAGCTTTGCCATGATTGGTAATTTAGGGTAATATCAAAAGAATACCAAATTTACATTGCTTCATACATGATCCACCCAGCACATTAATCTTTTACACTGCCAGATAACAGCAGCTGAACATAAGATGTACTGATGCAGTAGAGCCCAGCAAGGTACAGAGGAAGACAGGCATTTCTTGATCCCTATTCAACCCATATTCTCACTCTAGGCTCAGTGGGCCACTGCTCTGCCTTGGAAGTCCCCTTTGCTTGGTTTTCCCTGATCCTTCTGAATATTGTCCTTGTTTCTACAAAGCTCAGAGGCCCCAGCCCTCCATCACCCCTTTCCATCAAATTGCTATTTACTAGAATAAGAACGTATATTAACCATATCTATATTAATTATTTAGTATTTGTGGTATTTGTTAGGAACTTGACACATCTTTTAAACTGTGCTAGTATTTTATTAGGATTTCTTCTTCTTCTTGTTAGTATTCGGTCATAGGTTTGAGTAGTCTGTGGCTAATCCAATTTTTCTCGAAAGCCCTGCTATTTTTCATGTATAATATTATAGAAGACAAGATTTTCTGGAATGCATATACTTCATTACAGCAAAGCCACTTATATTCTCAAGCAAAATAGAAATGATTGTCTATCTTCATGCTGTTTCAATCACTTACATTTTTGTTTTCCTCTGTGATGAGGAATGCTGAAGAATAGACAGTTTTTGGCTTTGATTTTGGAATCACCAACCCCTGCTTTGCAGCACGATATCAAGGAGCTTGGTTTATGAATTACACAACTTCTTACAGCAGCAGACACGTAATTCTTTTTAATGTAGCTTCAGATTATATGCTATCGGTTGAATGTACTGCTCAATTTCTGTTTGACAAATACACAGTTAAAGATTCAACAATCAGACCAGAAACTACACAAAAATAGCAATGGGAAGACAGATTTCCTTGGGAGAGCTTGTGGTTCTGAGGCATCCATTAAGGGCCTGGGGGTTTCTTGTGGCAAAATACGTGATAAATAATGAGAACTTTTGCCCTAATGTTATTTTTACCATGGACCATTTTCAGTATACAGTTCAGTACTATGTATGTATATATTCACATTGTTGTGAAACACATCTCCAGACCTTTTTCATTTATACCCATCAAACAACAATTCCCTTCCCCCCTCCACTATTATTATTATTATTATTATTATTAAGAGACAGGGCCCTGCTGTGTTGCTCAGGCTGGAGTGCAGTAGTGTGATCATAGCTCACTGCAGCCTCCAACTCCTAAATTCAAGTGATCCTCCTGACTCAGCCTCTTGAGTAGCTGAGACTTCAGGTGCATGCCACCATGCTTGGCTGATTAGAAAAATGTTTTCTTGTAGAGATGGAGTCTTGCTATGTTGCCCAGGATAGTCTTGAACTCCTGGTGTCAAGTGATCCTGCTGCCTAGGACCCCCAAAGTGTTGGGATTATAGATATGAGCCATGGCACCCGGCCTCCACTATTATTTTAAAAAATTCCCTACCATTTGATTGAGCAAGTGGTGACTCTATGAATATCTAAAATAACCTTTAGCTTGCAGGATTACCAGGAGAATTAACTTTAATCAAGTTTGAGATAAATCCAGGAAAAGGGGGTAACACCTAATCCTAAGAGCAGAAATGTGGTTAGAGTGTACTGTCAGAATCCCAGTGTACCAATTCATAGTTACAGGAAGGAATGCTTCCATGGACGTTAAGCTGACCTGATGACTTTCATGGTAACTCTGGAGCACCCATTGCTTCTTTCTGTTGTGTACAGCAGTGTCATGGCCCAGCAAACAGAGCACTAAATTAGGAGTGGGGCACCCCGGCAAGCGTTTTCCTGTTAAATGGCAATGAATAAGTCATGAAGTCTAATGGGCGCTGTAAAAGCTCATGCATCAAAAACAGATGTCCCTCATCCTCGAGGAGTTGAGTCTTTCTGAATAATCTCAGTGAACGGTCCTTTAGGGACATTTAGATGACCTTTTTCTTGAGACATCATGCTGCTTTATGCTTTGCTAAATGTCTAGTTCATATAATTTTATCAAGGCATCAAATCTGTTTCTGGTTCTTTGATGTGGATTACAGATGTAATTCACTGCTTCTGCCATGTATATATCTTTTGTGCAACTTAAACTTTCTTCCCTTAATCCCAACTTCTACCAGGATGCAAGCAGAGCTTACTGTTACTCCCCCTCCTTACCCACTCAGCTGCCTTTCACTTAATGATATACGTGAGGAGTCTTCTGCCCTTTTTCATCCTAGAAGCTATTTGCAGATATTTTAGATCTATTTTTTGGGGGGGCCATCAAAGAGGATGCCAAATTATTTTAAAGCCTGTTTGATTCATAATTTATCAACAAGAAAGACTTTTGCTTATATACTTAAATTCCATTTTATATTTTTAGAAGGAAATTTTGATTTAATTAATGACTACAGAGTATAAGGATTTTTGGAATAATGACATTTTATAATTATAAAGTACCAGGTTATGTAGAAGTGATTTTTCTTTCAAATGTGTAGCAGCTCTTTTTAAAAAGTAGTTAAATTAGAATTTTATATATGTTTCCAGAATGACAGAAGAATAATGTAGAAAAATTCACCTTATCCAGAATACAGCTCATTAATTTCTCCACAAGCCCCAGTGCTCCTCCCATATTTTTCTTTGAGTCGAGATATTTGTTATCCACATTATAATGCACCCAAACTAGAAATCTGAAGGCCACTTTTAAAGCTACTTCCTGGTCAACTTCCAATGGGTCCCCAGGTAGATTCTCCCTCTGAAATGTCCCTCACATGCAGCCCCATTGCCTGAACCTACACCTTCAATGTTTTCTTGCTGGTCTCTTTCATTATGCTACTGACTCATGACCCTGGCTCTAGTCTTTCATTAATCTGTTTCCCTACACAGTTGCTACCGTTACTTTTTCTTTCTTTTTTTTTTTAAGACGGAGTTTTGCTCTTGTTGCACAGGCTGGAGTGCAATGGTGCGATCTTGGCTCACTGTACTCTGCCTCCTGGGTTCAAGCAATTCTCCTGCCTCAGCTTCCCAAGTAACTGGGACTACAGGCATGTGCCACTAGGCCCAGCTAATTTTTGTGTTTTTAGTAGAGATGAGGTTTCTCCATGTTGGTCAGGCTGGTCTCGAATTCCTGACATCAGGTGATCCTCCCAAAGTGCTGGGATTACAGGCGTGAGCCACCTCGCCTGGCCTACCGTTATCTTTTTAAAATGCAGCCACCTACTGAAAAATCTATGTCATCCATCAGGTAGAAGATAAAGTCTAAACTCCTTGACAGCACATCTGAGCTCTCTGGTCATGCACCTTTTCATCATCTCCTCTCCCAGTCACACAGACTCATCCACCTCTGCTTGCATCCCCTGGCAGGATGAGTTTCTTTGCTGGAAGGTCTTGCTTGCTTCCTTACTATACCCCTCCCACTCCAAAACATGTCAAGGGTGAGGTGGTTTTGGGTTGTGTGGGAACCTGAGGCTAATACAATGTGGGGTCTAATGTAAGAAAGAGAGTACACAATTATGATTACAAAAATATAAATGAGATTGGAAGGGCTCCAGGCAAGTGAGAGAACCTGAAGCTTCAGCTTGGTTAGCTTCCTGGTAAATCTGCCCCTGAGTTATTGCTCAATGAGTTTTATGAAATGATTGTTTATTAAGCTTTCTCAGTCTGGCCGAGTGACTAGGATAGCATATGCTCATTAAAGATTTGTTGTTAAAGAATAAAACCTTACTGTCCCTCAAGGTTGGTTCAAATGTTGCCTCTTCTGTATAGCCTTCCTTAATTTTCCCTGATAGTTATTTGCTGTTTCTTCCTTTTCCCATAGTCTTTGTAGATACATTTATTATGGAACTTTCAACATTGCATGTAATTGCTTTTGTTTCTTGTATACCACTGGTTCTAAACCTTAAGGTACATCAGGATCAGCTTGAAGAGCTTGTTAAACCACTGATTGCTGGGCCCCATGTCCAGAGTTCTTTATTCAGTAAATCAGTGGTGCAGTCTAGGAATTTACATTTATTTATTTTTAGAGATGGGGGTCTCTCTGTGTTGCCCAGGCTGGCCCCAAACTTGGGCTCAAGAAATCCTCTCACCTCGGCCTCCCAAGTAGCAGAGACTACAGGTGTGTGCCACCATGCTTAGCTTGAGGATTTACTTTATCTTTTTTTTTTTTGAGACACGGTCTTGCTCTGTTGCCCAAGCTAGGGTGCAGTAGCATGATCACAGCTCACTGTGGCCTCCTGGGCACAAGTGATCCTTCTGCCTCAGCCTTCCAAGTCACAGGTGTGAACCACCGCACCCAGCTGAATTTACATTTTTAACAAAATCCCAGGTGATGCTGAAGCCCAAGTTTTTTTTTTTTTTTTTTTTTTGTGAGATGGAGTCTTGCTCTGTTGCCCAGGCTGGAGTACAGTGGCACGATCTTGGCTTACTGCAAGCTCCACCTCCTGGGTTCACACCATTCTCCTGCCTCAGCCTCCCCAGCAGGTGGGACTACAGGCACCCGCCACCATGCCTGGCTAATTTTTTGTATTTTTAGTAGAGACGGGGTTTCACTGTGTTAGCCAGGATGGTCTTGATCTCCTGACCTTGTGATCTGCCCGCCTTGGCCTCCCAAAGTGCTGGGATTACAGGCATGAGCCACTGCGCCCGGCCAAAGGCCAAGTTTTAAATGAACTATACCTGATTCACTCTAAGCATATTCCTGGTACATGGTAGGTGTTTAAATATATAAAAGTGAAAAAAGACTAAGATAAACATACAAACTTTTAACTTTCTACACTTTTAACAAGTAATGAATTATAGTCTTTTTTTTTTTTTTTTTTTTTTTAAAGACAGGTTCTCACTCTGTCCCCCAGGCTGGAGTGCAGTGGTGCAATAATGGCTCACTGCAGCGACCTCCCAGGCTCAAGTAGTCCTCCCACCTCAGCCTCTGGAGTAGCTGGGACCACAGGTGAATGCCACCATGCTCAGTTATTTTTTAATTTTTTGTGGAGATGAAGTCTCCTCCTGTTGCCTAGGGTGGTCTCGACCTCCTGGGCTCATGCAGTCCTCCTACCTCAGCCTCCCAAAGTGTTGAGATTACTAGTGTGAGTCACCGTGCTCAGCCCCATGAATTATAGTCTTATACATGGTCTTTAAAAGTAGAATTCTCCATTCATAGTTAATTTACAATATTTACCAGTGATTATATATTACTTTGCAAATTAATAATACATAGTGCTTCTACTCCTAGACCATGTTTTAAAAGGAAAGAAGGACATTGATTTTTAAAGGTTCATTCTATTCCTTGTATTATATATTCTATACAATGCTCAGGAAAACCTTTAGCAATAGAGTTACCAGATTCTTGTTTTAGACCAGTGAATATTTCTTTTCTCTTTTCTTCCTTTCTCCTCCTTCCCTCCCTCCCATCCTCCCTCCCTCCCTCCCTCCTTCCTTCCTTCCTTCCTTCCTTCTCTCCTTTCCCTTTCCCATTCCTTCCTTTCTCTCTCTGCCCGTCTCTCTTCCTTCCTTTCCTTTCCTTCCCTTTCCTTTCTTCCTCCTTCCTTTCTTCCCCCTCCCCTCCCCTCCCCTCCCCTCCCCTCTCCTCTCCTCTCTTCTTTCTCCTCTCTCTCTCCTTTTTTTTTTTTTTTTGAGACAGAGTCTCACTCTATTGCCCAGCCTGGCGCACAGCAGCATGATCTCTGCTCACTGCAACCTTCACCTCCTGAGTTCAAACACTTCTCCTGCCTCAGCCTCCTGAGCAGCTGGGACTACAGGTACGTGCCACCATACCCGGCTAATTTTTTTTTTGTATTTTCAGAAGAGACAGGGTTTCACCATGTTGGCCAGGCTGGTCTTTTTCCTCAGGTGATCTGCTCATCTCAGCCTCCCGATATGCTGGGATTATAGGCATGAGCCACTGTGCCCAGTAGAATATTATTTTTCTTATAAGAAAGATAAATAACAACCAAAAAAAAAAAAAAAAAAGAAGAACACCTATGAGATGGCACGTGATTAAAATTATATCCAGAATATGTTTTTAATGTAAGAAAAATGTTCTATAGGGCAAACAAAATATTAAATTCCATGCTGCTAATGCCACATGCCTGTCTTCAGGGAGGGGAGGTAAATTCAGCTCAGGAACAGGGGTGGTGGGCAAGGTCTGAGGGATTTCCCACTGCCTCTGTGTCCACTCTGTAGTTGGCATCTCTGCAGAAACACCAGCTCAGGTGAGGTCCCGGATACTGCGGTTCTAGAGATTAGTCGAGTTTGAGTCACCTGTAGGTTTGGGTCCTGTGACCCTCATGTCAGGGGACCAGGGTCTGTGCATCCCTGTGGGGTCCAAAGGATGCAGTGCTTTGTGAGACAGAACAGAATTTACAGCTGTCTGAAATTTAATTTAAAAATTGCATGGTGTTTAGGATCTGCATAATGATATTGAGACTAATATATTATAATTTTGAAAAAGCAAAAGAAAATGAAGTAGAGCATAATGTTAGGAAAATGTTATGAATAAGAAAATTAAGAAGAGAAGGCTTTTAAAAATGTACAGCAATCATATTTATGCCTACAGAAATAATCAGAAATATACTGATTTTGCTTATCTAAGGATTTAGATAATTTTTTGAGAGGTAAAAGGAAGAAAATAAGGAGATAAGGAGGGAGCAAGACTAAAGTAACAAGAGTGTTTGAAAGATCATGAAGCCTAGGCAGTCTTACTTGTAGTATCATTTATTTTCCTTTTAAACCACATTATTGAGGTATGATTGACATACAAAAGCTGTACAGTATACATCTGTGAAACCATCACCACAATCTATGCCATAAACATGTTCATCACCTTCTGAAGTTTCCTCCCACTCTTGTTTTTGTGACAGAAACACTTAACATAAAATTTACCCTCTCAGAAAAATTTTAAGTATACAATACAGTATCACTAACTATAGGCCCTATGCTATATGGTAGATCCCTAGGACTTATTCATCATGTACAGTTGAAGCTTTGTACCTTTTGACTAATGATCTCCATTTCCTCCCAACTCTCCAGCCCCTGGAAACCACCATTTTACTCTCTGCTTCTGTAAATTTGACTATTTTAGATTCCTCACATAAGTGGTATCACATAGTATTTTTTCCTCTGTGTCTGGTTTATTTCACTTAGCATAATGTCCTCAGTGTTCATCCATGGTGTCCTAAATGGTAGGATTTCCTTCCTTGTGAAGGCTGAATAATATTCCATTGTACATATACAAACCACGTTTTCTATGCCCATTATTCCATCAATGGACATTTAAGTTGTTTCCATGTTGTGGCTATTGTAAATAATGCTGCCATGAATACAGGAGTGCAAATATCTCTTTGAGATCCTGATTTCAATTCTATTGGATAAATACTCAGAAGTGAAATTGCTGGATCATTTGATAGCTCTATTGTTTTTTTTTTTTTCTTTTTCAACTTTTATTTTAGATTCGGGGGTACATGTGCAGGTTTGTTACCTGTGTATATTGTGTGATGTTCAGGTTTAGGGTATGAATGATCCCATCACCCAGGTATTGGGCATAGTATCCAACCGTTAGTTTTTCAACCCTTTCCCCCCTCCTTTTCTCCCCTTTTTGTTAGTCCGTAGTGTCCATTGTTGCCATCTTTATGTCCATGAGTACTTGATGTTTAGCTCCCACTTATAAGTGAGAACATGAGGTTTGGTTTTCTGTTCCTGTGTTAATTTGCTTAGGATAATGGCCTCCAGCTGCATCTATGTTGCTGCAGAGGACATTATTTCAATTATTTTTTATGGTTGCATAGTATTCCATGGTATATATGTACCACATTTTCTTTATTCAATCCACCATTGATGGGCATCTAGGTTGATTCCATGACTTGGATATTGTGAATAGTGCTACAGTGAATACGTGAGTGCATGTGTCTTTTTGGTAAAACAATTTGTTTTTTTTGGATATATACCCAGTAATGGGATCCCTAAGAACCATTCATCCTAGTTCTCTGAGAAATCTCAAAACTGCTTTCCACAGTGGCTGCACTAATTTATATTCCCACCAGCAGGGTATAAACATTCCTTTTTCTCCTCAGCCTTGCCAGCATCGTTATTTTTTGACTTTTTAATAATAGCCATTCTGACTGGTGTGAGATGATATCTCATGTGGGTTTGATTTGCATTTCTCTGATGATTAGTGATGTGGAACATTTTTTCACATGTTTATTGGCCACTTGTATATCTTCTTTTGAGAAATGTCTGTTCATGTCTTTTGCCCATTTATTTGTTTTTTATTGGTTGAATTGAGTTTCTTATAGAGCCTGGATATTTAGACCTCTGTCAAATGCACACTTTGTGAATATTTTCTTCCATTCTGTAAGTTGTCTGTTTACTCTGTTGATAGTTTATTTTGCTATGCAGGAGCTCTTTAATTAGGTTCCACTCATCAATTTTTATTTTTGTTGTAATTGCTTTTGAGGGCTTAGTCACAACCTCTTTCCTAAGGCTAATGTCCAGAATGGTGTTTCCTAGGTTTTCTTCTAGAATTCTTATAGTTTGAGGTCTTACATTGAAATCTTTAATCCCTCTTGAGCTAATTTTTAATGTGGTGAAAGGTAGGGGACCAGTTTCATTCTTCTGCATATGGCTAGCCAGCTATCCCAGCACCATTTATTGAATAGGGAGTCCTTTCTCCATTGCTTATTTTTTATCAAAGATGAGATGGCTGTATGTGTGCTGCTTTATTTCTTGGCTCTCTATTGTGTTCCATTGGTCTATGTGTCTGTTTTGTACCAGTACCATGCTGTTTTGGCCACAGTAGCCTTATAGTATAGTTTGAAATCAGGTAATGTGAAGCTTCCAGCTTTGTTCTTTTTGCTTAGGATTGCTTTGGTTATTCAGGCTCTTTTATGGTTCCATATAAATTTTAGAATAGTTTTTCCTAGTTCTGTGAAAAATGACGTTGGCAGTTTGATAGGAATCACATGGAATCTGTAGACTGCTTTGGGCAGTGTGGCTGTTTTAATGAAATTGATTCTTCCGATTCTTGAACACGGAATGTTTTTCCATTTGTTTATATCACCTATGATTTCTTTTAGCAGTGTTTTGTAGTTCCTCTTGCACAGAACTTTCACTTCCTTGGTTAGATGTATTTCTAGGTTTTTTATTTTTGTGTGTGTGGCTATTGGAAATGGGATTGCATTCTTGATTTTTACTAAAATATTGGAAAAGAGTGGGCACATTTGAATATTCTTTTTATATATTATATGAGGAGTTGCCTTGGTGTCAATTTACAGACTACAGGAATTATATTAAAGCCTATAATGACTGCAGCTGATGAAATGGGCAGTGAAGAACTCAAGCTGGCATTTCTGATCATCTGATGTAATAAGAGGATTGCTGCTTTAAAATCAGACTTTTCTCCTTTTTATCTCAATACTTTATGCACAATATGTAAACACACTGTTAAAAAAAATTCTCTTGGTTCTCTTTCTTCCAAATCCTTCCAGATTAAACAAACATGGTCATGGAGTTTATAATAAAATTTGTCCCTTGCCCCCCACCTATTAAAACAATTAAGCTTAAAAGTGAAGAAACAGAGAAATGGCAGCATACCTATCTAAGTAGACTGAAATTCATAAACGGAATAGGAGCAAAGCTTGGGAGACAAAATGCTATTTGCCTAGTGGAAGTTTTGCCTGTGGCTTAAGGGCCTCAGATGTCATAGGGATAGAAAAATAACTTTTGCCTTCATGGCTTTTAGCAGACTATGTGCTGAGTATAGGTGCTCAATATATATCAATGGGGTTAATACAAAACACAAATTAATGTGAAACACATCTTAGTACTTTTGAGCATATTATAAAATATGATGGCCGGGTGCGGTGGCTCACGCCTGTAATTCCAGCACTTTGAAAGGCTGAGGCGGGCAGATCACGAGAGCAGGAGATCAAGACCATCCTGGCTAACACAGTGAAACCCTGCCTCTACTAAAAATACAAAAAATTAGCTGGGCATTGTGGCACGCGCTTGTAGTCCCAGCTACTCGGGAGGCTGAGGCAGGAGAATGGCGTGAACCCGGGAGGTGGAGCTTGCAGTGAACCAAGATGGCGCCCCTGCACTCCAGCCTGAGTGACAGAGCGAGACTCCCTCTCAAAAGAAAAGAAAAGAGCAAAAGAAAAGAAAAGAAAAGAAAAGAACAATATAAAATCTCTGAAGAGAAGGGCCTGTTTCTTAATTACATTGTAACATAAAGGATAAAGGCAATCAATTTAGTTACAATAAGTTCCATTTGTAGAGTTGCATTTTTGTTTGAATTTGTTTAAAAAAAGGATGACAATAAGTAGATTTTGATTTAAACTGTATAATTTATGAATCTGTGAAATTACAAAATGCTAATGTCATACTCATGACATCCCCTTTTAAAATATGTTTGAAACAATATTATAATAAACAACTCTAGGAAGTTAACCTTTTAATCATTTATTAATTACCCATATGCTATCAAATTGAGTATGCTGTGAAGTTGATGCTTTCTTGATTTTTATCAGGAGTTATAAATTAAAGATTTTCACACCTGGCTGACAGTGACTTAAGCCACTATCAATTGTAAGATGCATCCCAATTTCAGAGAGGTGTTAAAATATAAAAAATGTGTGCATCTTAAAATTGGTAAAACATTTGTTGAGCATCTATTCTATACCAAGTGCCATGATAACTGCTGGGGATACAGAAATGAACATGATGCAGCCCATCAATTCAGCAAACTTGTTGCCTAGTAGGAGAAAAACAGATAAACAATTTTATGGTAAAGAGTAATGATCCTGTAAGTTCTCAAGCTAACTTTCTGTTTGTTTGAAATACACAGAGAAACTTACTGGTAATATTATTACATAAGGGGTATTGATTATACCATAGCTATAAACTAGAAGTAGTTTTATGAGCATATAGTCCTTCATTTCTCAAGGGCTTATAATATCAATTCCTCACAGCCACTTCAGTATTTGTCTACTTTTGAGACATTAGAGTGGAAAAAATAATCATTTTCCTCTTGAGTCTCAAGATTCAGAAGTGACCTAATACTTAACTCAAGCATTTTTCCAATAAATATTTTCTCATCTTGTAGCTGAAATAAAATGTAGCATTTTAGTCTCAAATAAGAACTACTAAAAAATAATAAAAATAAACAACATGAATGACTTAGTCTTAAAACAACACCAAATACCATGCTTATGCCTAACTTAGGTCCCCAAAATATTGCTGAATGAACAATATAGTTAGTTATTTGTGATGGAGAGAGAAAGACAGTGGTGATTTTCAAACTTGAATTTTTGGCTTGCAACAAACCATGTGCTATTCCTGAAGGATGTATGTATATGCGCTTGTGTGTCTGTCTACTTACCTACTACTGTGACATATTGTGGTATAATGAAAAATAAATGTTTTAGTAAAGGTTCTCCAGAGAGACAGAACTGATACAGCATATGGAGAGATCCATTAAAACGAATGTGGAGGAATTGGCTCTCTTGATTAGGGAGTGTAATAGGTCATTCTTGCACTGCTATAAAGATACCTGAGACTGGGTAATTTATAAAGAAAAGAGATTTAATTGGCTTAGGATTCTGCAGGCTGTACAGGAAGCATGGACCAGCATCTGCTGGGCTTCTAGGGAGGCCTCAGGGAGCTTTTACTCATGGTGGAAAGTGAAGAGGGAGCTGGTGTCTCACATGGCAAGAATGGGAGCAAGACAGAATAAGAGAGGTGCCACACAATTCTAAACAACCAGGTTTCATGAAAAGTCACTCACTGTCATGAGGGCAGCACCAAGAGGAAACAGCTAAACCATTCATGAGAAATCCGCCACCATGGTCCAGTCACCTCCTACTAGGTTTCACCTCCAATACTGGGGATTAAAATTCAACATAAGATTTGGCAGGGACATATATTCAAACTGTATCAGGGAGGCTGAGAAGTCCCATGATAGGCTGTCTGCAAGCTGGAGAACCAGGAAAGCCCTCAGCATGACTCAGTCCAAGTCCAAAGGCCTCTGAACCAAGGAAGCCAATGGTGTAATTCTCAGTCTGAGCTTAAGGCCTGAGAGCCTGGGGGCTGTTGGTGTGAGTCACAGAGGCCAAAGGCTGAAGAATCTGGAGTTCTTCCATCCGAGGGTAGAAGAGGAGTGACCCAACTCTGGGAGAGAGTGCCCAAATTCATCCTTCCTCTGCCTTTTTGTTCCATTTGGCCCCAGCCTGCTAGATGGCCCTTGCCTGCATTGAGGGTAGATCTTCTCCACTCAGTCCACTGACTCACACGCCAATCTCCAGAAACACCCTCACAGACACACGTGGGGCAGTCCAATCATCTGAATCACAAGCAAAAACACTTAGTTTTTTGCTATCAGCAGAAGAGGGATGGGCTCAGTGCCTACTGAAGCACTGAGAATAAACAATGCTATACCAGCTAGTATCCCTTAATTTGGTCAAGTCGACAACCCCAAATAAACCCACAATAAACATTTGGTTTTTGTCCCCAGTTCCTGGTACAGAGCTTCTTAAACTCTTGGAATTTATTATCTTACATATGCTAACTCTTGGAGTTGGGGAGGACCCTAGATAGCTTCAATATGGTGACTGGTCACCAGAAAAACCAACCGTGTGACTGGAGGTTGAAACTTTCAGCTTTGTCCTCTAACTTCCAAGAAAGGGAGAGGGGCCAGAGATTGACTTCAGTCATCGATGGCCAATGATTTGATCAATCATGTCTGCATAATGAAACCTTTACAAAGACCCCTAAATGATGGCGTCTGGGGAGTTTAGAGTTGATGAACATATGGAGGAGCTGGGAAGGTGGCACCCAAAGAGGACATGGAACCCCCCTCATCGCCGTACCTTGCCCTATGCATCTCTCCATCTGGCTGTTCCTGAGTTGTAGTCTTTAAATTAAACTAGTAATTTTAAGTAAAGCACTTTCCTGAGTTCTATGAGTCATTCTAGCAAATTATTGAACCTAAGGAGGGGGTCAAGGAAACCTCTGAATTTGTAGCCAGCCAGGCAGAAGTATCCCATTTGTAGCTGGAGTCTGAAGTGGGGCAGAATTGCAGGACTGAGCCCTTAACTTGTGAGGTCTCTGCTAACTCTGGGTGTTAGCGTCAGAATTGGATTGGATTGTTGGACACGCAGCTGGTGTTACAGAACTGCAGAACTGGCATGGAAAAATCACACATATTTGGTGTCAGGAAAGCCCATACACATATTACATTACACTCACCCATTTTTCTGTTGAATCCAAGCATTTTTGTTGGAATTGCTTTCGCCAAGAACTATGTAAGGAACTGTGAGTCCCTGCAAGGCAGAGCCTGAAGCAGTGTGCAGTTCCATCTTGCTTCCATCTGCCATGGTAACTGGCAATGTTCTAAACAGAGGCTGTTCCTTCAGCCTGGGCCCCAGAGTGAGCACCATGCAGAACAGAGATGTGGATGGATCATGAGCAAGAATCAAACCTTGTTAAGGTTTAGGCATAACTTGATTTCATAACATGACCTGGATTATATTAGTTAAAGTTCAGGTGATATGGAATAAGGGATTTATTATGGGAGATGGGGTTTCTGTATTCATGGGAACTTGGGAACAAGTTTAGGAAAGAGTGTTGCCTCTGGTCTGGGGCTGGAGTTCCTGTAGATCCTCTGGGCTTCAAGAGGGGAAAGGAAGGACAGAGTAGAACCGCCTGTCTCACTGCCTCGACCTCCAGCATGTGGCTACCTGTAGAAGCAGCTGACATCCTGCACTTCCACACACACGCCTACACAGAACTTGAAGAAGGTGAATGAGGAGATTCAGCTGGGAGGTCAGTAGTCATGTGTGTGACCTGCGGGTACTTGGCCCCTAGCTCAGACCTTAGAGAGGACTTGCTATCTCTTTACCTCTGCCTTCCAAATCTCCAGCAATTTCTCCTGGGGCCAACCCTCACTCAGAATGGATGGGAATTATGGGAAGTCTACTTTCAGCTTAGCTACACTGATGCATACGAAAGCACCCCAGCTATGAGTACACTCCAGGAAAAAATGCTATTCTATTATCAGTTAGAGTTCTGCTCCCAAACCCCTATCTGGACTCAGAGCTTGGTGAACTGAGAGGGACTATTCGTGAATGTCAAGATCCTCTTGCTTTCTTTAGCCCAAAACATAGACAAGAGCAGGGCTAAGGGTTTGCTGCATAGGCTTTTTATCTAGGAACGTACCTGACCTTGGCCCTTGAGATTAGCACTTGGACCATGAGGAGAATAGGACTCTTTCCTCCTAAGGCCTGAGGCTGAGCTTCACTGAGCCACCTCTTTCCATGTCTTCTTGCCCTGGTCCTCCCAGACCTTGCCATGGTTGGGGGAGACGATAATAAAAAGGAGTTTTATTCCTAGTAAATTGCATTTATGGTTCTGAACACCCCCTCTGATTTGTACCTCTTTGCGGGCTACAGTTTATCTTCGGTTTATATAATAGGATTCTTTGTTTTTGGAAACAGAGCTGAGTGATGAGGCTTGAGTGCCACAGAGGTTACAGAATGTGCTGAACAGATTTAATTGTACCACGTGTAATCAATTTGCCAGACTAATGGACACTCTGCATGTTCTCAATATAAAGGAAACTGACTAGTGGAAGGTGAAGCCTGCAGGTTATTCTCTATTGAACATCTGTGCATCTCTGCTCCCACCCATTGAGTTGCATGTTTACCAAGAGTTAGTTGTGTTTATGCCTGTAAGAACAATAGGATATGAACGAAAGTGATGCATGCAGCTTCCATTTCACTCCTTGAAAATGAAGTTTGCTTTGCTGCTGCCTCTTACATATCTGTGATTACATCAGTTGGCTTTAGTAGCAGCAGTTGGATTCAATCTGCAGTTTTTCTTACCCTATCTGAACCAGCAACACTGTACAACTTCCGAGAGATCAGCACCATCTGGCCAGCAAACCTCCCCCACCACCAATTTTCTGAGGTCTGATCTCAGTTATGCAGGGTGTCTGCTCGAGCTCCTGGGGCACAAATATCAGCCAGTGCCCCCCTCAGAGGTCTGAATTCTGGCTCCATAGGAGCCTTCCTGCAAACTTCTAAATTGTAATAATCCTAGCCTATTGCCTTTGGTTATAAGTTCAGCACTAAGTAAGGAATAGACACTAAACACTAGTTGTATTAAATTTTCAGGAGAAACTAGGCTTCTAGTCAAAGTTATTGAGCCTTGGGGTAGAGCATTTTCAATATTGATTTTGTGTCATGGCTGAGACTCTCCCAGTCCCTAGAGGCAAGAGTGTTTAGATCACACCACATTTCTGCTTAAAAACAAGAGTTCTGGTGGCTTCCCATTGCCCTTAGAACAAAGCCCTACATTTTTCTTCTGTCCTCTAAACCACTGTATGAGCTGGCCCCAGCTGTAGCTCTCAGACTGCATATCTTACTTTTCCCCCTTCCATTCTCTTCACTCCAGCCAGAACAGCTTTATTTATTTCCATCAATCAGCTAAGCTCAGCTTGGCAAATTCGCCTTTGCGCTTGCTATGATTTTTGCCTGGAATGTTCTCTCTTGAGACCTTTGCATGACTGATTTCTTATTCTTCAACTAATAAGCTCATTATCACCTTTCTAGAGAGGTCTTTTCTGAACACCCAAAGAATTGCATTTCTTCTATATAATTCTGTTTATTTCTTTCATAGCCTTTATCACAATCTGTAGCTATCTTTTTTACTTGCTGATTTTATTCTCTATGAGGAGAATAATATAAACTCCATGAGGGCATCTATCTTATTTTCTACCCTACCTCTTTTTTATTGAACAAAGAATACATTTAGTTTTCAGTGCTATCTAAAATGTGAAAATCAATGTAAATCTATTACTTTTATCCTACAAATGAACCCAGAAACTCAAAGTGCCTAAATATATAACTTCCATTGTTCTAAGCCTACTCAGAACAAGTGGGCAACTGTTTTCATTGGATGAACCATTCATGCATTACAGTAAGTCATCTGGGGAAAAGGGCTTGGCAACAAGAGGGTTAAGCATAGTTTTGATGGAAAACACTGTCAATACAAGAGACTGTCAGACTGAAGAAAGGCTGCTGCAAACTGTTCACTGATGTGTTTGATCCAGGCAAATGCACATCACAAATCTTGCAGGATTATGTCTGCTCATCCCATCTGGTCACATTCTGTCATGAACCTGAGGGTACCCGTAAATAAGCCCTGAGTACTAACTCAAAAGAAAAAAGGTATAATCTTGTCAAATAAGCAAAAGTTTAAGGCAAAGTGCACGTGTCAGTGAAATTGGTGAAATCTTCTTTTAACAAAGCCCTGGCAAATTATATTGGCCCCCAAATTTTACCACCCTGTCTAATGTCGACTCATGTTGCTTTTCAAAATATGTCTTGGGGCCCATGTGAACCAGAGGGTTGACTATTAGAGTGTCAGGGCACCAGTGTTTGGGGTTTTGTTCAAAATGTTCAGACTTTTGGGATGTTGTATTTCATAAGAGTCTATTGAAATTTCTCTTTGTCCCACTCTTGTTCTAACTTAACTATACCATCAATATTTGTTTCTAAACCATTTAATATTTTTATATATGTGACCTAATAAAATCAGTATCAAATTTTATCTAGACTGTTCAGGGAAAGATTTTCCAGGGATAGATTATCCAGGTCTTATACGTCTACCAATGAAAGCATTAATTACTCCTCCCCGACAAACACACACACACATAGGAGAACAGGTGGAAGAAGAAACCCAGACAAGTCTTATTTGTGAATTCAGCCTCAGGACAATGACACTAGCCTGCCACACACCCCTGCACTACCCCATGGCCATGATATCCTACCGTCTGTCCTTTCTGGGGTACAGGATTTAGATTTAGAAATATACAATCTTCAGATTTTTACCCATGTTCTCTCATTATAGTTTTAAAGGAAAAGGAGACCTGACAGTCCATTGCCAATATCCCAACCCCACTCAAGTTTTGCATGTGTGAAGATACAGGCAAACTTTCTTTCTTTTTCTACTCTGTTTGTCCTTTTAAGGCTTGACGAACCTTAGTATAAAACCTTTCCATATCACAGCACGCAATTGTAGGCATTATGCTCTGAGCCATTCAGAGAAGGCAACAAGATGGGAAATTTGTAGCCTCATCCACAGGATTCTGTACACTTGGGCTTTCTACTGCTAATGCGTTGGACAATATATATGTGTGTGTGTGTGTGTATGTGTGCGTGTGTGTATATATATGTGTGTATATATATATATAGTGCTCTTATAAGAGAGGCCCCAAGGAGCTCTCATGTAACTTCTACCACAGGTAGAAGGACATGAGTGGGAAGATGCCATCTGTCAATCTGGAAAAAGCCCTCACTCAACAGACGTCAAATCTGTTGGCACCTTGATCTTGGATTACCCTGAATCCAGAACTGTGAGAAATAAATGTTTATTGTTTAAGTTACCTACCCTTTGGTATTTTTGTTAGAGCAGCCCCAGTGGACTAAGACAGCTGGTATTACACCTTCTTGTATTTCCTGATGGATATATATTCCAGATGTACTTTTGGCAGGGCTATGTTTGCAAAAAACAGTGCAAGGAAATGGAGAGAATACCCTAATTACAAAGGAAACACTGCATCTCCCAAAGCGCTTGCTAGACATTATCATAATTTATGAGACTGGGCATTGTTAACTTGATTTAAACTCTTCCTCAGTGGGACAAAGCTACACCTTCTCAAACTTCCTATCCTTTAGTACACACAGGAGCAAGGAAGAAATACAAAGCTTTCCAAGGTAGGAAATAAGTTAACAGTCTTCTGCAAGTCCTTTGATCTTCACAGAGGCACAGAGCACTGGTTCCTGTGACAGGGAAAGCCTTTGTATAAAGCAATAAACTGTGTAAATAAGGGAGGTAGGGAGCAGAGGCACAAGGGTGAGGGACTGTATAATCACTGCTCATTCTCATTCTTTTCTCTTCCTTCTAGAAGTGGCTAGAAAAGGGGAGAAAGGGCTGAATTGGAGGAAGCTGAGGTTTGCTCCCTTTCCAACTGTTCCTGCCTTTTAAACTTGGGTATTTGCATCCTATATGGGATAGCAGCTGACACCAGGGCCTTGAGCAAAATGGAAATAGGTCGCTAGGCTACCTCCCATTTCCTTTCATAGTCCTTTTCCCACCTGTTCTGTGATTCATCATCTTTATACTCTCCCCTGCTCAGCCCCATCCCTATTTCTGTTTATGTGGACATTATAACCAAAGTCATCTTCCCCACCCACATTTAAAACAAATAA
The DNA here is from genome assembly GCF_008728515.1 of Papio anubis. NCBI lineage: Eukaryota > Metazoa > Chordata > Mammalia > Primates > Cercopithecidae > Papio > Papio anubis. Next base: position 63,298,739 of record NC_044983.1, read on the forward strand.
TTATCATTTGGAGAGTAAATGGTGCTTGGCCTACCCAACCCTGATTATTTGAAATCATATTATAAACAAAAATGTCGATGATTCTGTCTAGTTAACCAAATAAAGACAACAAAATCTCCTTTTAAAATTCCTATTCTAATTCATCTTACATGGAGCAGTCCAATTAATCATTCTATTACAACCACTTTCAGTGTCTCTACCATACTCCCCAAATTTATAATTACTACAAATTGCTTATAGAACAAACTTCAAAATTTTAATCTTGGTGATTTGAAGCTCTCCATTAATTTAGTTAAAAAACTGGATGCCAGGAACTCCACTAGGCATTGCTAAGAATACAAATGAGGAACAGGACAAAATATGGTTTCAAAGTACCTCCCCATAAAGCACTTAAAGGAAAAATAGCAAAGAACCCTGGCTTGGCAGACACCTTTTCAATCAAGTAATCACAGTGAGCATCATCAGTCATGGCACACATAGACACTCACGCTACTTGATTGGATGAGATGAAAACATAGCATGATTTTCTTGTGTTCCTGCCAAAGCAGCATAACAAGATTCTAGTCATAAGGAAACGTCGGACAAAGCCCAACCAAGAAACATACTTTAAAAGAGCTGGCATGAAATCTTCAAAAGTATCAAGGTTATGAAAGTCAAGGAAAGACTGAGGGAAACTAAAGAGATATGGCAACTTAATCCCATCATGTGATTCTGTATTAGATGCTTTTACCATAAAGGCCATTATTGGGAGAACTGGTGAAGGTTGAGTAGGGTCTGAGGATTAAGTAATACAGCAATGTTAATTTCTGATTTTGAGGGTCCTATTGTGATTATTAGGAGAATGCCCTTGTTTAAAGGAAGTGTACTCTAAAGAATTCAGCATGATGGGGCATCTTACTTTTCAATGGTCCAGGACAAAATTTCTTTATACTATACTTTCAAATTTTCTGTAAGTGTATTTCAAGATAAGAAGCTATTAAAGAGATATGCTTTTCATTTACTATTGTGCTTCTACATAAAGAAGGCTGAGCAGCTAGGACACTATTAGCAATTGTCTAGATGACAGTAGAGCAATGGCTGTTGGAATGGAAGGACGTGAGTCCGTAAGAGTTTGTAATGGTGAATTCTACAGGTTTAAAACAGAAAATTAGAGCTCAGGATGATCTCTGGGAAGTTACAGACTGTTCTGAGATGCGGTCTCCTGCACAGAGAAGAGCAGTGTCAGTATGATGAGGGGAACCAGAAGCTGATAGCTCCTTAAGAAGAGCTTAAAGTCCAATTTTCCCCATCTAGGCCCTTCCAACCTCAAATACATAAACATGTACTTTTTGGCTTATTTTGTCTTCTTTTCTCTTGCTGTACCTTTATCAACTCTCTATGTCTCTGTCACTTCCTCCCTTCACAGTCTACTTGGGCACTCACAGTCCTACATTTTGTTCGGGGTTTGGTTAAGATTTGCGCCCTTCCTGGCTCTGATAGAATGTCTGACGCAAGCACACAGCAAATATTTGGTGGTTGAAAGCGCTAAGCCCTCCCGGTGGCTGTTCTAAGGCAGATGCTATTACCAATGCAGCTCCTTACTCTGCATTCGTTTTGTATTTCTACATACAGTTGGTGCTATGTCTGTGTCCTCCCAACTTCATATGTTGAATCCTAACCCCCAAGGTGATGGTATTAGGAAGTGAGGCTTTTAGGAGGTGATGCTTTTGGGAGGTGATTAGGTCAAGAGTGTGGAGCCCTCATGAATTGGATTAGTGCTCTTATAAAAGAGACTCCGAGGAGCTCTCATGTAACTTCTACCATGTAAGGACACAGTGGGAAGATGCCGTCTCTTGACCTGGAAAAAGCCCTCACTCAACAGACATCAAATCTGTTGGCACCTTGATCTTGGATTACCCTGAATCCAGAACTATGAGAAATAAATGTTTATTGTTTAAGCCACCTACCCTTTGTGGTATTTTTGTTAGAGCAGCCCCAATGGACTAAGACAGTTGATATTACACATTCTTGTATTTCCTGATATACTATATTGCAATGGTATGACCCTCTGTTTTCTCTGTATACGTTTTGTCTCCCCTAAAGGATGGCAAGCTCTTCCCGGGCAGATGATGGGTCTCCATAGCAATGATCACTGTGATGAGCATGGAGTAGTTGCTCAATGAATGTTTATAGAACTAAACTGAGTCAAAAATTAGAATGAAGAGAGAGAAAAAAAAGACATAACCAGGGCCAAATAGGATGTCACAACATGCTTTACTTATTTAATTAAAATAGGAACCATAAAAATGTATGTTTTGGTGTGTTAACTGAAACACAAAGTAACTGTTCCTGAGTAAATTAAGCATGCTAATCGAGAACACAGACCTGGAGACAGCTGCCTGGGTTGCATTTGACTGATGGCTCTGCCTCTTATGAGCTCTACCTTCCTGGGATTATCAGCATCATTCACTGCCTGAGGTTTTTGTATTAAGTGAGATCATACATGTAAAGAACATGAGTGATTGGCAAATTGTAACAACTTAGGAAGATTAGCTACACATCACCTTTTTTCCTAAAAATCTTGGACAGAAAATGGGAAGGCACAGCTCTGAAATTCTTTCAGGGAGGTCATTCTTTAAGAGGCCTCAGCTGGGAAACCTGCTGTTGGAACAACCCATCCAGAGTTTGGGTAGGGAGAAGGAATCTCATATCCAGCTCCTTCTGACTACCTTTACACAAAGTAGGCTGTGGGGCTCAGGGACGACTGATTGATACAAAAAGATCTGATATTTTGTAGCCTTAAAATCTCACTCCTTTCCCCTAGGAAGGTCACTTCCCTCCAACTGCTTTTCCCATGCTTTCTCTTTAAATCTGCAAATCTGCATGTTTAGTCCATGTCCTTCAAGGCTCTCCTTGATACTAATTTTACTGATTTCTACCACATTGTATGAGTCACAGAATGATTTATCTACCTTCCCTCACTCCCATGACTGAAGCAGTCATCTTAGGCTGCAAGGCTATTCCATATTTTGGGGTATGAGCAGCTCATTGATAAGTTGCCTCTTCAAAGGTTTCAATATGGAAGAACATTTCATAGTGCTTTGTACTGATCCTAATATACTTCCACTGAATGGATGTTAGGAGGTCCTGGGGAAGGGACTTTGCATAAATTGTTCACAGCTGTATATTCAGGATGTAGAAGGACACCTGCCACACGATAGGTGCTTAGCATTGCAAAAAGGACATCACTTCCCCAGAAGAGTTTATCATCTTGCTGGCAAGACAAAATCCATGAATAGGAAACAGAAAGCACTATGCAACTGGTCTCTGGTTCTAAGATTAAAGTTTGCCATTTCCTGGAGAGGTCTATCGTGGTAAAACCCAGATTTTTCTCTTTAGTCTCTCCCTGTGATGCTTCTAAAGCTTTTTTTGTTTATTTGCTTGGGGTTTCTTTTTGACAGCCTGTGCTTCTGTTTCTTTCTCTGGGATGCAAGCTGAGCACTGACGATTCAAAGTATTCCTTGTTTTTTTTTTTTTTATGTTTTGGAGATAGAGAACTACATCTAAGGTGTTAGCTTATTTAATTCAGGCCTCCTACTTGTGACTCAAGAATATATCCTTTTACAAAACTGAATTCTCTTACACAAGTGAGTTCTCAAGGTCATAGGAAGAACAGTACAGAGCTGAATCGAAGGCAGAGAATGTTCTTGTAGCTGTCATACCGGTAAAAGTATACTCATCATTGTCCACTAGAAGAGAAAAATGTCTATGTTTCCAGTCACTATTTCTGCCTACAGTGAATTTTCTAATTTAAAAAGGCTTAATTCAGCTCTTTTCATACATTAAGTATGATGTCAGTGTATTTTAATTAGGGATTAATATTGCTGATAGATTTCTGTGGTTTCTTTTTATGTAAAATGATCTGTAATGTGACAATATGCCTATCTCAATTAAACGATGATCAGAACAATCAGCTGCAAACAACAAAGGATAACACTGTCGTCATGACAAATAATCCTTATGAAAGGATTTTCATAGGATTATTTGACTCAATGTCAAAACATGCTTACTGAAAGATGAACTGAGAACCACAGCGTGGTCTTCTAAATCATTTAGTACGTAACATGCGGTCAGATCAGTTACGCCATCTGAATTAAAGCTAGAAATGGCTATCTAAATCAGCATGACCCCGAAACAAATATATTGGATAATGGAGAGCAGGTGGGAGGTAATGAGAGAGAAAGAACTGGGACTATGCCATGGCGTATTTTTGTTGTTGTTGTTGTTGTTGTTTTTTAGGATCTTGCTCTGTCATTAGGTATGTTGTAAACTGCTGCAGAATCCTCAAAACCCAGATGTAGAGATTGAGACTGTGTGTAAATACTTCAAAGGCTAAAGACAAAGAGGATAATGGGACGCAGAAAAACAAAAATGACAAGAAACGTTCTGTCAGCAGCATGCGATGAAAAAACCCCACACAGATCAGGCAGAGCATGGTTATTTCTGAAAATGACACTCACTTTGAAGGCTGTTCTTTTAGTCAGACCTCCGTTAGGCTAAGGACCTCTCCCACTGCTGACATGATAGATCAAAGGAAGCACCTTGCACTGTCTGAGGTGCACGACTAGCACAAGCCACTACAGACACAGAACAACAGAGCAGGCTATGGACATGCAGCCAAATCACCATCACAACATACCACTTCTTTCACTTCTTACAGGATAAACTACTTTGAAAAAGACCTTTAGGACTGCATAGTCAAGGATAGTTCCTTGCCAAACTGTTTAGTTTTTTTCCCCAAGAGAAAATAGAATGAGCAAGTCATTAGTTGGTATGGATCAATTTCTACTCTGAAATGTGGCTTGATTTCTAATGTCAGTTTATCTCAGCACCCTGACTCTCAGGAAGATAAGATTTCTCTGAGGTGTCATCTTCACCTTGACAAAGTTTTCAAAAAATACAAGGCTCCTCGTGTGCCACTTTGGAGAATGCCTCCTGCAAATACTTGGATAACAAGGGTCACCATGCCAAGGGAAACTTCCTTTCTGTTGCCAAGACCAAATTAAATTTTCAGAGAGAATTTCACTCCTAAATGGTTACAGCTGATTCATGATTTTCATTTCTTTGCCAGACACTCAAATGGTTTTTGAAGGGCCTTCCAAGGCAAAAGCAAATCCTCACCTCTGGATAAATAGCTCGAATCTCAGAGGAGATAATAGCCAATTCTCCAGTGTTCTCTTGTTTGGCATGCTCCTCTCTCCGCATTGTTGTTTCAATAGTATTAGTCATTAGTTTTCCTGCAGAAGAACATCTTCCTCCAAAGATAATGCTGTTTGGATATAACACTATTGGTTCTGACTCATTGCTGCCCCGTTCGGACCTTGCAGTGACCTTCCCTCTTGCACTGGGATGGGCATCTCCTCATAGTGTACAGACAGTGTCCCACCAGCAGGCAATACCCAGAAAGCTGTCAATGTCCATGTCTGACACCTGAGCCTCCACCTTCTCAATGCCAATGGAGTGAATCTCCAGTCCACTTTATCAATCCACTTTAACGACAATATCTTGTGTCACCTCTAAAACTTTAAATTTTAATTTCTCACTCTTGGACCACAAGTTCCTGGCTATGTTTTCACCTTTCTGATTTTTAATATCATTTAGATATCTAGTCCCTAGATACTTCTGCTGTTTCCTGACTTCCATTCCCTCTTAGCCTTCATTCTTTCTCTGCCCAAAGTGGACATTTTGGTTGATAACTGTCTCATGGTCTAGCTGCATGCTGCACCCTCACCACCAAACCCTAATCCTAGATCAGTACACCAATTCACCCTTTCCATCCCTATGCCCAGAGAGCAGGAGCTGCTGGAGAAGCACAGGGAATGTATAGATTGGTTCCATTGCATGATCTCCAACCTCTTCAGGATGCTTAATGTTCATGTACTGCAGATAATCAAATGATATGCCCAGGAATGGTGGGAAAGTAGAAAGTTGTTCTTTACATAAGAACGGCCATTGTTTGGAGTAGAAAGGTGGCCACTCTTTAGGCCACAGTATATAACCTCAACTGTGACCTGGCATGAAAAGGCAAGTTGGACACCCTGCACTAGCAATCTGAACTATAAGAATGGAAAAAATTTATCAGTTGGCACTTTGACTGAAAGAGAAGCAGACATGTAGAGAGTAGTAGACTTACAGTAATGGTAGAGGAGAGCCTCTACCTTACCCACCTCTTTCTTCTTAAATGTGTATGATTATTTGGACAATAGGTTCAAGGGAATAGACAAACCTGTGCAACTCCTCTCTCTTATGGGATATCAGATGCATGGGCCTGGCCAGGGCAGATTTAGGTCTTGTGAGACCTGAAGTTCGTACAGTTTTGAGATGTCCTCTTAAAAAAGAATACAAATTTAACACAGGCACAAAGGCAATCAAATGCATTTAAAAATTACTGCTACTTTGTATTGAGCTACATAATAGTGTAATCAAATTACTCTTATATGGAAATCATTGACTTACCAATGAATAAACATACGAGTTTTGCCACCAAAACATTGTTTTCTTCAGGACATTTAACTGGGTCAGTGGCAGTTTTGCAACGCTTTTTGTCTGGAGGTCAGCAAGATGGTGGAAAAGGAAGTCATGGGTTTCATTCCCCTCCACAGGAAAATCAACTAGAACTATCCATAGACAAAAACACCTTGGTGAAAACCCGAAAACATGGGAATAAACCTGAACCACTTGTGTGTTCCATGGAATTGAATAAAAATCTACATTGAAAAGGCAGGGGAATCAGTTTCACTTTGACTATGTTACCCCTCTGCCTTCCATAAGTTGGCGCAATGCCACACAGGGTACTCCCCAGGGCTCATGGTTTCTATAGTGAGAAAAGGGAACCAGGGAAGTGGACAGCCAGCTTCCCTAGCATTCTGAGATGCTTCCCAGGAAGCCCACACTGTCCTTACCTCATGGGGACTCAGGAACATAGGGGGAAACAGTGCAGTTAGGCCACCTTGGGTCAGGCAGAAACAAAGCAAGGAGGTGGGGCCCACAGAGGTCAGCACACAGAGTTTTGTGAATGTACCTGTCTTGCTGGATAGAAGGCCTAGCCAGATGACTCACCTGAATTGAGGGCAAAGGGAGCAGCTGAGGCTTCTAGATAACCTGAAAGGAAACTGTCTGCTCGGGGTCATTACCAGCTGGCTCATCCAAAATCATAGGCTAGACTGACTAGCAAAGGTCTATCCCTGCCAAAGAACTCCTGTAAAAGCCAGGAAAGTTGGCTCTCTCTGTAAAGGCATAAACACCAATACAAAGACATAAGGATTACAAAGATTTAAGAAATCATGATACCTCCAAAACAAAGAAAAAAGCAGTGAGAAAGCTCCAGCAATGGACCCTAGAGAAAGGTAGATCTATGAAATGACAGAAAAAATGGAGAATAATCTACTTTTAAAAGTTCAGTAAACTTCAAGAAAATACAGATAAAAAATTAAATGAAATTAGGAAAATACACAAACAATACCAGAAATTTGACAAACAGAGACAATATACAAAAAACCAAATAGAAATCCTAGAGATGAAGATTACAATGACTGCACTGAAAAATGTAATAGGAAGCTTCAACAGCTGGCTCATCAAGTTGAAGAATCAGTGAACTCAGAGACAGAACATTTTAACTACTTAATCAGAGAAGCAAAAAGAAACAAAAATGAAAAAGATAAAGAAAGCCTATGGAAATTATGTGACACCATCAAGAGACCTAACCTATGCATAATAGGCATTCAAGAAACAGAAGAAAGAGAAAAAGGGCCAAGAAGAGTTTTTGTTATTTATTTATTTAGAGGCAGAGTTTTGCTCTTGTGGCCCAGGCTGGAGTGCAGTGGCACGATCTTGGCTCACTGCAACCTCTGCTTCCTGGGTTCAAGCGATTCTCCTGCTTCAGCCTCCCTAGTGGCTAGGATTACAGGCACCCACCACCATGCCCAGCTAATTTTTCTATTTTTAGTAGAGAAGCGGTTTCACCATGTTGGCCAGGCTGGTCTCGAACTCCTGACCTCAGGTGATCCACCCGCCTTGGCCTCTCAAAGTGCTGGGATTACAGGTGTGAGCCACCGTGCCTGGCAGGAAGAGTATTTTTTGAAAAATAATGAATGAAAACTTTCCTAATCTGAGGAAAGAAGGTAACAACCAGGTACAGGAAACACAGAAGTCCCAATTAAATTCAACCCAAAGAGGAGTTTGCCAAGATATATAATAACCAAACTGTCAAAAATTAAAGACAGAGTTCTGAGAGCAGAAAGAGATAAGAAATATATCATATACCATGAAGTCCTAATATGACTATAGATGGACGTCTCAGCAGAAGTCTTGCAGGCCAGGAGACAGTAGGATAACATATTCAAAGTGTTGAAGAAAAAAAAGACTGCCAACCAGGAATACTTTATTCATTACTTTCTGCCACCATCTTCGTTCCATGTTCCCCCCGACAAAATGCCCAATAAAGACACAGAAGTCGTCTCTGCTACGGAGCATGACTAGCCAGAGCCACGGGCTGAGACAGGGTCTGTAACAGAATCTAACAGTGATGAATCAGTACCAGAGCTTGAGGAACAAAATTCCACACAGGCAACAACCACACAACAAGCCCAGTTGTCAGCAGCAGCTGAAATTGATGAAGAACCAGTCAATAAAGCAAAACAGAGTTGGAGTGGAAAGAAGGCACAGAAGCTTATGTCCAAACTGGGTTTTAAGCAGGTTACAGGGGTTACTAGAGACACTATTTGGAAATCTAAGAATACTCTGTCATCACAAAACTAAATGTCTGTAAGATCCCAGCTTCAAATACCAACATGGTTTTTAAGGGAAGCTGAGATTGAGGATTTATCTCAGCAGGCACAGCTAGCAGCTACTGAGAAATTCAAACTTCAAGGCAAAGCTCTCTCAAACATTCAAGGAAACATATAGCCTCTTCTAACTTTACAAGAGGACAGTAAAGAGGAAGTTGATGAAATAGGTGAGGAAGTTGATGAAACAGGTGTGAAAATTAAGCATACAGAATTGGTCATGTTGCAAGCAAATGTATTAAGAACAATGGCAGTTCAAGCCCTGAAGAACAAAGTAATGATATGGTTAATGTGATTATGGAATTAGCAATGTAACCATCTGAAAACAAGAACTTTTTTTTTTTGGTGTTTCAAAAGAGTAACTGCAGCTTGACTTGAAATTTATACTCTTTCTATCATTAATAAAGTTATAGTTTCTTGTTAGATAAAAAGGAATATTATATCCAGCAAAACTGTCGTTCAGAAGTGAAGAAGAAATTAAAGTTTTCCCAGACAAACAAAAGCTAAAGAAGTTTATTACCACTAGACTTACCTTTATAGGAATTGCTAAAGGGAGTTCTTTAAACGGAAACAAAAGGCTGCTAAATAATAATGTTAAACATATGAAAGCACAAAACCTAATGGTGTAGGTAATACAGAGCAATAATCAGAATACTCTAGTACTGTAATAGTGATATATAATTATATTCCTAGTATGAGGGTTAAAGGGCAAAATTGTTAATAACAACTACAGCTAAAATAAATTATCAAGGGATACATATCACAAAATGATGTAAATTCAGACATCAAAAACATAAAATGTGGGAGGAGAGTAAGAGTTTAGAGTTGTATGCAATAAAAGTTAAGCTGTTATCAGCTTGAAATAGACTGTTATAATATATTCTGTGTAAACTTCATGATAACCAAAAAGCAAAAGCAAATAAGAGATGGAAAAAACAAAATTTAAAAAGATTCAGAACATACCACTACAGAAAACCATCAAATCACAAAGGAAGACATCAAGAGAGGAAGAAAGAAACAAAGTATCTATAAAACAACCAGAAAACGATGAACAAAATAGTAATTGTAAGTTCTTACCTAGCATTAATTACCTTGAATGTACCTGTATTAAATTCTCCAATTCAAAGACATAGAGTGAATGAATGGATAAAGAACAAGAGACAACTATATGCTACCTACAAGAGATTCACTTCATTTTTAAGGACACATAGACTGAAAGAGGAGGGATGAAAAAAGATATTTCACAGAAAATGGAAACCAAAAGAGAGCAGAGGTAGTGATACTTGCTTGTGTCAGACAAAATAGATTTTAAGTAGAAAATTATACAGAGAGACAAAGAATGACATTCTATAATGAAAAGGAAGTCACTTCATCAAGAGGATATAAAAATTATAAACACATACACACCCCACAGTGGAGCACCTAAATATATAAAGCAAATATTAAAGAATCTGAAGGGAGAGAAGAGAGTGCCGTTCAATAACAGTAGGGGACTTCAATACAGTGCTTTCAATATAGAACAGATCACGTAGAAAGAAAGTTATTGAGGAACCATTGGACTTGAAGAACTCTTTAGACCAAATGGACCTAACAGACATATGCAGAACATTCCAGCCAACAGCAACAGAATATGTATTCATTTTAAGAACACAGAGAACATTCTCTAGGGAAGATCATTTGTTAGGCCACAAGACAAATCTTAGCAAATTTAAGAAGATTGAAATAATATCAAATATTCTTTCAACCATAATGGTATGAAACTAAAAATTAATAACAGGAGGAATTTCAGAAAATTCACAAATAAATGTCAAAAATGATACAACTTAGCAATCAAGGTCAATATAGAAATTAGGAAATTAAAAAATATCTTGAGAGAAATGAAAATGGAAACATAGCATACCAAAACTTGTGTAATGCAGCAAAAGCAGTTGTAAAAGGAAAGTTTGTAGCAATAAATGCCTACATCAAAAGAGAAGACAGATTGCAAATAAACAATCTAATATCACATCTAAAGGAAACACAAAAAGAAGAACAAACTAAGCCCAATGCTAGCAGAAGTAAAGAGTAAAGATCAGGACAAATAAATTAAATAGAGACTAGAAAAACAATATGGAAGATTGATGAAACTAAGAGTTGGTTTTTTAAAAAGATGAACAAAATTGACAAACCTTTAGCTAGACTAACCAAGAAAAAAGAAAAAAGACTAAAATAAAATCAGAAATGAAAGTGGAAACATTACAACTGACACTACAGAAATACAAAGAAAAATAAGAGACTATTATGAAAAATTATAGGACGAGCAATGGAGAAACTTAGAGGAAATGGATAAATTCCTAAACATATACAACCTGCTAAGACTGAATCACAAGAAGTAGAAAATCTGAACAGACTGATAATGGAGTGAGCAGACTGAATCAGCAATAAAAAGTCTCCCATTGCTATCGTTTGAATACGGTTTGTTTATTCTCACCAAAACTCATGCTGAAATTTGATCCCTAATATGGTTGTGTCGGGATGTGGGGCTCAATGGCAGGTGCTGGGGTTAATGGAGGCAGATCCCTCATGAATGGCTTGGTGCCATTCTCCTAGTAGTGAGTAAGTTCTTGCTTTTGAAAGACTAGGCTAATTCCCACAAGAATGGATTCGTTCCTATGAGAGGAGGCTATTGTAAAGCCAGAATGCCCCTCAAGTTCCCGGCTCTGTGCCCATGTCTGCTTTTTCTTTGATCTTCCCTGCCATGTTGTGATGCAGCATGAAAGTCCTCTCTAGAGGCCAGGGCCATGCATGCCCTTAAACTTCTCAGCCTGCAGAAGTGTGAGCTAAATAACCTCTTTTGTATATAAATTACCCAGTCTCAGGTATTCTTTTATAGCAACACAAAATGGACTAAGACACCCATCAAAGAAAAATCCAGAACCTGATGTCTTCATGACTGAATTCTACCAAATGTTTAAATAAAAACTAATGGTAATTATCTACAGACTTCCAAAAAAAAAAAAAAAAAAATTGAAGAGGAGAGAATACTTCCAAATTCTTTTTGCAAGGCCAGCAATAACCTGACACCAAAGCCAGACAATAAAATCACAAAATAAGAAAACTACAGACCAATATCTTTGATGAATATAGATGCAGAAACCCTCAACAAAATGCTAGCAAATTCAACAATGCATTAGAAGGATCAATCACCATCAAGTGGGATTTATTCCTGGGATACACAAGGATGGTTCAACATTCACAGATCAATAAATGAGAGACACCACATTAACATAATCAAGGAAAAAGCATGATTATTTCATGAAATGCAAAAAAACACATTTGACAAAATTCAACATCTTTTCATGATAAAACCACTTAACAAATTAGGTATAGATAAAATGTACTTCAATACAATAAAAGCCATATACAACAAGATCACAGCTAACATTATACACAATGGTGAAAAATTAGAAGCCTTCCTCTAAGATGCTGAACAAGGCAAGAATGTTCATTCATGCCACCTCTGTTTAACTTATATTGAAAGTCCTTGCCAGAGCACTCGGTCAAGAGAAAGAAATGAAAAGCATCCAAACAGGAAAGAAGAAGTGAAATTGTCACTGTTGGCTGACAACATGATCTTATACATAGAAAATCCTATAGATTCCACCAAAAATCTGTTAGAACTAATATACAAATTCAGCGAAGTTGCAGAATATAAAATTAACACACAAAAATCAGTGGCATTTCTCTACATTCACAACAAACTTTCTGAAAAAGAAATCAAGAGAACAATCCCATTTACAATAGTTGTAAAAAATGAAACACTCAGAAATAAATTTAACCAAGAAAGTGAAAGAACTGTACACAAAAAACTATAAAATATCAAGGAAAGAGGCCAGGTGCGGTGGCTCACGCCTGTCATCCCAGCACTTTGGGAGGCCAAGGTGAGAGGATCACCTGAGGTCAAGAGTTCGAGACCAGCCTGGCCAACATGGTGAAACCCCGTCACTACTAAAAATACAAAAAATTAGCCAGGCATGCTGGCGGGCGCCTGTAATCCCAGCTACTTGGGAGGCTGAGGCAGGAGAATCGCTTGAATCCCGGAGGTGGAAGTTGCAGTGAGCCGCTCCAGCCTGGGCAACAGAGTGAGACTGCGTCTCAAAAAGAAGGAAGAAATTTTGTCAACATGGATGTAATTGGAAAAATCATGTGCAGTGAAATAAACCAAACACAGAAAAACAAATAACACAAGACAAATAATACATGTTCTCACTTGATTTTGGTATCAAAAACAATTGAATTCATGGGAACTGAGAGTAGAATGGTGGTTACCAGAGGCTGAAGTTTGGGGGAATGGGGAGATGATAATCAAAACCTCAGTTACATAGTAGGAATAAGTTGGATTGTTTTGAGATGTACTGCACAACATGGTAAATACAGCTAGTAATTGAGTACTGTACATTTTAACATCACTTAAGACAATAAATGTCAAATGCTCTCATCACAAACATTTCAAATATTTGAGGTGATGGATAAGTTTATTAGCTTCATTTAACCATTCCATTGTATTAAAAAAATCCTAGCATAACTTTATACTCCATAAATATATACAACTATAATTTGTCTATATGTATATAATTAAAAAAATTTTATCTGGAACCACCAGACTTAATCAGGTCAAGATGTGCTAGCTGCACACTAAGATTTGATTTGATACATTGGGATGTATAAAACATATGACCTCTCACATAGATATAAATCCCACTGCTAGTAGAAGTGCTATAGGTGTATACTCTAAAAATGTAGAAATTCAATTTGACATAATTTCCATAAAATATATGGAGCATTTAATCATATGTGCTCCACTATCAATCATATTTCTGACAGCAGGGAATGTTCATTTTGACAAGATGGTGATGAGAAACAAATCTTTTTCTTACAATTATACATATCTCATGATATGAAAAACATTCTACAGAGTAGCTTCTGGCTTCATAAATTTCAAACCTTGCTTCTTTAACTCTGCTTATGGTACTGAGTGCTATAGGATGCATTCTTATCACTTTACAATGTTTCCCCTAACATAAAACCCCCGTGTTGTGTGTTGGCATGGTGCATGAAAGGAGACAGGTAGTGTAACTATAGACCAAGGGACTTCAAGTCATAGAAACTTTTTTTTTTTTTTTGAGACAGTCTTGCTCCGTTGCCCAGGCTGGAATGCAGTGGCACGATCTCAGCTCACTGCAACCTTCCACCTCCGGGGTTCAAGCGATTCTCCTGCCTTAGCTCCCCAGTAGCTGGGATTACAGGTGCCTGCCACCACGCCTGGCTAATTTTAGTAGAGACTGGGTTTCACCATGTTGGCCAGGCTGGTCACAAACTCCTGGCCTCAAGGGATCCACCTGCCTCGGACTCCCAAAGTGCTGGGATTATAGGCATGAGCCACCAAGCCCAGCCTAAGTCATTTAAACCATTTAACCCAAACTAATTATATCCCAAATTCCACTTTAGCTGAATCCCCCTAGTACCATCACCATTTAAAAGACATGAAGGTATGAGTGATAGATGGTAACTCTAAGTGGAATGAGACACCAGTCTAAACAGATTAAACATTTTACTTTTATATATGAGCATGTGAACACATGGGAAGGGCCTGTCCAGGGAGGGGTCCTAAAGCTTAACCTTCATTAGCTTTGTAGTAAACTCATCTCTCCATTTTGGCTTGAAAAGCTTGCCTAGCATGTAATCTGGAGTTTCCTAATAGGGAAGATTCGCTATTCCCTTATACTGATTGAAGAATAGGCATCATTCTTATGCTCTCTGAAGATCACAAAGGTGTAATAGTCAGGATCCAAATAGGTAATATTACATTGTCTTTTGTATCAGATGTGATATTAATATTTCTTGAAAGCAAAAGGAAAGCATGAGTTAGCTATAACCTGCTACCTAAATTAAGCAGTAAAAATAATTCCATAAGAGAGTAACTCACTCCCAGAAGAAATAAATGTCATTTAAGTAATATGAATGAGGAGTACCTGTGTGTCAGGCACAACCACCCTGGATGTTTGCAACTCAGGGGCTGTATCCTGACCTCAAGCCTCTTGCTGAGAAGTAATTCCGGGTCATGTGGGATAAGAAATATGTTGCAGTCTATGAATCGTCTACCCAGTACATCAACTCACGTGAGATGATAAAATCGTTCCCTTAGAGTAGGATTTAGCAAACATTGTCTATAAAGAACCAAATATAGTAAATATTTCAAATATTTATGGAGGCTAAAATTAGAATTGCATAACATTTTCATGTGTCACAAAATATTTTTATTTTGATGTTTTTGACTATTAAAAAATGTAAACAATTTTTTAGTTTGAAGGCTGTACAAAAACAGGTGGCATGTCAGATTTTTCCCTGGACTGTTGTTTACTGACCTTTGTTCTAAAATACACAGAGAAAGGATTTGGGATTAAAGCTGATGGTAGGTTTAGAAGGACACCACTTTTCTGTTGTCCATTTCTATGCAGAAGATATTTCTCAAATTATAAATAATGCTCTATATCAGCTGTTTGGTAGGTGCCATGCTGGAGATCTAAAATGAATGATGTGGATCTCCTCCCTCAAAGTGCTCAGATGCAACACAATCACCTTCCTAACCCATGACTTTTGATTGGCTGTTGGTGATTTGGCTTGTTGTGGCTATTGGTTTGAATTAATAGTGTATCTTATAGAGACACGGTACCAATGCAGCACCATGGGCACAACCCAATTTGGCACGAGATCCCTGGCAGCCAAGTGGGCAGCACCTTGATTACCAGGACGGACTGGCCACCCTGTCTGCATCTGGTGTCCTCTTCCTGCCACTGTGCTCCTTATGGGTCCCTCTTACTAGAATGAGTTTTGAAGTTCAAGAAGCTTTTGCACAGAAAAGATTGGTTCCAGTTACTTGCATTTTCAAGAAACATCAATTTAGGAATAATTAAAAACATCATTTACATAATGAAAAACATGTTACATAATTAAAAACATCATTTTCATTAAGTTCAGCGTATAAATCTTAATTCCATTTATAAATCTATATCTAAAATAAGAATTTTACCTTTCCTTGCTCTTTGATTAATGTTTGATTACTTTCAGTAACACAGGATAAACATCCTTAAATAATCAGCCTGTAGTTTATCAAATTCCCTTAAGCATTTTATATTACACTTGTAAATTTATTCAATGACTTTTACTTCAAATGCCTGACCAGGCAAGCCTACCACCCAAACAATAAAACCTTTAATGTATTTAAACAATGTAAATTAAATGTATAAATATAGAAACCCAAGAGTTCTTTTAAGCATTCCAACTTTCAACTTAAAAATCATAAGTTTAGGTTGGGCACCGTGGCTCACACCTGTAATCCCAGCACTTTAGGAGGCAGAAGCAGGCGGATCACCTGAGGTCAGGAGTTCGAGATCAGCCTGGCCAAACCCCATCTCTACTAAAAATAAAAAAAAATTAGCTGGGCATGGTCTTGGGCGCCTGTAATCCCAGCTGCTCAGGAGGCTGAGGCAAGAGAATTGCCTGAACCTGGGAGTTGGAGGTTGCAGTGAGCCGAGATTGTGCCACTGCACTCCAGCCTGGGTGACAGTGGGATTCCGTGTCAAAAAAAAAAAAAAAAAAAAATCGTAAGTTTATAGTCACATATTTTAAAGTGAAATCCCCCAACTAATCCATCAGATTATCATGTCAAATTCTCTTAAACATTATAAGCATAATAAATACCAAATACATAGATTGTTCCAGTGATTATAAAACCTACACTTAAACTTAATCCCCCAAATACAAATAATATGGGTCAAATTACCTTCACTAAGTTTTTTTTTTTTTTTTTTTTTAATTTATTTCTTATTATTATACTTTAAGTTGTAGGGTACATGTGCATAACGTGCAGGTTTGAGAACAGAAAACGAGATCACTTGGACCTTCACTAAGTTTTAAACATTCTAGGGTAGAAAGACTTTTAAGTCAGGGGTCAGCAAACTGACCTGCCATATCTGGCCTGCTGCCTGTTTTTCTATGACCCCAAGCTAAGAATGGTTTCTGCAGTTTTAAATAGTTAAGAAAGAAAAGTGAAAGAAGATGATTTCAACACCCATAAAGTTTTATAGGAACATAGCTATGCTCATTCATTTCCATATTGCCTATGGCTGCTTTGGGGCTACAACATCAGAGTTGAGTGGTTAACACAGAGACGCATATGGCCCTCAAACCAAAAATATTTACTCTCTGTATCTTTACAGAAAGTTTGTTAATCCTCTTTTTTTATTTAGAAGAAACCTAAAATAAAGGATCATTGCAACAGAAACTTTTGCCTGAAAGGAATTTGAGACTAAAGGCAGAGAATGTCTTTCAGAAGCTTGTTTATTGTCCACCCTCCTCCTCTTACCCAGAGAACTAACAACAGAGGTTGAGGACAGGAAAGAGGGAAGAAAAACTCTCTTTTGGTATAAAAACAGAGATCCCCTCCCCCCATATGGCCACCTACCTTCCCCCTCCTCCAATGCAAGTGATACGTTTCTGAGCAGTTTAGAGCCTACTGGCAGCTGTTAGGCTGTGGGGGTGCTTCTCATAGCATGCTTAGGAGGAAGTGGTACGAAACGGTGGTTTCCCTAATCTTTCTACCAACACAAGTTGTGATAGCATCATTTAGGTGAGAAGAAAGTTCTGACCCTTCGGTTGCCATTAGCTTTGCCTTTCAGTAACCTCATGAAAAGACTATTATTCAGGGTCCAGTTTTCCTATTTTAGTAGTTTTAATGTCTTTAAAGTAAGAAAAAAATAATCAAAACTGGGTTGTATTTTAGTCTCTTGTTTTGGGGGTTTGGCAAGAGTATGTTTACCTAAGTTGATAATAAAGTCAGAGATGGGGGCTTGAAGATTTAACTGGAAACAGTTCTTGAAATTGAGTGAGTGTACGTACATGTGTGTGTGAGCGTCTATTGACTGTTGTGTCCTCCAAGCATGAATTAATTAGCACCTTGTGGTCACCATACCAGCCTGGAATATTCAAGGTAAGTTCAGCTGCAATGGATTTAGCAGGAATCAGGCTCCGGCCATGCTGAGCCATGCAGCACTCCCAAAGTTAAAAAATACCAAATGCATGACAGTGCTCCCATGATTGGTTAATAGGGTGGTAGTCATTAGTCCATCAAGACATCTTATTTAAGGGGAACGTGTTGGCGGTCTTAGTTTTACAGCCCTGAAGTAAGAACCAGATGCCAGGTATAGTTTCAGTATAGTCACACCCAAGTGTGATGGGCCCAGAGCGAGCAGGGTAGCACTCCCGAGTGGGATGATGATTTCTCAGAGGTTGGTAGATTAAGAGACCAAAAACTGGTAGGAGATATCCATGTTGATGAGGGATGTCTTGATTGAAATGTGCTATGTCTGATGAACGAGTATGTGTACTATGTCATGTGAAGGATTTACAGAACTGATCAATATCCATGTGGGG
Organism: Papio anubis; assembly: GCF_008728515.1. NCBI lineage: Eukaryota > Metazoa > Chordata > Mammalia > Primates > Cercopithecidae > Papio > Papio anubis. The sequence continues at coordinate 63,317,032 of NC_044983.1, forward strand.
TAGGTTTTATTGTACGGTTAATGACAGTGGATGTGCGACAGTTGATTAAGGGATTATTGGTACATGCTTATATGCATGTGGACTGGATTTTTAATGTATTATTTTACATGAATGTACTAGGTACTGTTAAACATTTATAGTACTATATATTATTCATGGGGGACTATCAGTAATGCACGAAGTACATAAAAGCACTATTATAATAGTGCTAGTTGATTAATACTGACATAGTAAAGTATATGCTAAGAAAGAATTCGGGGAATTGTGTAATTAGAATTTCAGCTTTGGGTGTTGACAGTGAAGCAGGATGCTTTTTCCCTGAGTTGTCCTGGGGAAGAATCCTCCATTTCTGGTTTACAAGACCAGAGTATTGAATTATACTACAAGGGCGTCTTCATTAAAGCGGTTTATTTTCAATTAGGCCAGTGAGTGGCATAAGGGTAAGGATGATAGAGAAATACACAACAGATGCTGTCCATCCGATGGTGATAAAAGGGTATTGGACTGGCGGCCCCCCAATTCATGTGAGTGTAAAGAGGTCAGCTACTAAGATTCAGAATAGGCCTTGACTCAATGGTTGGAACATTATGCTTTGTTGTTTGGACATGTGAAGTACAGGAATAACTGCCAGAATGAGAATGGAGAACACAAGGGCCAGTATGTCTCCTAGTTCATTAGGGAAGGATCATAAGATTGCATAGGCAAACAAAAAGTACCACTCTGGTTTAATGTGAAGTGGGGTGTTGAGAGGGTTGGCTAAAGTGTAGTTATCTGGGCATTCAGAAGGTCAGGTGAAAATAGTGCTAGAGTTATTAGAAGGAGAAGGAGAAAAATTAAACCTAAAATATCTTTGGTTGTGTAGTAGGGGTGGAAAGTTATTTTGTCAAGGTCTGATGAAACCCCTGAAGGGTTATTAGATTCTGTTTCATGTAGAAATAAAAGGTGAACAGCTGCTAGAGCTGTAATTATGAAGGGTAAGATGAAGTGGAAGGCGTAAAACCATGTAAGGGTGGCTTTGTCAACTGAGAACCTACCTCAGATTCATCGCACAAGGTCAGTTCCAATATACGGGATGGCTGATAGATTTGTAATTATTGTAGCGCCTAAGAATGATATCTGGCCTCACGGGAGCATGTAGCCTATGAACGCTGTAGCCACCATTGTGAGTAGGAGGATAATACCGATATTTCAAGTTTCTAGAAATGCAAATGATCTATAGTATAAGCCCCAGCCTACGACTAAGAAGAGGCCGATGAATACAATTGAAGCACCGTTAGCATGAAAATAGTGGACTATTCATCCATAGTTTACATCTCGGCAGATGTGAGTGACTGAAGAGAAGGCGTTGAGGTGTCTGATGTGTAATGTATGGCTATAAATAGTCCTGTAATGATCTGGAGGCTTAGGCAGGCACTAAGAAGTGAGCTGAAGTTTCATCATGTAGAAATTTTAGATGGTGTGGGAAGATCGATGAATGAGTGATTAATAATTTTTATTAGCAGGTGTGTTTTGCAGGGATTGGTCATTAGCATTCTTATAGTTGAAATACAATGAAGATTTTTCATGTCATTAGTCATGATAATAGTCCATGTGGGAATAATGGCATATACTGCATTTTTATTAAGTGTCCTTTTGGTTATAGGGTTTGTAGGTTTCTCTCCAAAACCTTCTCTTATTTATGGAGGTCTAGGGCTAATTATCAGTGGTGCTGTGGGTTGTGGTATTGTGTTGAATTTTGGCGGGGCTTCTGTGGGGTTGATAGTTTTTTTTATTTATTTGGGTGGCATGATGGTTGTTTTTGGTTATACTACGGCGATGGCTACTGAGTAGTATCCTGAAACATGAGGATCAAGTATTGATATCTGAGGGGTTTATTAGGATTGTTAATGGAGTTGATGCTGGTTTGGTGAATAGCTGAGTACGATTAAGTGGGGATCATGATTGATTTCAATAGTGTAGAGAGCTGGATGATTTTTTAGGGCGAGGGGGCTGGGTAGTTGCGTGAAGATTCTGTGGGTGCAGCTGCCTTGTACAGCTATAGGTGTTGGTTAGTGGTAGTTGCTGGTTGATCATTATTTGTTAGTATTTACGTAGTGATTGAAATTACTCAGGGTAATAGATAATTAGGATTAGGGTTAGAAGGGATGAAATAAAAAAGGAGACAAAGTAGAGTTTAACTAGGCCTTTCTGAGTAGATACCATAATGGAGGGTGAAATTTGGGTTTGTGTGATGGTCTTTGGTATAGATTTTTCTAGTCAAATTGGGTCTAGTAGAAGTGAGGCCAGATTTTGGCTTGCGAATAGGCCTAAGTGGGGGATTATACAGTGAATTGTGGCTGAATAAAATCCTAGTATGTTGGAGAAGTTGAATGTCTATAGGGGGCATTTTAGTTTAAGATTATTAGTTATAAAATTAAGTTCCACTGCTAGCGAGAAACCTAAGATGGTCACGCTGAGGACTGTGAATTTCAGGTGGGGTGGCATGATTGTTTGCGGAGATGAAACAGGAATGTTACCACTGGTGATGAGGAATCTGGTGAAGATGCTACTGATTGTTAGGTGCTTGATTGAGTTAATTAGGAAGAGGTTATTTTCGTTAATAGTTATTAGAGTCGTGAAGCGAGGTTGTCCTATTAGTGCACGAAGAAAATAATACGGGTACTATAGACAGCTGTCAAGGCGGTGGCAACAGGGTAATAAAAAGGGCTCATGACTGGGAGCGGTGGCTTACGCCTGTAATGCCAGCACTTTGGGAGGCCAAAGCAGGAGGATCACGAGGTCAGGAGATCAAGATCATCCTGGCCAGCATGGTGAAACCCAGTCTCTACTAAAAATACAAAAAAATTAGCTGGGCATGGTGGCATGTGCCTATAATCCCAGCTACTTGGGAGGCTGAAGCAGGAGAATTGCTTGAACCAGGGAGTCAGAGGTTGCAGTGAGCTGAGATTGCATCACAGCACTCTAGCCCAGGAGACAGTGCAAGACTCAGTCTCAAAACAAAAAAACAAAAACAAAAAGGGCTCAGGTGTTGGTGTGTGATGTGTTTGCAGTTCAATGAGGAGGTCTTTAGAGTAGAAGCCTGTGAGGAAAGGTATACTTGTAAGTGAGAATCTGCCGATAATAAGGGAGGAGGAAGTGAGGGGCAAAATCTTGACTAGCCCTCCTATTTTTCAGATGTCTTGTTCATCATTGAGGCTGTGGATGATGGACCCTGAACATATAAATAATATAGCTTTAAAAAAGGCATGGGTGCAGATGTGAAGGAATGCTAGGTGTGGCTGACTAATGCCAATTGTGACTATTACAAGGCCTAGTTGACTTGAGGTGGAGAATGCTATGATTTTTTTGATATCATTTTGTGTTAGACACAGATTACTGGGAATAATGTAGTAACAGCCCCCAGACATAATGTAAGGGTTTGGATTGATAAATTATTTTCTATTAAAGGGTAGAAGCAGATAAGCAGGAAAACTCCTCCTCCGACTATAGTGCTGGAGTGGAGTAGGGCTGAGACTGGGGTTGTACCTTCTATGGCGATGGAAATCAGGGATGGAGGCTGAATGGAGCTGACTTTCCTGCTGCTGCTAAAAGAAGGCTAATCAATGGAAGGGAGTTAGAGGTAGGATCTGGAATAAACATTTGCTGAAATTCTCATGTGTTGGAGGATGGGAGGAACCATGCCATAGCTAAGATAAAGCCAATATTGCCAATGCAGTTGTACAGGACTTCCTGGAGGGCTGCTGTTTTAGCATCTGCTCGGCCGTACCATCAGATGATTAGCAAGAAGGATATGATACCTATGCCTTCTCATCTGATAAAGAGCTGAAAGAGGTTGTTGGCAGTAACTGGAATATTGTGATAAGGAAAATAAGTAAACGTCTGAAAAATTGATTCATGTTAGGGTCTGAGTTTATATATCATATTGAGAATTCTATAATAGATCAGGTGATGAATACTGCTACTGGGATAAATATTGTAGAGAAGTAGTCTAGTTTGAAGCTTAGTGAGAGTTTGAGGGTCTGGATCATCATTCAATGTCAGTTTGAGATAATGACTTCTTGGTCTGTGCATATAAACGTTGTTGCAGGGATGAGGCTAATGATGAAGGCACATGTGATGGATGTTTTTCCTTAATTTGGGTATGAACCTCTTTTGCAGGTGTTGGTTAAGGTAGTAGTAATTGGTAGGATTAAGGGGACTAGGGCTGTTGCAGCAGTGGAGAAATACATGCTTGTTACTTTTATTTGGAGTTGCACCAGTGTTTTTGATTCCTAAGACCAATGGACGACTCTCATCCTTCAGAAGTTGAGAAAGCCATGTTGTTAGACATGGGGACATGAGTTAGCAGTTCTTGCATACTTTCTCGGTAGATAAGAAGTGGCAGACTTTTATTGTTAGATCCACAATCTAATGTTTTGCTTAAACTACAGCTACAGCATGCAAACCCCAAAATAATTTTAGGGTCTAAGGATAGTAGGAAGATAGGTGCTAGATGTATAAGCATTAATGTGTTTTTCTCGTGTAAAGGAAGGTTTGATACGTTGATATGTAAGTGTCCCTCATTGTGTTGTGATTAGCATATACAGGGAGTAAAGGGCTGTAATTAGTATATTAAGTCCTATAAGCATAATAGTGATATTTGATCAGGAGAATGAGGCCACAGTCATAAAGAGTTCCCCTACTAGATTAATGGTAGGGGATAAGGCAGAGTTAGTCAGATTTGCTAGAAGTCATCATGAGGCTATTAGTGGGAGTAGTGTTTGAAGGCCTGGGTAAGTAATATGGTTCAGCTATGGGCTTGCTTGTAGTTTGAGTTTGCTAGGCAGAATAGTAGGGATGAAGTGAGTCTGTGAGCAATTATAGGGGTGACCACACCTGTACAACTCCAAGGGGTCTGGATGAGAATAGCCATAATAACAAGTGCTATGTGGCTTACGGAGGAGTAGGCAGTAACTGATTTTAAATTGGTTTGTCATAGACAAATAGAACTTGTCATGATTATTCCTCATAGGGATAGCATGAGGAAAGGGTAGGCTATATGTTCTGCTAGTGGGTTGAGGATGAGAGTAAGTCGTATTATTCTGTAACTGCCTAGCTTTAGGAGTTCTGCTGCAAGTACTGTTGAGCCACCAATAGGGGCTTCTACGTGGGCTTTGGGGAGTCATAGGTGAAGTCCATACAGAGGTATTTTTACTATAAAAGCCATGATGCATGCTAGTCATAGAAGATTGTTGGATCAGGAGGTTAACAGCTCTTGGGTAGTAAGTATTACTACTAGTATGTTTAGTGAACCTGAAGTATTTTGAGTATAAACAAGTGCTACGAGTGGAGGTAGGGATCCTACTAGTGTGTAAAATATGAAGTATGAGCCTGCATTAAGGCGTTCTGTTTGATTACCTCAGTGGGTAATGATAATGAGGGTAGGAACTAGCATGGCTTCAAAGAGGATATAGAATATAATTAGCTCTGTGGCTGTAAATATTATGATTTAAAAAGTCTGTAGGGAGATCAGCATAGAAATATAGAGCTTTTTTCATGGAAGTGACTCATTAGACAGGTGATATTGGCTTGCTAGAAGTATAAGAGGTAGCAGTCAGGTTGTTAAGATTAGAAGGGGTGATGTCAGTGGGTCAGGAGAGATTACTGAGAAGTTGAATGAGTTATTGAGTTGGTTAAAAAGTAGTAGGCTGATGAGCAGGCTGTGGGTAACCATGTTGATTCAGATTATAGAATTTTTAGAGAACCACGTTATTGGTAATAGTATGATTGTTGGAATAATAATTTTTAGCACTGAAGTAAATTTAGATATTGTATGTAATCTAGGCCATATGTACTGGAGATTGAAACTAGTAAGGCAAGGGCCACTGCGGCTTTGCAGGCAACAAATACTAGGAGGATAATTGGTATTATGTTTGCTAGAGCGAAATGTATATTTAAACTTATGAGTATTTATGATAAATATTGATAGTTTATGCCTTCTAGGCATAATAGGGATGATATTAGGTGGGAATGATAGACTAATACTCCTAGCAATGATATGGTAAATGCTAATATGTTAATATAAATAGAAGGCATTTGGTAATTATGGTCTACCATAATCTAATGAGTCAAAATCATTTATTTTGACTTAAACTATTTACCAATTCGACCGAGTGTAATCCTTTTTGGGCTCATTCATAAACCAAGCCTAGGATTAAAATAGTAACTAGTATAAAGGCTGTACTGATTATTAGTGTCAGGTTGGTTGGTTGAAGGGTTCATGGCAGGGGCAGTAGTAGAGAGATCTCTAAGACGAAGAGGAGGAATGTGATGGCTACTAGGAAGAATTTTATGGAAAAGGGGAGGCGAGCAGAGGCTATTGGGTCAAATCCACATTCAAAGGAGCTGGATTTTTCTACATAGATATTAAGCTGTGGGAGCCAAACTGCGATTATTAGTAAGACAGCCAGTAAGGCATTGGTTACTAGGGCTAGCGTCAGGTTGACTGCTCTCTTTCAGGTATTATTGAAACTAATTGATTGGAAGTCAATGGCACTGTTTATACTAAAAGAGTAAGACCCTCATCAATAGATAGAGGTGTATAAGAATAGTTATACCACATCTACAAAATGTCAATACCAGGTGGCGTCTTCAAAGCCAAAGTGGTGGTCGGATGTAAAGTAGAATTGTAATCGGCGGAGGAGGCAGATGGTGAGAAATTTTGATCCAACAGTAACGTGAAGTCCTTGAAAGCCTGTGGCTATAAAGAATGTGGAGGCGTACATTCCATCAGAGATAGTAAAGGAGGCCTCAAAATATTCTGAGGCTTGTAGAAGGGTAAATACCTAAGGTAATTGTGATGGACAGTGCTTGAAGTATTTCCTTTCAACTACCTTCTATTAGGCTGTAGTGAGCCCAAGTAATTGACACACTTGATGTGAGTAATACAGATGTACTCAGGAGGGGGACTTCTAAGGGGCTGAGGGGAAAAATGCCTGTTGGGGGTCAGTATCCTCCTAATTCTGGAGTCGGGGCTAGACTGGAATAGTAGAATGCCCAGAAGAAACCAGTAAAAAAGAATACCTCTGAGATAATAAATAAAATTATTCCGTATCAGAGGAATGATTGACAATTGATGTGAGGTGGCCCTTTTTTGGACGATTGATGTGAGGTGGCCTTGAAATGTACTTTCTCAGGTAATGTCACGTCATCATTGGCATATGGTTTATTGGTTAGTAGGCCTAGGGTTAAGAGGGTAATAAAGTGAAATCACAGGCCAGAAGTTATGAGAGCTGAGAGAGTTCCTGTTAGTGGTCGGGGCTGGGTTTAACTATGTGGTAGGTGTGTGTTTGGTGTTGTGTAGGTAAAGGCTTACTAGTCATGTAAAGACATAGGCCTGAATAAGGGCTACGGCAAATTCGAGGATGGTTTGTAGGATTAGAATGATGAAAGCGACTGAAGCTGTGGGAAGACTGAGTTGATAGTACTAGTGTGGCTCCTCCAATTAAACGCATTAGTAGGCGTCCAGCTGTAATGCTGGCTGTTAATCGCACAGCTAGTGCCATTGGTTGAATGAATAGGCTAATAGTTTCAATGATCACTAGCATAGGGAGAAGTGGTATAGGTGTGCCTTGTGGTAAAAAGTGAGCTAAGGAAGCTTTCGTCTTAAAGCGGAAGCCTGTAATTACTGCGCCAGCTCATAGGGAGATTGCTATTCCTAGATTTATTGATAACCGGGTAGTTGGTGTAATGAATGGGGTAGAAGCCTGAGGAGACTGATTGAAGCAATGAAGAGAATTAGGGAGATCAGTATAAGGGATCAGGTTTGCCGTTTAACATTATGGATTATTATTATTTGTTTTAGCACAAGTTGAATTAGTCACTGTTGAATGGAAGTCAGTCGGTTACTGATTAGATAACTGGAGGTTGGAAATAGTATGGTGGGAAATAAAATGATTAATACTACTGTGGGTAGGACTAGAATTGTTGGGGTAATAAAAGAGGTGAATAGATTTTTGTTCATTTTAATTCTCAAGGGGTTTTATGTTTTTGTGTTTTGATTATTTTTGGGTTATTTTGGGTCTCTTGCAATAGAGAAGGAAGGAGGCAAACTTATTAGAATAGGAGAGGGCAAAATTTGTACAGAGAGGGAAAATTCACCTGAGGGCTAAAATAAATGTAATCCCTAATTACTATGCTGAAAGCATGGCAGAAATTCTATAGCTCTTCCATGGCTTATATAAACTACACTTTAAAAATAGCTATATCTGTTTTAAAAAGAGAAATGCTCAATGAAAGGGCAACTCTAAATACCTTGTAATAGCAAACTCTTCTAAAACAAAATGAGAGCACTTTGCTGAGTCAGAATGTGGTGTTTCTTACATTTTGCTTTCATTTGGGCCCAGCCCCAAAGTGTGATTTGTTTATCAAGATCACGAGTGATGGAGACTAGAAGCCAGGTTTATATTAAAGATTGATGTGGGGCCAGGGATGGTGGCTAATGCATGTAATCCCAGCACTCACTTGAGCCCAGGGATTTAAGACCAGCCAGGCCAATATGGTGAAACCCTGTTTCTATTAGAAATACAAAAATAAGCTGGGCATGGTGGTGCACACCTGTAATACCAGAAACTCAAGAGGCTGAGGTAGGAGGATCACCAGAGCCCAGGAGGCAGAGGTTGCAGTGAGCCAAGATTGTGCCATTGCACTCCAGCATGAGTGACAGAGCAAGACTCTGTCTTAAAAAAAAGAAAATTGATGTTGAGATGCCATAAAGAAAAGAAAGAAAACCTTCAGGTGGTAGCTAAGAATGTGGTAGTTTTATAATATTAGGCTATTTCAAGATTTCTGTAAATCAGTTTATTTCTTAAAAAGGATTTGATCAAAACTACCTTGATAAAGAGTTCCTCTTCAAAAGAACTTTGTGCAAATGAAGTAATACACTGGCTAATGAACAATATACTTTGTGGAAGAATCTTCAAAGGTTTATTGGCTATGGGATGGAGAAGGAAATATAGACAGACATTTAATATCAGAGCAAAATCTTTGTTTACAGGAAATCAGATTTTATGAACCTCTGAAAGCAGCTGGCTAGATGATCAGGGTTGCTCTTTACTGGAGGACAGGTAAGACCATTTCTAAACCTCAAATATATCTAATTTTGTGAGCTCCTTCAGAAGTTATAGGGGCCTTATCATCATTTTTATGTGGTGTACGGTAAGGAGATACTGATATAGAATTGTCAAGTTTTATAAACATCCTTGCTATAAATAATCATGTTGAATCAAGTTTACATCTGAAGGTATTATTATAAAGTGAAAAACTATGTAACCACACCTAGGTCAAGAAGCAAAACATCACTAGAAAGCTTCCTTATGCCCTTCCCCCTAGGCATCCTCTCCTTGTCATCCCTAAAGAAGATCATTCTCCTGATTTTTATAGCAATTGCTTTTCTGTGTGTATATTCTGTGTAGTGTTGATCGCTAAGTGTTTCTAAATGTTATCATCTACTCTTTGATGCTTTTTCTCAACATTCTTTAATTTTTGGGAATTGATCTTTTATGTTCTGTTTTTTTTCTCCATTGGTTTGGAAGTTATAGCTTCTCCTGAGGAACACCTTTTAACATTTCCTTTAGTGAGTGTCTGTTATTGATAAACTCTCCCAGTTTTGTCTAAACATATCTTTATTTCACAGTCTTCTTGAAAGATATCGTTTACTGGGTATATATACTTAAAAGTTAGCATTTATTGTTGTACCTATTCCTATTATTTTGCAATTAAAACTACCATTCCACAGACTTCTGCGTCCATTGCTTCTGCTGAGAAATTAGCTGTTAATCTGTTTGTTTTAGTGAATGAAAACAGATTACATTCCCCATTTCATTCCTATTGTTCCCTTCCATCTTTAAACATTTTCTGTCATTGCCTCTCTGTAGTTTCACTATATTTGGGTATTAACTTACTTTTTTACCCTACTTTGAAATTTTAGGTTGCAGACATGAAACCCAATTATCTCATAATGTAGGCTGTATTTCACAAAATCAAGGGTATTCTCTTATATAACCATAGCACAATCACAAAAATCAGAATAAAGGCTATTCAATAGTACAATCTAAATCTATAGACCATATTCAGATTTTGCAAGTTATACCACTAATGTTCTTTTTCTGGTACAGGATTCAACTCAGAATCACAGTTTTATTCAGTGGACATCTGTCTTTGGTATCCTTTAATTTAGAACAGTGCCTTGGTCTTTGTGTTTCATGACCTTGACATTGTGGAAGAATACAGGTCAAATATTTTTAAAAATTTGGGTTTATCTGATATTTTCCTCATGATTAGATGCTGATTAAGCATTTTTGGCAGGAATATTACAAAGTGATATGTCCTTCTCAGTGCATCATTTCAGGAGGCACATGATATTGACTTATCCTATTATTGGTGATGTTAACCTTGATCACTTGGTTTACGTGGTATTGCCTTTGTAATCAATAAATATATTGTGGTAGCATAATTTGTGACTATGCATTACTTCTTCACATACTTTTTCTCTTTTTTCCTTCCCTTCTGAAACTCCAATTATGTCTTTTTATTGTATCCTCTGTGTTCTTTTTTTTTTTTTTTTGAGACAGAGTCTGTCGCTCAGACTGGAGTGTAGTGGCGCAATCTTGGCTCACTGCAACCTCCACCTCCCAGGTTCAAGCAATTCTCCTGCCTCAGCCTCCTGAGTAGCTGGGACTACAAGCACACACCACCAAACCCAGCTAATTTTTGTATTTTTAGAGATGGGGTTTCACCATGTTGACCAGGAGAGTCTTGATCTCTTGACCTCGTGATCTACCCGCCTTGGCCTCCCAAAGTGCTGGGATTACAGGTATGAGCCTGAGTATAATCAACTATTGTTTCAATGGCAGCTGTCTCCTGATCTGTTGGCCTCACCATACCTGAAAAATAATAAAATCTATTAAAACAAGTATGAGCCCATGCTGATTTGGTAAGAATTTGAAAGCTCTAAAACTATCCCATTTGAAGTAAAGAGTGTTTAAAGGTTTATGTTATTTTATTTTATAGCATTTAGCAATAGATGCCATCGCCATGAGGAACAAACTGCAATCTGAAGAATGCCATGATGATACTTTGGAGGTTCTCACAGTGGAGAAATGCTCAGCTAGAGGGAAGTGCCACTGCAAAAATCTGCCAGAGGAAAATAATACTTCATAGTCATTACTAAATACAGTAGTATGTCTAGTATAAATACAGTAATATGTCTAGTGCATGAGCCACTGCGCCTGTCCCCTCTGTGTCTTTTATCTTGCATTTTTAATTTTCAGTTTTCAGTTTATTTATGTTTCTCTCTGGGTATTTTCTTCTGCCCTTCATTTCACCATTTCTTTCTTCAGCTGTGTCTAATATGCTGTTAAACCTATATACTGAGTTCTTAATTTCAGTTATTGTGTTTTTCAGTTCTATATTTTCTACTTTTGTTTTAATTCTGCAATATCACTTTGTATAGTTTTTGGTTATGAAAACTATTCTTGCTGCCATTCTTTTTATCTCCAGTAGCTTAGTAAGCTTAAATGCTGTACAATGTCTTTAACTCTACTTTCTGGAACCAGGCAGATTTTTGTTCCTTTGTTCATGTTATATTATTGCCTTATATATTTGGCTCTCTTTATGTGTGGACATCGCATTTTAAAAGTTATTTGTAGAAATAATTTGAGACCTACAATGGTGGTATCTTTCAGAGAAGACTTTTGTTTTCTGGGGCCACTAGCTCTTATCTGAAATCACCTTAAACTAATTTTAGAATGTGAGATTTTTCTGGACCATTGAGATGTTTCAAAGCAGGGATACTTATTTTTGGTCCACCCTTACTTCTAGAATGCAATCTTTTAGCACCCCAACCCAAAGCCTAGGCTGACTTACCAGAGTCTCCACCCTGGCAATCCCTGTGAGGCTGACAAAATGGCCACTTAACATTTTAGCTGTCATTTTTAGGTCAGCAAACACCTCCAGAGCAAAAGTAGCTACAAACTTTGGGTTTATCTATCTGGATCTTCATCTTTTGGACTTTCAGCCAGTAATTCTCATCACCTTGTTTGCTTTTTGATGTTTTAAAGAAAATATTTATTTTTAATGCAGATTTAGTTGTCTTGAATGGGAGTTTTGGTTCAAAACACCTGGTCTGCATTACTTAAGTATTTTCTATGTTAAATAGTTTATTATGGATCATAATATTAAAGTTTATGTATTGTAAAATTAGTTTTAAATTCAGCTTTCAGTAACATGGAAAAACAAAATTTTTACTTTTCCTATTTATCAAGTAATAACCGCTACTTAATTTAAGGGCAACAAAATTTGCTGACATATGTTTTAAAATAACATTGTATTGAATTTGATTTGGGGACCAAATACATATTAAAATGTAGATGAAAATTAGTCTTCCTGTTATGGCATCAAAAATAGACACAGACTTCTTTCATGTTTTGATGTTTGGGATTCTTCAATTTTGCACTTAAAAAAGCAACACATTTACTTTCTTAAAAATAACTTTTGTTTCGGCCCGGCGCAGTGGCTCACGCCTGTAATCCCAGAACTTTGGGAGGCCGAGGCAGGCAGATCACGAGGTCAGGAGATGGAGACCATCCTGGCTAACACGGTGAAAGCCTGTCTCTACTAAAAATACAAAAAAATTAGCCAGGCATGGTAGCGGGAGCCTGTAGTCCCAGCTACTCGGGAGGCTAAGGCAGGAGAATGGTGTGAACCTGGGAGGCGGAGCTTGCAGTGAGCTGAGTTGGCGCCACTGCACCCCAGCCTGGGCGACAGAGTGAGGCTCAGTCTCAAAAAAAAAAAAAAAAAAAAAAAAAACTTGTTTCAAATACATTTTTCTTTAGATAATGAGCTCAGTGAGGTTTCAGACTCCTATTTATAAGCCCTTCCATACATTTAACATATCATATATATAACTGTATTACCAATAAAGAAAAAGTAGAAGATATTGTGATAATTCCTTTAACTGTTTTTTTTTTTTTTAAATACTAGGCCTATCTAAAAATATTATATAGTATTTAAAAACCAGATTTGAGCAATTTATAAATCTGGTAAAAAATTTCTTCAAAAGAATTTGCTGAATTATCATTATAATACTTAATATTAACATGGTATTTTAACATCAGTGTACTTTAAGCTACTTGGTTTAAGGATTCATTATGGAATGAATGACATGATGTCAAAATGTAATTTTTTCAATCACGCATACATAAATAATTGTATGTAAAAGCACTGAGAGTAGCTGATAAATGCCACAATGATCAAACAGCCATAGCAAAGAGCTAGTAGTGCTCGCCTAAAACTGACTACGTTAGTGCATTTATATCTTTCTATAAACTCGATGCTTTTACCATGCTTCTGTAAACTTGATGCTTCCACTTCCACCTTGCATGCACATGCCTGACGTGTTCTGTGTTCTGGACAATCACATAAAAAGTCTGAATCATCTTAGCTTTGCTTCCTGCCTCCCTGGTTGCCCAACTCCCTTCTGGAAGAATCCTCCTCCCTGGGGTTGCCGGCCAAATACAAACCCGCCAAGCCAGAGTCTTGGTGATTCCCCATGTGCTTCCCCTTATGGCCTAATAGATACTCCCTCTCTTGAGGTCCCTGAGTATAATCAACTATTGTTTCAATGGCAGCTGTCTCCTGATCTGTTGGCCTCACCATACCTGAAAAATAATAAAATCTATTAAAACAAGTATGAGCCCATGCTGATTTGGTAAGAATTTGAAAGCTCTAAAACTATCCCATTTGAAGTAAAGAGTGTTTAAAGGTTTATGTTATTTTATTTTATAGCATTTAGCAATAGATGCCATCGCCATGAGGAACAAACTGCAATCTGAAGAATGCCATGATGATACTTTGGAGGTTCTCACAGTGGAGAAATGCTCAGCTAGAGGGAAGTGCCACTGCAAAAATCTGCCAGAGGAAAATAATAATTCATAGTCATTACTAAATACAGTAGTATGTCTAGTATAAAATATTTCTTAATCTTAGGTTTAACAAAGGGATTGACTTCAGAAAGATGGTAGAAACTAGATTTCTTCTGACACCACATTTTGGTAACAACAGTTATCAAACCCTGGCTAACTGACATGAATTAGTAATGGCACAAGGCAATACTTTTAAGGACACTTTTCTTAAGAGCATCAAAGAACCATTTTCCTGGAGGACATTATATTAAGTGAAATAAACCAGGCACAAAAAGACAAATACCGCATGCTCTCACTTATATGTGGAATTTAAAAAAGTTGAATTCATAAAGCAGAGAGTAGAATGGTAGTTACTAGGGCCTAGGGGTGGGTAGATGGAGAGATGTTGGTCAAAAGATACAAAATTCAGTTAGGAGAAATAAGTTCAAAAGATCTACTGTACAGTGTGATGACTATAGTTAATAACAACGTATTGTATTCCTGAAAATCGCTGACAGAGTAGATGTTAAGTGTTCTCACTACAAAAAATAAGTATGCGAGGTAACACATATGTTAATTAGCTTGAATGAGCCATTTCTCAAAACATCGTGTTGTATATGATCTATATATAATTTTTTGTCAATTAAAAATAATTTTTAAATGCCGGCCATGGTGGCTCAAGCCTGTAATCCCAGCACTTTGGGAGGCCGAGGCCGAGGCAGGCAGATCACAAGGTCAGGAGATCGTGATCCTGAGACCATCCTGGCTAACATGGTGAAACCCTGTCTCTACTAAAAATACAAAAAAATTAGTTGGACGTGGTGGCGGGTGCCTGTAGTCCCAGGTATTTGTGGGGCTGAGCCAGGAGAATGGTTTGAACCTGGGAGGCAGAGCTTGCAGTGAGCTGAGATCGTGCCACTACACTCCAGCCTGGGCGACAGAGCGAGACTCCTTCTCAAAAAAAAAAAAAAAAGAAAAAAAATTTTTTTAAAAAGAACCATTTTCTCTTAGTAGCCAAGTCAAATAGTATCAAATGGTGTCTTGCGTTAAAAGGGTACAAGTGAGAGGCAGTGTTTATACCACATGAATGTCTACTGATACCAATTTAGATACGTTTTTAATCGTTCCAGTTGAATGTAACAAAAAATGTTTTCTCAATGAACCTCATTTTGTAAGAACAAAGGTTCACAAGAGAAGGTGATGGATACTTTTTCATAAATGCAGAAGCTAAGGTTGCAATATTAATCAAATATTTTATATAACTGAATAAGGTCTAATACTTCAGAACTTTGTGAAAACACTACTCTCTATGGAGAGCAGCAAAGCTCTGGGCATACGTGTACATGCATGTATATAATAAAATCTTGAGCATTTCCTGTAATTGCTGAAAATGGAAAGAACTATTACAAGACATCTGTGACATAATTTACAGTTGAGTACAAATCCTCATTTGTAATATCAGATGTCTTGATTACGCCTTTATAAATGCTACATAAATAATGTGTAGTAGAATAGCTGTGCTGGCACATGCAACATACATTTAAACATCTCATAAACGCTACTTTCTCACTTGGCAGAACTCTCTGGCTCAACCCGTAATATCACAAACATCAACCTACACATCCTTTTGAAATGCTTAACCCTGCTATAGATACATACTTTAAAAAAACAGCATAGAAAATAATTATTTTCAAACTTTCTTGATAGTCACCAAATCTTAGTCTAAGAAGCTCCAGTATTGTTCAGGTTCTTTGACAGCACTGGAAACATTCAGTATCAAGTATTTATTAAAACCACCTATCAGCTGGCTGAGGTTTAGAAATGTGCCACACAGAATCGTTTTGGCAAAGCAATGGTCATCGCTAACGGGAAATGATCCATACTTTTAAGCACTTTTAAATTAAGGTTAGTAATATTCTAAAAATGATGGGGTTTTTGAAGATAATGTACAAATTATTTTAAATGTGTGGATGTGTGAAAATATAAATCATTTGATATATCACATATCCTTTTCAAGAACTGGAAAACTCATTATTCAGTATATTTTGTCTCTGAGTTAAATAGCTTGATTGTACCATATGTTGGCAAGGGAGTAGCGAAATAGGAATTTTCATACATTTCTGGTGGGAGTGTGAACTGACAAAACCTCTATGGAGGGCAATTTGAAACATATCTATAAAAGAAAGTACATATCCTCTTTGGCCAAAAAATTCTATTTCTGAGAACTTATTCTATTTGTACATATGTGAAACAACTTTCTATCAGGTTCTTCCTTGCAACAATGTTTATAACAGCATAAGATTTGAAATCTAATACCAGTAGAAGACTGGTTAAGGAAAT
This sequence comes from Papio anubis, assembly GCF_008728515.1. Lineage (NCBI taxonomy): Eukaryota > Metazoa > Chordata > Mammalia > Primates > Cercopithecidae > Papio > Papio anubis. The sequence continues at coordinate 63,333,312 of NC_044983.1, forward strand.
CTGGTATATCTATGGCAACAGAAGAACATGCAGTTGTAAAAAGGAAGAAGCTTTTTAGATTCTGTTATGGATTATCATAGACATGTTAAGTGAAGAAAGCAAGTAGTAAAACTGTGTGTATAGTTTGTTATAATTTATGGAAAAAAGGAGAAGAGAAATATATCTAAAGATATACATTAATACATAGGGATATATAAGTATAATAACATATTAATGTATTATGTATATACCTACATATTTATGCAGAGATACATATTTGTGTCTGTTATCTTCTTGGATTTGTATAGCATACCTCTGTAAGAAGCTAGTGACACTGCTTGCCTCTACAAAAGGAATTGGGTGACTGGAGAAGATGAATAGGAGGGGGTTTTAAAAATTGTATATCCTTTGAACATCTTGAATTCTGAACATCAATACATTGTTACCTATTCAAAAATAAATATGCCCAACTTTTTGTAAGTCCATTTGAATCCTACCTATGTCAGAACACAAAGGAGTTACTCATTGGAGGAGTAACTGATGTGCTAAGAGTGAAGTACCCTAAATGTTTACTTCCCTTAAAACAGAAACAAAAGTTGATATCTACTAAAAGGCTTCCTTCCTGTCCCTCATCTCATCAAGTCCTGCATGAAGGCATGATTTATGACAGTTCACTGCCAGATCTTAGAGAAATATAAATAAAACCAAAATTGGAACACAACTGCTGAACTTGGAGAGTTGGAATGAGGTCAGGTTAGCGCCTCGACCGGATGTCAGGAAATTATAGCTTCATTTCCGCTGCAAGAGTAGAAGTGACTCATGTTCCCCAGCAGAAACTGAGACAAAGCCCATCATAAATACCACATGTCATTTCTGAACCTGCTTGGGAGCTGTGAGAATTAAATGAGCTAACATTTTATAAATAATTTGGAACCCCTTAATAGAAAAGTGTTACATAAGTAGAGTTTTATAATTCTGTGCTTTCTGTATCTTCCTTAAAAAGGAAAAAAGAAAAGAAAAGAAAAAAAAAAGAGCCCAAAAGCCAATGGTCCCGTTATAAGCAAGAAGCTAAGCGTGACAAAAATGATTTTTGTGTGACCATACTGAAAAGAAATAAGTTCCTATTTTTGAAGTTCAATCTGATCTATTACTTTAAGAAAATGCTTTTGGTTCCAAGGGTCATTTTGTTTTTATGAATAATGCTTCTATATGGCACAAGAATTATATTCTTGAAATGTTTCCAAATTAAGTACAGGAGGTTACTTTCAGCTTTCAGTAACATACATGTACTCTTTACCTCCCAAGTGGAGATGGATACAGCATTTGTCATAAACTGTTTCAATTTTAACATTTTTTTTTCTTTTTTTACAAAACTCTTTGAGTGAAACATTTAGCAATGTATTTAACTTCTCATTAAATTACAAACACATTTATTCTTTAAAGAGATCTGTACTTTATTATACTTCTTTCAGAATGATGATTTTCTAAGTGGAATGAAGAATGTTATTAAATGGAAGAAAGGATCTATACGTTTAAAATGGCTACTAAGTGAAACTCATAGTCCCTAAAGCATGTCCATAGATTTTTGTTGAAAAAAGTTTAAGATAGATAACTGTGGATTCTTTGAACAGTATTAGAAACCCTCAGATCTATAATCAGTATTTACTAAGTATTCCTTTATGATCACCTGGGGTTATGGTAGTACATATTTGGTAGGATAGTCTGAAAAAACTACCCAGACAAATTAGATTTTTCCCTTCTACCTTCCTTTTGAGAGTAGCCAAAACACTGAAACACTCAGTGCTAGGTTATTTCTAAAACTTCTCTTTGCTAACCTCAGATCAAACTGAAACTGCAGTTCTGCAATAGTTTGGTTTTGCTCTGCTTTTGCCTCCAGTCTCTTTCATATGGTGTTATTAACATTTTTTGTCCTTCTGATTAAAAAGCTTACATCTTTTTTAAAAAAGTTTCCTTCGTATATTAGGCATGAAAGGCAGAATTTGTATGTGGAAAGGGTGTGTGAACAGTAATTTGATTGGAAAGGGTGAAATGATGTTGAGAAAATGTCAATTGTCAATTTCAAAATATGTCAGCTGGTGATGGAGGTTGTGTGGGGTTAAGGTAAATAGAGCTACAACTTATTAACCTTGGGTTATCCTAATCAAATTGGTTTGTTGTTCCTCAAAACACTGGAGTGAATGAGAACATGTGTTTCAGTAAGGCAACCAGAATCTGAGAACAGATCGTGTGAGAGAATAACAAAGATCTTCAAGGACTCGAAAAAATAGAAGGAACACATCTGGTTGTAGCAGTTAGCAAAAGCTTTCTGATGAGCTAGTGTCTGAGACTGACCCTTCTGCCTGGTAAAGAAGGAAGGGGTGGTTATTCCCAGAGATGTGGCAATAACAGCTCACCCTCGCCTCCTTCAGAGCTTTGCTCAAATGCCACCTTGTCAATGTTGTCTTCCCTATTAATTCCATTTAAAATCACATTCTAGCTCCCTCACCTTTTCCCCTGCTTTACTTTTCTCTACAACTATGACCAACTGATATACTATATTTTTTTACTTATTTTTTGTTAATCTCCCTCCATTACAATATGAAGTTTCTTAAGGACAGGGATTGTTTGCTGTGTTTCCTGCTGTATCCCTCAGCATCTAGAACAGGCACAGAGTCCCTTAATAAACATTTGTGGAATTTGTTTCTACATATGTACATACAAGGCTCAGAGACTGGGAAACATAGGACATATTTGGAGATTAGAGAAAAATCTGTAGAGAGGTTCTATCAACTTTGGGTTTTTTTATTTTTTTTTAATTTTTACTTTTTATTTATTTATTTTTTTTGAGATTGAGTTTCACTCTTTTTGCCCAGACTGGAGTGCAATGGTGCGATCTCGGCTCACTGCAACCTCCACCTCCTGGGTTCAAGCGATTCTCCTGCCTCAGCCTCCCAGATAGCTTGGGATTACAGGCACCTGCCACTATGCCTAATTTTTTTGTATTTTTAGTAGAGACGGGGTTTCACCATGTTGGCTGGGCTGCTCTCGAACTCCTGACCTCAGGTGATCCACCCTCCTTGGCCTCCAAAAGTGTTGGGATTACAGCCGTGAGCCACCACACCCAGGTGCGTTTTTTTGCTCTCTCTTTTTTGCTCCAGATGACCTCATAAACCTCTCTAAGCTCCTTGTCTGAAGGTCCAGTTTCTACTCATGGCCGTGTCCTCACAATACCATGTGTGATTCATCCAATGCCCAACATAGAGTATTCCATTTAGATCTGTTTGTGGAATGAGTATGCTTGTTAAGTTCTCAGTCTGCGTTAGCTTTTTTAAAATATAAACTACAGTCATCCCTTGGTATCGAAGGGGGATTGGTTCCAGGATCCGCATGGATACCAAAATTTGCAGATGCTCAAGTTCCTGATATAAAATGGACTAGTATTTGCATACAACCTACACACATTCTCCTGTATACCTTAAAACATCTCTAGATTCCTTATAATGCCTAATACAATGTAAATGCTATATAGCTGTTATATTTTAAAAATTTGTATTTTTGTATTATGGTATTGGTTTTTTTTCTTTTTGCATGTTTTCCATGCATGGTTGTTTGAATATGTGAATATGGAACCCATGGATGTGGGGACCTACTGATCTGTGATAGTCAGTGGATCTACAAGGTTTATGGCTAGAAGTCCCACAAAAAGGGTCAGTTTTAGAGATACTGGTTCTATTAAAGTAACACCAGCTATGGCAACAGATAGACCAGAATGTATATCAGCTCAAACTAAATAGTTTTCCCTCATTTCTGAGGTCAATATTCCTTGCTGGTGGATGATTTTGCACCATGTGGTGATTTGAAGACTAGGCCTTGTTCAGTTTACAGATCCACTATACCCTAAGGCTTTGTCATAGTCATGCACAGCCAGTGGATAGGAAGGAGGGTTACAAAGCCTTGGACTATAGGGGGCACTCATCACTTCGGCTTCCTCTCCACTGGCTGTCTCTTATACACAGCATCACTCCTACTTGTAAAAAGCCTATGGGATATGGGCCCAGAAGAATTCAATTTTTGATGACTAGTCACTGTGCTCTTTTACTCACTATATATCTGCTTGAGGGGACCACCCAAAGGCTCTTCAGAAGCAGTTTTCTCCAATAAGTCCAGGTATGGCTCTTTACGCTCTAAGACAAACAAACTAACAAGCAGATTACCTGCCCCCTGTACCCTCCCTTTTACCATTTATGGTGCTCGGCAGAGACAGGATATCCACAATAACATCTCCCTTTCAGAACAGGAGGAACGCAGAGGTGTGCGATCACAGACTCAGGTCATGATGACACCTGTCTCCGTGGGCATGGCAAAGACTCCCTGATTTGGCAGTGGAGAAAGGTTCTTAGTTGGACCCAGCATCTGCTCTCTGGTATCTCTGGAACTAACTGTCCTGTTCTCTGGTTTTCTCTAGGAGGTTCTCCTTTGCTCATTATTCTTCCTGGCCACATCTGAAGTGGATATAGGTGAGTATGCACTCCTTGGAGGCAAGCAGCTTTCGCAGTCAACTTCTGGTTTGTTCAGGTTTGAGGTCCTGATAGTTGTATAATGCTTTATCTTGCAAAATTTTATTTTATTTTATATTTTGGTCAGGTCTGTGATATTGTGGGCCACGTCTCAGAAACTATATGTGCTTCTGGTTTATTTTCTCCTAGGAAGTTTCATTAAGTAACCACACTTTAAGTTCTTTCCTAGATGTAATTCTCAAATCTGTATTATTATTATTATTATTATTATTATTATTATTATTATTATTTTGCTTCCTGGCCCCCATGGCTTTCCCCCTCTCTTCAACTTAATGGAAGCTACTTTGAGGACATCTGAAAGAGTAGGCTGGGGTGGAAAGGTAGAAAAGTAACTCCCTAATCTAAGCTACTTTGCAAACCTGAGAAATCTTAATGGATATTCTTTGCTTGAAACCATCTTTAGTCTTTTTTTGTGTGTGTTTAGGATCTAGAATCAGCCTGATTTTCCTGTCCTTTCAGACCCCAGATTCCTTTTTATTTCTGCTTGTAAACCTGTCTATTTCTTCCTGAATTCAGCTATGTCTTGTAATACCTTTCTATGAGTGAGAAGGACTAAGATATACTAACATCCCAGGTATTTCCAACTACTTTCCTTAGAGCTGTAGCGTCAACAGACACTTGCCTTATCTTCCAAGTTCAACTGATACCTTTATCAAATGTTTCGTCACTACGTTACACTGGTAATCTTTCTTTCCACATTGTGGCATCTGTGTTCCTTTGTCTACTGCCCAATTGCTAAGCTTAGGCTATACACCATTTTTGTTTCTGTTAAGATAGCACTCTACTTCAATGTACCATTTTCTCTTCTAGTTGTGGTGATGTTCAAAAACAATATAATGTCTCAAATATAAGAGACGTTTATTTCTTGGTCACATAACAGACAAAGGTGGTTATTTCTTGTGAGTGGGCAGCTTTCCTCTATGGAGTGATTTGAGGATCCAGAAATTTTCCACGTCTGGCTCTTTCATCCTCTTGGGTCCTGTTTTTACTGTTATCTAGGCTGCAGAAGAGGAAGGAAGGAGTGGAGGAAGAACTTTCATTCTTTAAAGTTTCTGCTGAGAAAAAGCCCACATCACTTTTGTGTACATTCTGATACAGACAGGAGGCAGGAAAGTAGGGTCCCTGGCAAGGGCTCTACCCTCAAGCCTGGACCCACAGCCCTAAATGACAACAGACATTGCTGTTTTCATGCCAAAATGTTGCTTTTTGGCCCACTATGCCCCCCTATCCTGCGTCCATATAAAACCCAAACCCCAGGCTCCATGAGCAGAAGAACAGCAGAATGACATGGCAGAGAAGAAAAGAAGAGGAACATCTGAACATTGAGAGAAATTTGGCTGGGGAATGGTCATAGGGGAGATTGGCCACAGGATGGTCAAACTCCAGGGGAAGATCATCTTCCCACTCCATCCCTTTTCCAGCTCCCTGTCCACCTTGCTGACAGCCACCTCCATCACTCAATTCAATTCCTGCATTCACCATCTTTCAAGTCTGTGTGACCTGATTCTTCCTGGATGCTGGACAAGGACCCAGGTACCAAGAGGGCAGGGTGTAAAAAGCTGTCACCCTGACTCTCCACTGAGCTGGTTAACACTTAGCTGTCCATGGATGGCAAAGCTAAAGGAGCACTGTAACACCCCTAGACACTGCCATGGGCCTGGAGCCCAACAGCACTCACCCCAGCTCACCTGCATGCTCTCCTTCCTGTAAGGGGTTTGAGTGCATGGTTGCTGAGCAAATGAGCCATCCCCTTTGTGAGGGGTCCCATGAAGCGGCCAAGGGAATTGTGCCATCTCAGTTCCATTGGTCATGATCAGTTGTATGGCCCCACTTAACTAACTGTAGGGAAGGTTGTGAAATACAGCACCCATGTGAAAGAGAAGACAGAATTTTGTTGAGTTACTAATAGTCTGCCATACAAAGACCATTTCGGGAAGCTCTGAAAGCCCAGAGTCCTCCCATCCCAATGAGTATGCCAGCTTGTACATGTGTCACTCTATGGTATCTGTTTACCCTAGACTCGCATTGCACCGTGTCCTTTGATTCTTCCCTTCTGTGCGGCTTGTAGTCTAAATGTTTGCAAGCATCACTTTGTATCTGTCCTTGAGATAACCTTAATTTCTGTGTTTCTGAACTTTCTACTGTTTTATTAAAGTTACCTGGAATCCTGATTACAACACCTTCAAATAACTGCTCACTTAATATTCATTGATGCCACCTTCCCATTTCATGGACCTCCTGTAGAGAACATTATTCAAGGATTTGATGATGAAAAAGAGGCTAAATATTACTGGTAGGAGAATTAACTTTAATGGCTATTTCTTATATTCCTGACCTGAAACTGAATTCACTTATGGTTGCGTGATATAGACCTTATTTTTACAAGTTATTAAATAATAAATTATGCTAAGCAATATCCCAAGTCCTGTGAAAGTCAACATTGAATATACATCATTTTCCTTGACCAACCTTGTCCAAGTGGTCTCCTGATTCATAAGGGCTCTTATGTTCCTGAAAGAAATTAGGTAACCCTGAGAGATTTTACTATTCCAGAAACAATGTTGTGTTTTATTTATAATCTATCAATTGTTCTCCCCAGTATTTTCAAATACTTATGATAAACAATTAGATCTGTGATATGTAGAGTCAGTCTTAGATTTGCTAAAATAGAAATACTGGCCGGGCACAGTGGCTCATGCCTGTAATCCCAGAACTTTGGGAGACCAAGGCAGGTGGATCACTTGAGGTCAGGAGTTTGAGACCAACCTGGACAATATGGTGAAACCCTGTCTCTACTAAAAATACAAAACTTAGCTGGGCATGGTGGTGTGTGCCCATAATCCCAGCTACTTGGGAGGCTGTGACAGGAGAATCGCTTGAACCTGGGAGGTGGAGGTTGCAGTGAGCCAACATTGCACCACTGCACTCCAGCCTGGGTGACAGAGTGAGACTCTGTCTCAAAAAAACAAAACAAACCCCCCACCCAAAACCCAAAAACCATACTTAGGCCAGTCACAGTGGCTCACACGTGTAATCCCAGTGCTTCAGGAGGCTGAGGTAGGAGGACTGCTTGAGCCCAGAAGTTCGAGACCAACCTGGGCAACATGGCAAGACTCTGACTCTACAAAAAACTTTTTAGAAATTTATCTGGGCATGGTGATATGCCCCTATGGTTCCAGCTACTCAGGAGGATCGCTTGAGCCCAGGAGTCAGAGGCTGCAATGAACTATGATCGCACCACTGCATTCCAGACTCCAGCTTGGGTGACAGACTGAGACTCTTTCTCTTTTTAAGAAAAAAACGGAGAGAGAGAAAAAAATACCATACTCATTGTTACCATTTCCCCCGCAGTCTCTCAGCACCTCCTCAATTATCCACATTATTCTATGACTTTTTAACGTTTGCTGTCAATTATCTAAATATACTAAGATGAAACATGCTTAATTGGCTTAAACACATAATTAATCAAGGCAGAAATAAGAAAGCTAAGCAGATTGCTGGAGGTGACAGGAGAGATGGCTGACTTCCCAGGGCCATGCCATTTTCAGGTAACCTCATGAAAGGAACCATGTTTGTCTATGGCGAAGTTCCAGCTTCCCCATCCAGGCTCCCTTCCTCAGCACATGTACATTTCTAGTGTCTTTTCTCACTCTCAGCTGGCCACCAAATAATCTCACTAAAAACATTTGTTTTTTTAGCTTGATAAAGATTTCAGGTGAAACTTCTTGCTAAGTCATGTTAGAAAGGAATTTGAATTGGAAAAGTCTTCTGCAGAATGGAAAAACAGAGTGGTTTAATTTTTTTCATCTATAAAATTGGGATGCCAATCTCTCTTTGAACTATGAGGATTACATTAAATAATATATATTTGGCATTTAGCAGAGTACTTAGCACACAGTAGTATATAATTGTTATTATACATACCTTTTCTTGGTAGGTAGAAGGATTTTATGTTATCCCTTAATACCTACCTTGGCCATGGCCTTTTCACTTCTCCTTTTTTTTTTTTGAGATAGAGTCTTGCTCTGCTGCCTGGATGGCACAATGTTGGCTCACTGCAACCTCTGCCTCCCAGGTTCAGGTGATTCTCCCGCCTTAGCTTCCCTAGTAGCTGGGATTACAGGCACACACCACCATGCCCGGCTAATTTTTTATATTTTTAGTAGAGACAGGGTTTTGCCATGTTGGCCAGGCTGGTCTCAAACACTTGACCTCAGGTGATCTGCCTGCCTCAGCCTCCCAAAGTGCTGGGATTATAGGTGTGAGGGATTACACGCCTGGCCTCACCTTTTCACTTCTCTATATTCACTTTAGATGGTAGGTGACAAGGAGAACCTTACTTTATTTTGTTAATCACCTGACCAGAACCTTACTTTATCTTGTTAATCACCATACCTCTGGGCCAGCAAGGTGTTATTCCAGGTACCAATAGACTGCCTCTCAATTCCAGATCTACCCTCTTTTTGTCTTGCCTTGTGAAACTCAAGCTAGACTCCATAAATATTTCTCCTTTGATAGCTGGTCAATGTTAGGCTTCATCAAGAGAGGACTTTGCAAGACACTGGGAAGGAAGGAAATTCTTTTCCTAGTTCTGATATGCTTTTTTTCTTTCCTATGACATGGCAACTGGTGCTGTGTGAAAGACCCAGTGACACTTACTCTCTGGCAAGTTTTGCTGATACCAAAGCAAGAGGCCAGCCCTAGCCTGCTGGCAGCACAGCAAATGTCTCACTTTATGGTCCATGGATTCCAAGAAGGCCTGAATCTCACCCTTCTGATGAAGGGGAAGATGCTCCATCAAGTTCTTATTCCCTTCCTTGGACAATCTTCCTAATGCCAAAGAGCAGTAGTTCTCTGCATTTATATTTCCTGTCTTATGTCTTTTAGTAATCAGTTGCCATTTACTAGCTAATATTACTTTATATTAAAAATTTTCTGTTCAAATTATTGGTGTGGTTTCTGTCTCCTGACTGGACATTGACTAATCTTGGTTGCACATTACAAATTCATTGACAAAATGAATGGACTGTCTAAGTATGGCTCTGGATATGGTGGCTGAAGTTTTAGGGCAGAGAGGGATATGGAAGAAGGGAAGGAGGAAAGAAAAGTATATCCTGCCATTCCATTGTTTATCCTCCCACCTGTTCTCCCCTTGTCTGAAAGCCCAAAGGTTGCTTCTTCCATATATGCTCAAAAGGCTATGTATCTGTATTATCAAAAGGCTCAGCCTGGCCCCATAAACACAGGCATCTTCTGCCTGTGCTCCCAATATCATCCCTCTAAGGGAGTAAACAATCCTTGTGATGCAGCTTCTCAAAGATCACAATCCCTGTACTGGGTCAATGTCTTTTCCCTTATGCTCCATGCTCTCCGTACCTTTTCCTTTCTTCTTTCTCAATATGATGCTGATTTGAATATGGACCCAGATCATGGTCCATATTCAAAATGTAACTGGAATGTGAAAGAGTAGAAGAAACACTGATGATCAGATAGCCTCAAAGCAAATCCAATTATCAGCAAAACATCTGAGAGATGTATTTGTGGGACCATGGGAATTTTAATCATTCCACATTCATACAACTCGAAAAACAAAATGGTAGAAAACAGGAAACTTCTTTAATCAAGCAAAGTCTTTGTGGTTATGGCTGATGAATATGCAAAAGCTGCTCTGAGTTTTTTTAGGGCACAAAGTATTGCCACATATGCATCCCTAATAGCTGTTTTTAGGTTATTAGAAAGGAATGGGTTTGCTAATCAAGTATGCCAGAGGCTTAAAGAGATACAGACATTTTTGATTATACAAAATCACAAATTAACTCCAAGCAGAACACCTGAGCTCTGACTTTCAAATTCAAATGTTTCTGATAATCAGCATTGCTGTATTCATTGAGTTAGTCAACACCCAAAGGCAAAAATCTTAAAGTTAGGTGAGGCTCTAATGGAAGATTGCAGATCTCAAAGACAGTTCTCTAAGAAGTTTATCATCAAGCTATTACAGAAATCCCACTTCCTCCATAAAACTTCCTTAGTAATTGAGGAAATGGATAATTTCCCCTACCTCATACCCTTGCCTATTTCATGATACCCGCTTGCTCCATCATTTTACAATAGTTTTTATTTACACCTACCTTTTAATCTGTTGAAAAATTATGCACATGTTCCTGATGAGAATCCAAGTTAGTGTTGTTTGTATTATAATTAATAGGCAAATAGATGGATGAATGAACTACATATGCTCATTCATTCAAGCAGTATTTGTTGACTGCCTATTATTGCCAGGCACTAGGGAAACAAAGATGAGTCAGACAACAGTCCTATCCAAAGAAGAATGGTAAGTCATCCTTCTCTCAGGGAGTTCTCAGTCTGGTAAGGGAGATACAATATGTGGACAAATTGCTACAGTGTATATAGAGATATATATGTACATGCCAGCTGCAGGTTAGTACAAATGTGGAAATGATTGACTCTTTCTGTGGTTCTCTACTTTACAGATCAGGAAATGGAAGCACTGAGAAATTAGGTAACTTGCTGACACTCATACAACTAGTGATATGGACCGGAGACCAGGAAATACTGGGTAGAAGAGAGCAGTTCCTAGGCAAAGGCCCCACCCTCAAGCCTGTACACCCATGGCCCTAAATGAGATCAGGCATTCCTGTTTTTGTGCCCAAAAAGTTGCCTTTTGGCCTGCAATGCCCCCTATCCTGCACCCATATAAACCCTGAACACCAGGTTTCAGAAACAGACCAGCAGACAGATGGCAGAACGATGCGGCAGAGAGAGAGAGAAGAGGAGGAACATCTGAACTCCAAAAGGAGTTCGGCTGTGGGGTGGTCGGACAGGAGTCGGGCCTAGTCCCGCTCCCTATCCATCCCACTGAAAGCCACTTCCACCACTCAATAAAACCTTGCATTCATCCTTCAAGCCCGTGTGTGACCGGATTTTTCTGGGATGCTGGGGAAGAGCTCGAGATACAGAAAGCTGTCACACTGGCCCTCTGCCCTTGCAAAAAGACAGAGGGACCATTAAGCTGTGGATGGCAAAGCTGAAAGACCTTTGTAACTCCTGGACACTACCACGGGCCAGAGCCCAAAGCACTCACCCCAGCCTCTGCACTTGCCTGTCTGCATGCTCCCCATCCCACATGGGGTTTGAGCAGTGGGGCGATTGAACAGGTGAGACACACTTGTCACAATTTCTGCGAGGGGGATCAGGGAACTCTCCCATTTCATCAGTACATGGAAGAGTCTGGATATGAACCCAAGAAGTATTGTCACCAGGATGGCCCCTACTGACAGTGGGAAAACTTTTTTTTTTTTTTTTTTTAAGTCTGTTTATAGGCACAGCTGTTTAAAGAAACCAGATGGTCTGGATGCCACAAGTAGCTCCCTTGAGACCCCCTGCTGAATAACCGAGGAAGTTCAGACCCACATGAAACTGGTGTAGACCAGAGCAGGTGACCTCCAGCTACCTTTAAGTCTCCAGTTACCTTTAAGATATGTTAATGAACATATCATTATAATACTACAAAACTTTCCCCTAAGAGAAAATTGCCCCCATTTTGTCTACATGCAATGTGTGTAGAAACATGTTTATGTACCATGCCTGTTTGCAACTCCATCCAGTGCATGCCTACATACTTCCCCAGGCTTGCACCCAACTCTAAAACTCTCATTCCTCCAGGAAGATGGTGCCTTTGGAACATGAGCTCCCCTTCTCCATTCTTTGGCCACTGAATAAAAACCTGGTTGACTTCCCAATTGTATGTTCCTTCTTTGCAGCCAATGTGAAGTAGGCAAAGAACACAATTGACCAGTGACATTATGTCTCCAGGGGTCTTAGTCTTAAGCACCATACTAACTGCTTTCCATATTCGCCCTGTACAAGACCTCACATGGTTGAATATTTAATACATAAATTTGAATGGTGTTAGTGAATTCTTTTAGGTTATTGATAGTCGTTTATATGGCTGTGCCCTAATGCCAGTGATCTGGACAATGGTGCACTTCTCTAAAATGGGTTGTGGGGTCCAGGTTCCATATGTCTCAGCAACGTTAACTTCTAAAACCAAGCAAGGCAGGGGAAATCTCTACACATTTATACAGCTAGAAAAATGAAATGGTTGAAAATAGGAAATTTTAATTAAAAGAATCTTCACTTAAACTTTTGTCTTTGGAGCTGTGGGTCTAAGAAATGGCACCAAAGTATTGTCTGTACACTTGATAGAAAACCTCTCACTCACCAAGAAGTGCCATCTTTGCCCTTGAAAAAGGAACTTCGTCTATTCCTGTATCTTTGATCACATGTTAATGTCCTTTAAAAGTGGAAATGGTTAGATTCACATTTAACAAAGCACAAATCATTCCCTTCAATATTTGTAATTTTCAGGTGAAATTACAAGGATAAATATAAAAAAAAAACAGGAAATAAAAAGAAACCAGAGGGGTGGGTAAAAAAAAGTAAAGGTCTCTTTTAAGCCTTTGCTGGGCTGTGTTCCTGAAGCTAGTGGCCTGACTGTGCACATAAGCCTCTTAGTACCAGCTGAAGAGTCACCAGTCCTTTCTCTTCCATCAGTGCCTCCCTATCCACCATATGCAATTCAGAGAATTAATGACATTTCAGATCGTAAGAAAGCCTCCTGGGGATGGGTGGCTGCAGAAAGCACAAAGGGATATTGATGTTAGAGTATAACAGTCTATAGAATTCAGTGAGGGTCAAATAACTCAAGCAGAATCCAGTGTTTTAGCCTAGTTTCAAAGATAAGTGCTGTTCAGTAGGTGGTCAAAGAAGAGAATAGCATTCCAGACAAGAGGAACAGCTTGAGCAAAGGCACTTAGGTGAGAAACTACAACTGGTTCAGTATGGTTCGGGTGATGGACACTAAGCCAAGGACAGTGACAGAGGCTGAGAAGTGTTAGGCAGGGAGGTGCAATCTTGACAGGCCCTACAGGTCACACCAAAGAGTTTGAAGTCTACACCCTAGGCCAGTGGCTTACTCCCTTGGCTACATCCAGAATCCCCTAGGGAGCTTAAAGAAATTTTAACCACCAAGTCTCACCTGAGCAACTGAGTCAGAATCTCTAGCAGTGGGGTTAGATGTCAGCCTTTTATAAAAAGCTTCCTATGAGTATCCTGGGTTGGGAATTACTGCTGTTGACTATGGTGAACACTTAAAAGGTTTTAAGTAGAGATGTGACTTGGTCAGTTTCTCATTTCAGAAAGATCACTCTCACCACAGTATGGAGAACAAATAGGAACCACGTGTGAGGGCTGCAGAAAAGACACTGGGGAGGCTGGTGCAGTTCAGGTTAAAGATATCAGGGCTGGAACTATGGAAGTGGCCTTGAGACTGCAGAGGAGAAGTTAGGTAGCTGTCGTCTTCCATCTGGGATTTGCTGGCAAATTGATTATGTGTGTGTGTGTTGCAGGGGTGGTGGGGAATAGAAGATGTGGTGGATTACAAAAATGACCACAGACTCTCCTGTACATACCTTACCATTCTCTCACTAAGCATTAGAATCTGTTTTTCCACTTCTTGAATCTGAGCTGTGACTTTCTTTGGCTAGGATAATGTGGCAGAAGTGACATTTACTGAGCACTCTAAGCTTAGGTTCAAGGAGTTTTGTAAGTTTGTTCTCTCTCACTCTTAGAACCCTGTGACTCCCAAGTAAATAAGCCTATCCTAGACAGCTAGACAACAAGAGACACAAGGTCCAGTTGTCTGTCATCCCAGCCTACAGCCTGCCAACCACTAGACACGCAAAGGAGGCAATCACAGGTGATGGCAGGTACATGAAAGAGCCCAGTGGAGATTACTTTCTATAAAAGACTGTGCTAGACCCAATCTTCAGCTGTCCTCTTAGGAATGGCCAATACTACATCTGGCAAGAGCAATTCCTCTTAAAGTTTAAAAATTAGTTTCAAAACAGATTGTTTAAATGTCAAAACTTAGAAATTCTTATAATAGAAAGGAAACACAATCAGCTTAAAATACTACAGCATAAGCCCAAGGTCATGTCAACTCAGTTGAGTAAATTAAATAAAGGATCACTGGGGTAGATCATCATCATCATAACATGGTAGAGGGTTTTTTTTTTTTTTTTTTGCTTTTGAAAGAATGTTTCTAATGTATTTCTTTTTAAAACATACTATATTGTTTCTCTTAATATGTTTTTGTTATTGAGTTTATTAATTATCAATATACACATGGAGATAAATGCAAGTCATGCTTGAAAATTATATTCCTGAAATTTAACCTATAACTGCATTTGGACATCTGCCTGGATAATAAGCAGCTTTTTCTCTCAAAAATCATGCAAACACAGAAAGCAAAAGTCAGTGTTCTTTCATTACTTTACAAAGCCTTTAACAAAAAAGTGGAAATGTAATTTCCTACCCAAAACATACTGACAGGCCAAATTCTTGGTCTCTTCCTCACTTTTACCTCTTATGAAGTATCATTCATAATGCTCCTGTGTATCTTCAGCCAGCATACCAAGCCACTGGGTATTTAAGGTATTAGATTTTTATTGCTAAATTACCACAAGGTTAGCAGCTCAATTTTATTATTTTGTTGTTTCTGTAGGTCAGAAGTATGGGCATGGTGTGGATTCTGTGCTCAGGGTGTCACTGGGCTGAAATCAAGGTGTCAGTTGGGCTGTAGTTTCATTTGGGGTTTATATGTGCTTAGATTCTCACTGTTGGTAAAATATATTTCCTTGTGGCTGAAGGACTGAGGCCCCCATTTTCCTTTTAGTAGGCTTTAGATAGTTCTCAGCAGCTAGAGGCCACCCACAATTTCTTGCCACGGGGCAGTTCACAGCATGGCTGTTTGTTTTTGCAGGCTAGCAGGAGTAGTCTGAGTGCCTCTTCTGCAACCAGCTGGAGGAACGACTGATTTTAAAGGGCTCACTTGACTAGATCAGACCCACCTGGGCAATCTCTCAATTTTGAGGTTAACTGATTTGGGACCCTAATTACATCTGCAAAATCCTTTTACAATCGTGCCTAGATTAGCGTGTCAGGAGAGATGTGTGTGCACCAGGGCCAGGAGTCCTGGGGGCCATTCTAGAATTCTGCCTACTATAGCCATGATTAAGGGATCCTACAATCACACTATCAGATTCTAATTAAGTTGGGAACAAATATCTTCCACAGCATTAATTCTACCATCCATTTTCTCAAGTTTTCCAATTGATTAAACTGTCCAGTTGGATGTTTGACTTCATAAACTCCTGTAATCACAGGTGTTCTAGAGCTCCTGTAGGTTCGGTGTATGACTTGGGTGTGCTCCAAGGAGGATTAGAGAAGACAGCAGTCAACTACAGCACAATACTGGGGTGTGAGGGAGGGAGGCCACACCTGGGACAGCAGCAGCACATTTCATGTACAAAGCAAGGGAAGAGAGATGAAGCCTTCCTCCTAGCAAGGACAGTTTTCCCCATGTGATTTTATGACTTTTGACATGTCATTCAATGACACCTGACAAACCAACTAATATTTATGAGATTGTGCTTCAGTTTGAAAAAAATGGCAAACTTTCGGTCAAATAGGACAGTTTCCTATCCTACAGCTCTCTGATGAGAAAATTGGAAACAGAAATGTCATTAATTGTTCTTTATACAAGAGCGTATCAATTCTGTAATGGAAACTTTGTGATCCTACATAAAGCCATTTCTATTACTTCAGAGTACAAAGAATTTGCAAAGAGATGTAGGCAGAATGTGGTATTGGGAATTTAATTTACTTACCTGCAGACTGTTCCCTTTCCATCATAACTTTATTTAAATCATGGTTATGCTCTTAATTAACAATTTAATTGGTTGGTGCTTTCTCAATCCAGTTCTCTGGGGGCATGGTTTTCTGTTTAACTTTCTTGTTTTAATTCTTCAGCAAAACCATAAAATTTAATTAGGAAAGTAACCAGCTTTGTAACAGCAGTTCTATGTCTAATTAACTATGCTTTGACCGTCTCTTCTCAGATTCCGTTCAACATTGCACATGCATTTTGCATTTGTTCATGTTTCAGAGAAGACATTGTGAATTTATAGCCTATGCATGTAGTCCAATTACTTTCCACTTTCCCTAAGATGCCTGGTTACAGCTAGTGAAATCAGGAAAATTAACAAAGATTCATATATGAATCTGAGAGCCAAAGGCCAAAATGTAGGTTGTTTGTTCACTGTGTGTGTGAGTTTTCTCCTACTGCAGAATAGATTACCACAAACGTAGCAGCTTAAAACAATACCTATTTATCACCTCACAGTTCTGTAGGTCAGAAGTCCCAACATGGCTGCCTGGATTCTCTCTTCAGGTATCAATGGGCTAAAATCAAGCTGTGAAAACAGCCCTCATGAGAATTACAAGCCAGGCTTTAGGCAGAGTTATAGTTGGGCATTGACCAGGGTGTGCTGGTACACGTCTACCCAAGTCCCTGCAGCTGCTAACTGAGAGCCACGTTGTGGGGAGCACCTGAGCACCTGCTCCCTGCATTGTTCCTATAGATGGAATCTCTGGCACTGGACCTTTCTGTCCAAGAATTGCTTAAAGTGTTTTTCAGATCTTGAATTCCAGCAGAATAGCTGACACCAACTAGTCTGAAGACCTTCACCAAGAAACAAACCCCGCAAAGAAGTGTAGGAAATGTTTTTTCATCTCCCTGTCCCATGACTTCACTCCTCACTTCTCAATCAATCTGTGATCCCAACTCCTGTTCAGCTCATCACCTGTTCAGACCCCAACGCAACCTCCTTGGGGAGGCAGATTTGAGGTTTCCTCTCATCTCCTTGTTTGGCTGTCCTACAGTTACCATACCATTTCTCTGCTGCAACTCTTGTCTCAGTGTATTGGTTGTTACTACACAATGGGCAATCAAACCTAGTGGTCCTACAACAGTATCCGCTGGGCTGCCTCTTCCAGGCTTATGTGGCAGAATCCAGTTCCTTGTGGTTGGAGGACTGATATCTCGATTTCCTTGCTGCCTATCAGCTGAAAACCATTCTCACTTCCTAGGGGCCATTGGAATTCCTTAGCACGTGACTCTCATGGATAGTTCACAACGTTGTAGTTTATGAACTGCTATCTTGAGACCAGTAGGAGCACTTCTCTGACGTCTTCTGTGAACAGCTAGAGGAAACTCTTTGCTTTTAAAGTGTTCATCTGATTAGGTCAGGTCTGCCCTATGTCATTTCCCTTCTGCCATATAATGTAGCATCATCAAAGGAATGGCTGTCCCATCATATTCACAGGCCCCTCCTCATCCTCAGGGGAGTGATTATTCAGGGCATGTATACCGGGGGGATAGAAGTCTTGGGGGGCTATCTTAGAATTCTGTCTAACACAGTGTGATTTAGGGAAGGAAGGCAACTAAAGGTTTCCTGGCAAACCCTCCTTCTTCCCTTCTAGAGGCAATGCACAGGGAATGCAAAGAAGCTGTTAGCAATGCCCATAATTCTGTCCCATTAGCTCCACAGGCCAGAAGATGACACACAGTCATATTCTTTTTTCTCTGCAGGCTGCTTTCTCTGCCTGGCTAGAATTGCTGCTTTCCATAGTACAAATGGTTTGCTTGGTTGAAATCATTCGAATTTAAAATCACATCAAGGTAACATGATGCTTTTAGGTAGAAATTTATCTAAACTCAATACCTCCAACTTCAATCCAATAAAACTATTTCTTTAGTGAAAGGAAATGAAGAAATGTACAAAAAAGATTTAATAGAGCAGGCCTGAAAAATACTATCTTTAGAAAGGCCTGCTTGTAAAATTGGCCCTTTGGCTGGCATTTGGAAAGTTGGATATCAAGAGGATTACCACCACCCTAACTCATAAGAGTGACTCAATGTGCTTACATTATGCAAATAATATAGTTCATGCTGAACACCTACTTTTTTTCTGGGAGTCTGGAATTTGGGTATGTGCCAGGCAGAGGGTATCTACGTAACTTTACTCCAATAAAAACCTTGGGCATTGAGTCTTTAATGAATTTCCCTGGTAGACAACACTGTATGTTTGTTGTCACAAGTTGTTACTGATGGAATTGAGCACATCCTATGTGACTCTATTGGGAGAGGCCTCTTAGAAGCTTGTGCCTCATTTTCCCTGGACTTCACCCAATACTCCTTTTCCCTTTGCTGATTTTGCTTTGTATCCTTTTGCTGTGACCAATCATAGCTGTTAGTCAGACTATATGCTGAGTTGGGTGAGTCCTTATGCAACCCATTGAACGCGGGCATGGTCTTTGTGACCCCTGATTCTAGGGTTAAAGTAAATGATAATGATAATGCTCACATTCTGAGTCTAGGCTCCACTGCCCTGCAAACTTGGCTTCAATACTCTCCATTGTGAAGATAATCAGAATAAACTGACTAGAGGCAAGAGGCAGGCCTCATTTGGGTCCTAGAGGGCTTGACACTGACTAGATCCTTGTTCCAATCCCATACTGTGGCCTGGGGACAAGTTACTTAACTCTGTCTCTCTCAGTTTCTTCGTCTGTAAAACAGCAATAACAATATACTCACTTCATGTGATTGTTAAAATGAGGCAATTTGTAGAAGCATGTAGCACTGTGGCTGAGAGGAGCTGGATGTAACTCTGTGTGGAGTGGAATCACTAGAGCACAGTTGATATCCTAATATTAAGCTTCTTTCTCCCCTTCACTCTGCTCCCCTTTCCTCATCAGATCCCTTTCCCTCCATTCTCTCAGTTGTCCCTTAAGCTCCTTTACATCTAAACCATTTCCTCCCCCAGGTGGCTACCTTTCCTTGAGGACTAAATGTAAACAATCTGCGGGAATGATTTTCTTTAAATGCTTACCAGAAAGGGCCCAATGTAAATGTGTGGTCATCAGTGCCAGCAGCCCTATTTATGGTCTATAGCTTTTGGTTCCATCTATGATGATTTCTGAGAGTTTTTAAGTAACCCCTACAGTCCTCACAGATGTAATTTTATTGCTTTTGATAATGGTAAGTGATTATCACAAATATAACAGTGCAAGTTCATTACTTTGTAAGGCCTAATACGTAAATAGATTCACTAATGGTAGAAACATCCTTTGAGAAATATTTTGCTCCAATATTTGGTTCAGAATATCTGTTCCCTAAAACACTGAACTCCAAAGTGAAAAGTGGCTATTTTTCTGGTGTTATATGAAAACACGATTTCAGTGGAGACGGAAACTTCCACTCAAAACTTTCTTTGCTTCTTTGCAATTATTAAGTTCCTGGTGGACTATTCAGGAAGTGTTCAGCTACAACTGCTGAAAAGGATGTTGTGGGGTGTATGTCCATATGTGACCAGAAGAGGTTAACGATAGCCTCCTAGAAGCAGATTCCTGCGAGAAGAAAAGGAGGTTTAGGAAATGCCCAGTGAGCATGGTCTCTCTGGTACTGCATAAAACAACCACAATTTGGGGATGGGTTCCTGCATCCTCACCCTGGGCCCTTGTAATGAGACACCATGCTTGAACTCAGTACTGTTTGTGTAGCGGCTGGGAATGAGGAGAAGACAGGGAATCAATAAACTCAATGTTCAAGATATCATTTGCAAATAAATTCAATATTTGAAGGGGAACATGCCAAAGAGAAAAATCAAACCATAAATAAAAGAAAAAAAGTTTGTTAATTACAAGTATCTCCAGAAGCCACAATGTCTCCTTCCTTCCTCATTCCCTAACACTCCTTCAGGTAGGACTGCACTTCAGTCGTATAGGAAAAACATTTTTCTATTTCATATTAAAGAATAATGAGGCCTGTTTGGTAATCTGCTTTGCTGTCCATTAAAATGGACCCTAAACCACCACATAGTTTTTGGACTTGCTTGTATTTTGGTAGGCATGGAAAAGAACCAGTCACACCACACTTCTCATCATAACTTTCAGGTAAAAGTTAACACTCAGTTATATGCACTGATGGAGTTAGAGAAATGCTCTAACTCTAAAATTCATAAAGTTTATCAAAGATTGAATAATCAGAGCCTTCAATCTTTGCCAAGAAAACTCTCTTATCAGACCCACCGAAACATAGCAAAACTAATTAACTTGAATTTCTGGCTTTAATTTTTCCTCAACTCACTTCTGCTTAAAGTTTTAATTAAGAGGAAAGTGCCTAGATGATCAGTAGGAAGATTCAAGAAGAAAAAGAGAAGTTCTAGAAAATAGGAAACTGAATTCATTCATTCATTAAGGAAAAATAATGACAAAACTATGTATTGAACTTCTAGGATATTCCAGACACTAACTAGAAATACAGCAATGAACAAAAAATAGATAAACTATCTCATGAAATTTATATTCTACCTTGGAGATGGGTAATGAATAGATAATGTGTCAGATAGAAAACTATCTTTTTTCTTTTTTTTTTTTTTGAGACAGGGTTTCGCTCTGTTGCCCAGGCTAGAGAGCAGTGGCGACAGAACAAGGCCCTGTCTCAAAAAAAAAAAAAAAAAGAGACACTAGAGCTCACTGCAACCTCCTAGGCTCAAGTGATCCTCCCATCTCAGCCTCTCTAGTAGCTGGGACTACAGGCATGTGACACCACACCTGGTTAAATTTTTATATTTTTTTGTAGAGATAGGGTTTTACCAAGTTGCCCAGGCTGGCCTTGAACTCCTGGGCTCAAGTAATCTGCCTGCCTCAGCCTCCCAAAGTGCTGAGATTACAGGAATGAGCCACTGCACACAGCCAGAAAATTTTTGAGTAGCCTTAAATATTCTTTAAAAGCTCTTTCGGTTGGGCACAGTGACTCATGCCTGTAATGCCAGCACTTTGAGAGGCCAAGGCAGGAGGATCACGAGGTCAGGAGTTTGAGACCAGCCTGGCCAACACAGTGAAACCCCGTCTGTACTAAGAGGCAGGAGAACTGCTTGAACCCAGGAGCTGAGATCGCACCACTGCACCCCAGCTTGGACAACAGAGTGAGACTTTATCTCAAATAAAATAAAATCAAATAAGATAAAACAAAATAAAATAAAAGCCTTTCAAGTTATGTCCTTAGCCTTTACTTTCTTGGTTAATAAATTCCAATTATTCAACTCCAGTCAGCAAATCCCTGTAAACACACCACAAGCACAATTCCACTATAAGTGAGTAGACGCTCTATTACCTTAAGTTGATGGGATATTTTCTTCAGTGCGTATACTTCCTCTTCTGTTTTGGGAATAAATCTTATCACTTTATCACTGTAAGATAAGAAAAGAAAGATGATAATTACTTTTCAAAAATAAAGATATTAGTCATCTTCTTCTTACCTCTTAAAAAACTGCCTCTGCTTTTAAGAAGGAAAACAGCAAAACTTTTCACTGGCCCAGTATTTTATCCAGTTTATTCTCCGATTGCATTGTTCTTTTCTTCTTGTCTTAAAGCTATTTGGTATTTAATCAGCTTTGAAGATTACAAACTCACATTTAATGTTATAAATGCAGAAAAAGGCCAAAAATACAGGAAGGGTGGTGGCAACAAGAGACAGAAACTTTCATGAGCTGCTCAGAGCAGATACCAAGAAGGAAAATTTCTGATGACAGAAGAAAGAAAAGTCATTCTTTTTTTAAAACATAATGCTGAAAAGGAATGTGACTTTCAGTAAGAGGATGTGAATCCACACACTAGGGAAAGCTTCTCGTTTGAGTTCTTCCCACACGGAGAACAGTAAGGAGAGGCCCATCTCTATGGGGCAGGCATCTCATTTCTCTGGTACAGAGCTTCCTGCCTGGCTCTTGGGGCCAAACAAGAGGGCCATCAGTGTTAGACACTGATGGCTGTAAATTTTTTAGTGATACAAATTAAAAGTCAATGTTTACAACTGTTACAGAAACACCAGGGGTTTGGTCTAGGTCCTGCTGCTTTCGCACATAAAGCAATCACTGAGAAGATGATTATTACTAAGAAAGAAGGCTTTAATCAGGTGCTGCAACCAGGGAGATGGGAGCTCAGTCTCAAATCCATCTCCCTGATGGACAAAAACTAGAGGTGTATATAGCAGGGAAGAAATGTAGCAATGTGTACAACACAGAAACTAGGCAGGAGCCAGGAAGCAATCATAATGAATGAGGGGTCTTGCATCTCACTGTCAGGATGTGGTGATCTGATGAGTTTCAGTTCTTTGATACTTTTTGATAGGCCTGAAGGTCGCTTTCTGAGGAAGGAACTCAGATAAAACGAATATAAGTTTCAATCTTTAAGACCAGAAGAATCCATCTGTGCTTATCAAAAAAACTCTCTATAGGACTACTGGGTCAGTTTCACAACCACAAAGTTTTACCACAGTTGAAATTATATTTGGGCCGGGCACGGTGGCTCACACCTGTAATCCTAGCACTTTGGGAGGCCGAGGTGGGTGGATCATGAGGTCAGGAGAGCGAGACAATCCTGGCTATTCTGGCTAACACAGTGAAACCCTGTCTCTACTAAAAATACAAAAAATTAGCTGGACGTGGTGGTGGGTGCCTGTAGTCCCAGCTACTTGGGAGGCTGAAGCAGGAGAAGGGTGTTAACCAGGGAGGCAGAGCTTGCAGTGAGCCGAGATCACGCCACTCCAGCCTGGGCAACAGAGCGAGACTCCATCTCAAAAAAAAAGAAATTATATTTGAACACACTTTAAGGTTCTTTCTGTAAAGGTCCTGAATTACCTAAGATGACTTAAGGTGTTGCTGTGTCTTTCAGAAAGTTTCTCTTTGGGGGCCTTGTCTCCCAGGTGTGCCAGAAAAGTAGTCTATCAATTTCTAGGTGTGTCATGATGGGGACAGGTTGGGAAGCCCAGCTCTAGCCCATAATAATCACAACTATCCAATGTCTTTTGCATAGAGTAGACGCTTATTAAATATTAATGGATTGGCATAAAGGAGATTGCTGAGAGTAATTGGCTTCCAGAGGAAATATAAAGAAAAACTAAGTAAATACAGCACAGTAGGAATTAATATTTTTCATAACTCTCTATGGCATTTTACAATGATTAAAGATAAGGTAGAATATTATTAATAGAATATAAAGCAGAAAACAAAAACTCTACTAGTTTACCCACAACTTGTCTCTCCAACCCCAAAGGTGCACCAGGAATAAGAATGGAATTTGCATGATTTTCTGTCATTTTACTTCTTAGATGATGATATGATTTGGAGTGTGTCCCCACCCAAATCTCATGTTGAATTGGAGGAGGGGCTTTCTGGGAGGTGATTGGTTCATGGTGGCATATTTTCCCCTTGTTGTTCTCATGATAGTGAGTGAGTTCTCACAAGATCTGATGGTTTAAAAGTGTGTCACCTCCTTCTTTGCTCTCGCATTCTCCTGCCACCATGTGGAGGTCCCTGCTTCCTCTTCTGCTATGATTGTAAGTTTCCTGAGGCCTCCCAGGCATGCTTTCTGTTAAGCCTGTGGAACTGTGAGTCGATTAAATCTATTTTCTTCATAAATTACCAGTCTCAGGTATTTCTTTATAGTGGTGTGAAAGAGGGCTAATACAGAGGGATAGCAGTTTCAAAGACGAAGTAAGGCTAATATAGAGGGCATCAGATCGCTAGGGATACTTCTGGACTTGCTGGGCAATGATTTTTAGGGCTTTGTGTTTATTTCCAATCACAATAGCTTTATTATTTCAAATGATCCTGTAATAGCTCCTTTAGGCCTATGAATAAAAAGGCTCTTGGCTTGCTGATGATAAATTACTGTGTTTTATGGACTGCTACTCTAATAGAGCTTTATAGCTTTGATTTTCTCAAAATCACACAAACCACCCCTCAGTACCAATGTCATGAAGTTCATATTTCTGGAAAGAATAAAAGAAAGTACTTGGAAAAAATTATCAAGTCACTGTAAAACAAATCTAAACATAACCTTTGGAATTTAAATGTAACCACATCTCTTCTCTTTTCTGGTATACATATCTCTGACCTGTGTTTTTCCTGGATTCATCATACCCTGGCCTTTCTCATCTGACCCAATACAATTCTTGGCAGAGAAAGCAAGCTCGGCTGGGTGATACGGCTGTTTTTGATGGATGGATCACTTGACAGCTTGCTGAAAAACACCTCCATCTGGGGCCTTGTCAGCTCCTCAAGAGTGCAAGAAAAGCAATCTGTAGCTGTTTTACAGCCATAAGAAGAACTTTTTTTCTTTTAAAGATGGATAATTCAACCTGGCAATCAGTTCCTCTTCTGCAAATAAGTACAGGATACAAAGAAACTACCCTTGGGATTATTTAACCCTGAAAGTGATTGCTCAAACCCAGTTTTCTCATTTTTGTTACAAAAAGTTCACTTCATCCTAGCCTTTAGAAATTCTCAAGTGTGACTTTAGAAATGAGTTTATTACTGTTTGATAACTTATCAAAGGACAGAGAATAAGGAAGGCAATGTAGAAAGATCCATGAAATGTCATACTCTTTCGTGAACCAGTAAATTATATTGATGGAATGACGGGTAACCAAAGCCCAACAAGAGCTCTTTATTCAGCATGTGAAAACCACATGACCCCCAAATGCCCTGTTTGTTTCTCCAAACAAAAAGCTTACTCTCCCTGAATCTGATAGCTAGTGTTTTTTGAAGTGGTGAATAATTTGGTGCTAGAAACAGGGAAGTTTCAGGTAGTCTACTGGAACTTAGAAAAACTAACCATACAAAACTATCAGAGGAGGTGAGCTTAGAGGCTTTTCCTTATAACTTATCAGGTTTTTTTTTTTTTTTTTTTCACCGTTACGTGGCAACATCAACTTAAGACCCTTTGGCTACCCTTTGGGGTTAAGATGAGGGAATCACAGTATTGAATATGGGTTGAGGTTAGAAAGACTACTGGGCAAGCAGCTGCTCGTATGCACATATATTTCTAACTTAGCTTATATAAAGTTGTCCAAAGAAAGACAGCATAAGCATTTTTAATTTTAGTTTAAGGATGTCTTATAGAGGAAGCAGGATATTCCAGATAACTAGTCTCCCAGGAATTACTAATACTTATTAATCCATGATATGTTCACATTTTGTTCCTTTGCCCTACAAGAAAAATGAGGTTATGTAGCTATAAAGCCCACGTTGAGTTTGGTTGTGAGTTTGACTAATAATCCTGCTGTACGGTAGCAACCACATGAATAAGACAATAGTAAATAAATGTAATCAGTTCAAAAAGTATTACCAAATGCCTCCTAAGCATGTATGCACCGAGAGAAAATTCAGAAAGGGAACATAATCTCCAACTCTATACTACGTCTGGGTCTCAGTTTCTTCACTAGAGAAGTGAGGGATGATCTCCTAGCTGCCTTCCAACATGGTGAAAACCCGTCTCTACTAAAAATACAAAAATTAGCTGGGCATGGTGGCATGTGCCTGTAGTCCCAGCTACTTAGCAGGCTGAGGCAGGAGAATTGCTTGAACCTGGGAGGCGGAGATTGCAGTGAGCCAAGATTGTGCCACTGCACTCCAGCCTGGGCAACAGAGTGAGACTCTGCCTCAAAGAAAAAAAAAAAAAAGTTCTAAGACTGTGTTGCCTGGGTTTGACACCTCCCATATTGACTGCCATTCTTCTGTGCCTTGACTGTGCAGCAGCGAAGGAAGAGTATCTCTGTCCTCTAGGCAACCTGAAAGTCCTGTCGAAAGAGATACGAAGCTTCAGATGTTTCCTTGTGGCTCCTGGCATGACCTTTCACAACTGATTCCATTATGAAATCCTAAACTTCTTTGTATGCTACAGAATTTATGAACCTACACTTGAAAAATTAAAATATTATATAGCATATGAAATGAGAACATTCTCTTCCAACCCCAAGCCTTCTATCTTCCCTTTGTAGCCACTGTTAATAGTTACTTGTTTATCACTCTGAACTCTTTTCTGCATTAATACACACACACGCAGTGTTTGTTTTACAGCATTTTGTAACACTAGTTTGCTTTTATCTTTTACTTCATATGTTGATTTAAAAACATAAGTCCTTGATTAACATCAATGACAAGTTCTTGGAAACTGTGATTTTATGTGAAACAGTGTATAACAAAACTGATTTTACCATAAACTAACTGATATAAGCAAGTTAAGTTCCTATGGGCATATTTCTGGTCATGAAAAAATCACCAGGCAGGGTGCAGTGGCTCATGCCTGTAATCCCAGTACTTTGGGAGGCCGAGGTGGGTGGATCACGAGGTCAAGAGATTGAGACCATCCTGGCCAACATGGTAAAACCCCATGTCTACTAAAAATACAAAAATTATCTGGGTGCGGTGGCACATGCCTGTGGTCCCGGCTACTCTGGAGGCTGAGGCAGGAGAATTGCTTGAACCTGGCAGGCAGAGGTTGCAGTAAGCCGAGATTGTGCCACTGCACTCCAGCCTGATGACAGAGTGAGACTCCATCTCAAAAAACAAAACAAAACAAAAAAACGCCAAATTTCTAAATAAAGACCCATAGCTGGGTGTGACTCATACCTGCAATTCCAGGACTTGGGAGGCTGAGGTAGGAGAATAGCTTGAGGCTAGGAGTTTGAGACCAGCTTGGATAACATAGTGAGACCCTGTCTCTGCGAAAATAAATAAATAAATAAATAACTAGCTGGGCGTCATGGCACACACATATAGTCCCAGCTACCTGGGAGGTGAGGCAGGAGGATCACTCAAACTAAGGAGTTGGAGGCTGCAGTGAGCTATGATCAAGGTACTTTGTCCAGCTTGGGTGACAAAATGAGACCCTGTCTCAAAAAAAAAAAAAAAAAAAAAAAAAAGACGAAGTACTTCTAATATTAAACATTGAAATAAATATGAACTATATATACATTTAAAAAAATTAATAAAGACAAGATTATGCACTCAATTTTTGGCAAATCTGAGAGGGATAGTGGTTGTTGCAGTGGTGGGTTAAATCAAGGAATAAATGTTTGCAAAGCTAAAATATGAACACCTCTTCCCAATGTGCAGTTGAAATAAACAATAACAAATACAATGGGTCTGCTGAGGGCTTTTGTACTGCATCATTTAGTCATGCCTTTGTATGATTTTGTCTATGAGTTTTTATTTTAAAATACTTTGTATTCATTCCTGGCTGAGCGCTGTGGCTGACGCCTGTAATCCCAGCACTTTGGGAGGCCGAGGCAGTTGGATCACAAGGTCAAGAGATTGAGACCATCCTGGCCAACACAGTAAAACCCCGTCTCTACTAAAAATACAAAAATTAGCCAGGCGTAGTGGCAGGCATCTGTAGTCCCAGCTACTCGGGAGGCTGAGGCAGGAGAATGGCGTGAACCTGGGAGGCGGAACTTGTAGTGAGCCAAGATCGCACCACTGCACTCCAGCCTGGGCGACAGAGGGAGACTCCATCTCAATTAATAATAATAATAATAATAATAATAATAATAATAATTTGTATTCATTCCTTAATTCATTTTCCAACCCACTTATTCTAGGTTCAGGGTTGTGGGTGGCCGGAGCTTTTCCCTGCAGCTCAGGACACAAAGTGGAAACGGACTCTGGATAGGACGCCATCCATTGCAGGGTGCACTCACACACCCATGCTCACTCAGCCTGGGACCATGTAGGCATGCTGATGAACCTAACAGGTGCAGCTTTGGGATGGGGGTGGGAAACTGAGTACCTAGAGAAAACCCACACAGACATAGGGAGAACATGCCAATTCCTCAGACAGTGGACCTGGTGGGAATTGATTTTTTTTTTTGTCAAAGTTACAGCAAAATGATGTTGAATGATAAAACAATGTTATTCTAGGACCTGCTGTACCACGTTTTAAATAAATGGCTGGATTTTATATGCTAATATTTTATTTCAGAGTTTTATAACTATATTCATAAGGAAGGCTTTTTTTAAAAAATAAACTTTTTATAAACCTTTAAAAAATGATGCTCTGTGTGTGTGTGTGTGTGTGTGTGTTTTCTCAGAGACAGTCTCGCTCTGTCGTGCAGGCTGGAGTGGAGAGGCATGATCACAGCTCACTGTAATCTCGAACTTCTGTGCTCAAGTGATCCTCCTATCTCAGCCTCCCAAGTAGCTGGGACTACAGGTGTGCACCACCATGCCCAGCTAATTAAAAACTTTTTTTTTTTTTTGAAATGGGGTCTTACTATGTTGCCCAGGCTACTCTCAAACTCCTGGACTCAAGTGATCCTCCCACCTCAGCCTCCTGAGTAGCTGGTACTACAGGTGTGTGCCACCATGCCCAGTTAATTAAAAAACTTTTTTTTTAGAGATGGGGTCTCATTGTATTGCCCCGGCTACTCTTGAACTCCTGGACTCAAGTAATCCTCCTACCTTGGCTTCCCAAAGTGCTGGGCTTACAGGCATGAACCACTGCAGCAAGCCTTGTATTTTAATATGTGGTGTTTTCATTGATGTTCAGATCTAATAGTTGACAATTGAGTTTTTAGTCCTTCTTTACTAAAGAGCTATTTTGAAGAATGTTAAAAAATATATCAAGCACTTAGATGTATTTTGGGTGGGAAGATTTATTTTTGTTACTGTTTTATTATCTTGAAGTAAGAGAAGGTGGCCCATTATGATACCTACTTGGTAGACTTCATTGCATTGGTATTTATGGCCTAATATGTATTCAAGTTCTATAAATAGTGCACAAACCTTTGAAAAGAAGATCTTTCTTATACAGTTTTATATATACACCTATTAAGCATATTAATTATATGATTTTCATTTTCTCTGTCTTTAGTTTTCCACCGAATTTGACAATTTGAGCCAATTTTACTCAATATAACCACTATAATTTTGGATTTGTCAATTTACTTTTGAATATAAAAACTTTTGATTCATGTATTTTGATGTGTGTAACTGTATGTAAGCTCACGACTACTACATCTTCTGGATAGAATAAAACTTTTACTTCTATAAAGTTTCCTTTAGAGAAACTCTTCTTTGATTTATTTTATGCTCTTTATCATGAATTCCATTTTTTCCCCATAGGATTGCCACTCCTGCTTTTTGTTTGCCTGGCATTTTTAATTGGAAATTTTACTTATTCACATTAATTGTAATACATAATATATGTGACTTTATTCTTATAATTTTTATCTTTTTGCTTGTTGTAGGTTCTTATTTGCCCTTTTCTTCCTCTTTCTTGGATTAATCAATTTTCTTCGTCAGCTTTTTCTCATCTAGTGGTTTGCAAGTTACGCATCTTCTATGTATTAGTGATTTTTTCGTATTTTACACACATACTTTGAGATACCTTTTTCTTCATGTCTAGAATGCCTCTGTAATTTGTCCCCTTGAACAAGATAAGACCTTAAGAATCTTTTTTTCTCTGTCCTTCTCCCCTCAAATGTTTTCCTCCTTCTTTGCTCCATGTTTTGTCGAAATCATCTGGAATTTTTGTTGTATATTGTGTCTAAGTGCAGATATGTGAGTTGTTTCCCCTTGAAGTTCAAACGTTGAAATCCTAACTCCCTCAATCCAAGAATGTGACTGCATTTGAAGATAGGGTCTTTAAAGAGGGAATTGAATTAAAATGACATCATTAGGGTGTTTTTCCTAATCCACTAGTATTAAAAAGACTTAAACTTCAGATATTTCATTGTTTTATTCTTTTCTCCAAGTCACTGAATTTATTATTATTATTTTTGAGACAGAATCTCGCTCTATCGCCCAGGCTAGAGTGCAGTGGCACGATCTCAGCTCACTGCAAGCTCCGCCTCCCGGATTCTCGCAATTCTCCTGCCTCAGCTTCCGGAGTAGCTGGGACTACAGGCGTGAGCCATACTGGATTTATTTTTTAGGATCCACTTCCTTCTTCACTTTGGGGGAGAAAGAGAGTAAGGTTAGATTACAAATCTGGGCTCCACCACTTGATGTGTGCCCTTGACCAAAATGCTTAAACACTTAGAGCCAATGAGTCCTAATCCTTAAATTGAGGGGAAGCACCAATGTACTATCGCATAGGTTTTTTTGTGAAAATTATTTCATCCAGCACATCAATGAAGGTTACATTATGTTCCAGGCACAGTGGTAGATGCCAGGGAGACAGCAGGAACTGCTGGTGATGAGTTTATAATCACAATCCCTGTGAGATATTGTCTGGGAAATACCTAATTTATAGCCTCTCAATACATAGTAGCTACTGTCATTACTTCTATGGGAAAATATTCTTCTAGTTCTTTTTTAGAAATGGTCTCACTCTGTTGCCCAGGCTGGAGTACAGTGGCACCATCATGACTCACTGCAGCCTCAACCTTTCAGGCTCAAGCATCCTCCTGTCTCAGCCTCCCAGGTAGGTAGAACAACAGGTGTGAACCACTATGCCCTGCTATTAAAAAAAAAAAAAAAATTTTGTAGACAGAGTCTCGTTATGTTGCCCAGGCTGTTCTCCTGCGCTCAACTGATCCTTCCACCTCGGCCTCTTAAAGTGTTGAGTTTACAGCCATGAGCCACTGCACCCAGCCTAGAACTTAATGCACTGAAATAAGATGCTTTTCCAAGTTTGCTCCACTGTGAACACCACAAAAAACATGACACAATTTGATTCTGAATACATTCAACATTTTTGTTGTTGCTGCTGGCATTTTTTCTTGCCCTTTGCATGGATATTTGCATTAATCTCTGATCAGTGCCTTAATTTGGGATTTTCTGTTTTCTCTCTGCTCAGGCAGCTCTTTGGCATCTGAGAAATGCACATATTGGATGGTCTCATTTTCTACAATGGTAACTGGGTATATGGAACACTTTATATAAAAGAAAAAGGGGCCGGGCATGGTGGCTCACTCCTGTAATCCCAGCACTTTGGGAGGCCAAGGAGGGGGGATCACCTGAGGTCAGGAGTTTGAGACCAGCCTGACCAACATGGCGAAACCCCGTCTCTACTAAAAACACAAAATTAGCTGGGCGTGGTGGTGCATGCCTGTAATCCTAGCTACTCGGGAGGCTGAGGCAGAAGAATCACTTGAACCTGGGAGGTGGAGGTTGCAGTGAGCTGAGATCATGCCACTGCACCCCAGCCTGGCCAACAAAGAGTGAAACTCAAAAGAAAAAGGAAAAATAATGTCAGATGAAGTCCTGTAAAGAGGTTTTCTCTAATGGTATAAGTCACACATGTTCAATTTTTCAATACTTCCAAAGACCAAACTTACCTAGATGTAGTAAAGCATTTCTAATGTTGGCCTTCACAAGGGACCAGAATAGATGACTGCAGTGATGTTTTTGGCTGCTCCTCCAAATCTATTTTCCTGTCTGAAACCCTAAAAGGACTCTGATTCTGCTCAGATATTCACCCTATCCCCATATCAGGACTGAGTCCCGATTAGCCACTCAGAGCTTGGATATCCCTTGGCAACTTTTGTTAGTTTGGGGGTAGATGTGAGGTATAAATCGGCCCAATCAGATTTAAGGGAAGGATTATTCAAAGGGGGTGGAAGGATTCTCTCTCATTGAATGTAAACAAGCAAATATACAATTCTGCATGCCATTGCTAGCCTACAATTATGAGCCAGATTCACCCTAAGCTCACTGTGGACTCTCAAGTGGAGAGACAAAATGAATCTGGGTCTGCAATGATCTTGTTGAATCAACCAACTTTTAAGCTTGTTCTGCTGCTGGACTTTCTGTTGTATAATACATTTTAAAATTATGTAGGGCAGTTTGAGTCAGGTTTTTTCTTACTTGTAACCAAAAGCACCCTGTAAAACAGTAAGTTTACTTTGGATATTTTTAGAGGAATAAGAAAAACCAATGGAATAATTAAATTCACTGTTAAATCAGTCTTCACAGGTGAGAATATACATATTGGCACTCTCTATTTCCTCCCCAAGTCCCTCTCTCTAAAACATCCCTTTAATTTTGATGGCAGCTTAAAAAACCATGTGTTTTCAGAAGGAAAGATTTAGGGTACTCCAAAACTAAGGCTCATCTCATATTCTCAAGGAAAATAGGACAGTTTAAAATATTTGATGAACTTTATGAAAGCTTGTATCCTGTGGAAAAGTTAATAATAGGATGTTCACTTACTTAAAAATAATGTCATCCCCAAGCACAAAGAAATCCATTAGGTAATTCCACCTAGAAAAATTAATGTTCACATGTAGATTCTCTATTATAAAGTGCTTGGGTCTCCGAGCTGCGTGTCCTTTGTTGAAAGATTATGTTTTGATGCACATGAAAAATTTCATTAAAAAGCAATAAATAAGAGACAACTTGGCAGAGCACGCTCTAGAGAGCTAAATGGATTCTCCCTTCTTCAGTTATGGTTTATAGTGGCAATATAAAGTACTTGGAACATGAAGAATCTCCCTGTGGCAGTTTGCTTAGGACGTGAAGATTTAGACTTCACTCTTGGATTAAAGTTAGGCAGAAGTAATGACTTTATTTTTGGTGGTTGTTGTTGTTGCAGTTAATTTAACAGCAGAGAAAAGAAAAACACACAGTCTTCAGAAGCCTCACAGATGCATTTCACTTTATAACAGAAATTTTCTCATAGTATCTCACATGTAATGGTTGATCAATAAATATTTGTTGAGTTGAATTGAAATTGGCTTTTTGTAAACCACATCATCTTTTTAAATGCCTGAAATGGGCTTCCATTATTTGCTTTGAGAATTTCTTCTCCCATTAGCATAAATCAGAGGAGAAAAAGCAATAAAATATAATAATGTCATGAAATTAATTTCTTATAATAAGATATGATCTTCACTATGTCTCAAGGACTTGCTATATATTGTGTGAGATCATTGTATCACACTTCAATTTAGTTCTTTCTTGTTGTATTTAAGGATGGGACTCAGTCTGAGAAAAATGTTACCACAGTGGAGAACAAACTATTTATTCAATAGTTATCCATGCAGCAAATTATTCCATGCAAGTTTCTGGTGTGAGGAAAAGGGAAAGGAGTTACAAAGCACAGGGGAAAATTTTTCAAAGATATATAATCTAATTGGGTACATAAGACAAATAATACCTTATTATTATAAGGTAACATGGCAAATGTTTCATAAACTACATAGAAAATATGCCGTAAAAAGGTTTAGCTGCAGTGATCAGAGAAAACCATATGAAAAGATTTGATACTTAAAACTAAGAAGATTTGGGGGCTCAGTAGATTGATAGCCATCAGCAATACATTAGTTTAGTGGTTTTGAAATTAGAGCCTATGTAAGATTCACCTAGGAATTTATCTGCCAGCATAATTTGTTGGGCTCCATACCCTGAAATATCCTTCCAGAAGAAAGCCCTTAGTAATGCTAGAAATTGTGTGTGTGTGTGTGTGCATGCGCGTGCATGCAAGCATGCATGTTTGTGTGTGTATGTGGTATATCACAATATGCATGAGTGGCAATACAGTAAGAGAAATTCTACGATGCCCAACACGATGAGTGAAGCTAACACTGGGGCCAGTGGTTATCCTAACTGAGGAGCACCTTGGTAGCCCCTGGATGCCTGAGAGTTTGAGCAAGGTGGGAATTCAGACCACAGACTCCCATATAAAGCCTTAAAGATAGCAACCTTAGTGAAAAGATGACTAGAAAAAAAAGCCTTGTGACAGGAGAAAGGAGGAAAACGTGTTTGTCTTGAACTTGGCTCTAGGTAGGAAAAATATAGTCAATAGTGAGAATTTAAAACCATAGCTAGCCCTCCAGCAGGATTAGGAATGAAATTCAACCTAAAAAATAAACCTAATAAACCTAATAAAATTTAAATCTATATGGTCCAAAAATCTCCAAACTAAGAATTTGTGTTAAAGTAGTCTTCTGGTTATAAGTTCCCCGTAGTCCTTACTGTGGTGTGCTGCTCAAATCACCCCTGCAGAACAGACGTATTCATTGTCCTAGCTGCAAAGTGTTGCCTGCTGATGGCTCACAGCTGAGTCCTTCTTAAGCAATTGCCTTTGGCTGAAAGGAAGTCCTTCATCTAGGAGGAAGACCACTCCCCCAGGGGCAGGGTATGCTGAGGTGCAAAGGCCTGGCCCCCTTTCCTCAATTTGAGACGTTACTGAAGGACCAATCCAGCTTTAGAGTTTCCCATGAAAACTGTTGAGAAGACATTTCAGTTCAAATATCCCTCTGTGCTCAGTTTCTTTCATTTCCTCGCAGATGTTGTTTGTGAGAGTACTCCCTAATAAAGTGACTCCATGCAAGCCTCTCTCTCAGAGTCTACTTCCTGGGGGACCTTAGCCTGTGATGTGCCCTGTCCCTAGGGCCCCAAAACAAATGCGGAGGAGGAATCTATCTTAAAACCAGGTCTCAAATAACTCCCATAAAGTTCCAACAAATAGGAGCTCACTATCAAAAATTATAAAGCACATCAGAAAATAAGCCAACAAGAGCAAAAGTCAGTAGAAACAACAAAGAGCAGAATTAGGCCTGCAGAGCCTACTGATGTTGAAATTGTCAGATAGTGCAGGGGTTGGAAAGTTTTTCTGTAAAGAGCCCCATGGTAAATATTTTAGGTTTGCTGGTCATACAGTCTCTGTTGCTACTGTTATGGGATTCTTGGGGTGTTGCTTCACCAGCTGGAAACCTCTGTGGCCAATGGTGCCTTTGCCTGAGTTTTGTTTTGGCCTGCTGGGCTCCTTCTGTCCTCTCAGCCTGGCAGGCTGTGCTCAGCTCTCACTACTGGCCTGGATCCCATGCCTGCCAAGGGTGAGCCAGACATGGAGCTATAAGGGGTATGTGAGTGAATGTGGGGTCCAGCTACTGTACACACCTAGGCACACTGACTGCAGCGGGTCAGGCAGCTGCAGACGCTGGTATGGGCACCAGCTCCCTGCAAGGCTGTGGCTGGACAAGGTGTACCATAAGCAGCTTCCACAGCTGACACCAGGGAACATGGTGTGGTGCCCGGAAACTTGGGATGCCAGGAATTGCAGAGCCCTAAAGAGGGTATCACAGCCCTGGCTTGGGGAGCTCCTAGGTCTGGGCTCCCTGAAGGGCTGCAGCTCTTCTCTCCTTCTTTCTTGTCACCCATAACATGGTGGGCAAGGGGTGTGTTTCAGCCCTATTTGTGTTACAGCTCTTTTAGCTCCACCATTTGGCAGGTCCCGAGTTATTGTCCTGTGTCCAGGAAGAATGAGGTACACAGACAAGTGTAGGGTAAGACGAAGAGGAGCTTTATTGAGTGATAGAATAGCTCAGAGGAGACCTATAGTTGGTAGTTCCTCTCTGTAGCCAGGGTGTCCTGACAAGTGTTCAGCTCTCAGCAGAGAGGAGACCCTGGGATGGGTAGCTTCTCTCTGTAGCTGGTCATCCTGTCTCTTCAGCTCTCAGCAGAGAGGAGACCCTGGGGTGGGTAGCTTCTCTCTGTAGCTGGTCATCCCATCATCTCCTTGAGTCTGGGGCTTTTATGGGCCTCAGAGGGAAAGTACCCTGTGCCAGTTGGTCCATGGACAGCCATGGGTGGGCCTGGAAAAGGCACCACAAGTTCCCACTCTGGTCCGAGGGACTGGTAGCCTGGCCCCCAGGCTTCTGGCCCTCCCCAGCTTGGAGTTGGGGCTTCACCAGGGACCTGCCCCCTTCTGCCCAGGAGCCTGTCTGCCTCCTGCTGCCATTTATGGCACCCAGGCTATTTGTGCCAAGGGGTGCTTGCAGGCCAGCACTGAGCTGCCCTCAGCACCCCTTTGGCCTCCCTCCAGTGCTTGTTGGTGCCCAAAATCCAGAGGGGGTCAAGGTGGCAGGGAGCTGGCGTGTCAGCACTGCCCTGAGTGTATACACATCTGGCCGGCTTTCAGAATTGCCTGGGATCAGCCTCAACTTTGCTCCATGATTGGAGCAAGAACT
Organism: Papio anubis; assembly: GCF_008728515.1. Classification (NCBI taxonomy): domain Eukaryota; kingdom Metazoa; phylum Chordata; class Mammalia; order Primates; family Cercopithecidae; genus Papio; species Papio anubis. The sequence goes on from NC_044983.1 coordinate 63,369,549, forward strand.
AACAACGAGGAGAAGCCAGACAACAGGAGCAGGCCCCCAGGACTGTAGAGATGCCTGGGTCTGCACCTGTGGGTTGGGCAACTGTAGCTGTGCCTGGGAGGGTGGGACTCCTTCCTGTTCCTGGCTCCCAAGAGCACAGGGGTGCCTGGGTCTCAGCCTCAGCTTGGGTAGCTATAGTTGTGCCTGGGGAGCTCCTGCCCCACCAACTTGGAAGGGGCGGCCCTTCAGCTTGTCCTGGGCTCCCACTTGTCCACAGCTCCTGCCCACTCTGTGGAGTGTGCAGTCCCAGCCCTACCTTCTCTCTGCATTTTCCCTAGCAACAGCAGTGGCAGCCCCTGACCAACCCCACAGGAGAGAACCCGACACTCCTGCGGCCCTGTGAATTCTGTGTGCCTTCAGCAGGGTGCTCATGGGATGTGGCAGGGAGTGAGGTTGAGGCAGTGACAGAGGCTCTGGGCCTGGGAGCATGTCCTGCCCAGCCATGCAAGGGTGGGGTCATGCAGTTGGCTGCCTCAGGGATGCAGGGCACAGGGGACACACCGCTGCCACTGCTGATCGTGCAGCTGCTCCTGCTGCCACCACTCATGTCTTTCTGCTGCAGCCAGCATGATGGCAGCAGACGCTCCAGATGGCCTGCCACTGCCATCACTACTTCTCAATTCTGCTGTTACAGAGTGAACTTACCAAGATAATATTAAACAGACAGCTTTGGCTGGGTTTCAATAAAACATTGTTTACAGAAACAGGTTGGATTGGATTTGGTTGGGCTGTCCTTGGCCTGTGGGCCATAGCTAACAAACACCCTGAGATGGAGTATACATATATCATGTAATATACTTAGAAAATGAAGGAGGGGATCCAAAATGTTACCAATAATCAAGGAACTATAAAATGACCAGATTAAATTTCTAGAATTAAATTATATAATAAATAAAACTAGAAACTTGATGGACAGGTTAAATAGCAGATTAGATGTGCCCAGACAAGGATTAGTGAACCAGAAAGTATATCTTTAAAAATTATTGAAAGTACAGTACGGAGTGTAACAAAGGTATAAGCTAAAAAAGAGTGAAATGTCATGTAAGCTAGAGAGAGTCTATTCTGTTTCCAATCTGCAAACATCATGTTCAGCAGCAAAGTGCTCAACACTTCTTCAAAGTCAAGAACAAGAAAAGGATGCTATGACCATTGTTTGTATTCAACAGAATCAGTGCAAATAAGAACAAAACATAAAAACTAGTGGAATTGGAAAGAAGGAACCAAACAGCCAGTTTTCATAGATGATACAATTAACCACATAGCAAACTTAAAAAAAAAAAACTAACAGTTATAAAACTAGTGAGAGAATTTAGCATGGCAAACTAATATATAATTAAAATTTACATCATTTGAATTTCTATACATTAGCAACATACAGAGATTATATACAAATATATAATTCTCTAAAATATAAGGTACCTAGCAATTCATATAACAAAAGATACACAAGTTATTTAGGGAGGAAATTATAAAATTTGATTAAAGGACATTAGGTCAGGCATGGTGGCTCACGCCTGTAATCCCAGCACTTTGGGAGGCCAAAGTGGGCAGATGAGGTCAGGGGCTTGAAACCAGTCTGGCCAACATGGTGAAACCCCAACTGTACTAAAAATACAAGAATTAGCTGGGTGTGGTGGCGAGTGCCTGTAATCCCAGCTATTTGGGAGGCTGAGGCAGGAGAATCACTTGAACTTGGGAGGCAGAGGTTGCAGTGAGCTGAGATCATATCACTGCACTCCAGCCTGGGCGACAGAGCGTGACTCCATCTCAAAAAAAAAAAAATTTTGATTAAAAGACATTAAAGGCGATGTAAACAGAGACACACCATATTCACATTTTAGAAGACAATATTGTAAAGATGTCAGTTTTCCTCAAATTTATCTATAGAGTCTATGCAATTCCAAACAAAATTTCAACTTTTTTCATGGAATTGGACAAGCTGAAGTGAAACCATAATAGAAGAACAAAGAATCAGAAACAGGCAACGCACTTGTGAAGAAGGTGAGTAACCAAACATCAAGACTTAGTATAAAGTTACAGTAATTAGGACTGTGGAATTGGCAGGAGGGTAGTCCAATATATGAGAAGCAGATCCTTACGTATAGAGAAACATGATCCATGACAGAGGTAGTATGGCAGATCAACAGGGAAAGGATGAACTCTTTCATAAATAGAACTGGAACAACTAGTTATCCATGTGGGAAAATAATTAACTTAGGCCTTTATCACACACACACACACACACACACACACACACACACACACACACATACCCACCCCATGTCAAAATGAATTAAGAACTCAACTGAGAGGCAAAACCTTTAAAGATTAAGAAGAAAACATAAATTATCTTTATGACTCTGGGATAGGGTAGTATTTATAAAACAAGATGGAAAAACCATAAAGATTAATTCAATTATATTAAAATTAGGAACTTTTCATCAAAATATTCCATAAAGTCAAAAGGCAAGCCATAGAGAGGAGATATTTAAAACATAAAAGCAGAAGATTAGTATCAATATGAAAAAGATGCATTACCTAAAAAAAGTGCAAAATATATAAACATGAAATTAACAGGAAGCAAAATAACAAAAATATGAATAGATGCATATCATTCTTTTTTTTTTTTTTGAGATGAAGTCTTACTCTGTCGCCCAGGCTGGAGTGCAGTGGTGTGATCTTGGCTCACTGCAAGCTCCGCCTCCTGGGTTCACGCCATTCTCCTGCCTCAGCCTCCTGAGTAGCTGGCACTACAGGTGCCCACCACCATGCCCGGCTAATTTTTTTGTATTTTTAGTAGAGACGGGGTTTCACTGTATTAGCCAGGATGGTCTCGATCTCCTGACCTTGTGATCCGCCTGCCTCAGCCTCCCAGAGATGCATATCATTCTTAATAAGCAGGAAGATGCAAATTAAAACCACAGGGAGACATCATTTCACAACTACCAGTTTCTCAATGAAATTTCCATAGCACCAAGAGGTAGCTATGGAAACTCACATCTTTGCTCAACAGAATATAAACTACTGTAGCACTTTGGAAGAAAACAATTTGGTGTTAACTGGTAAAACGTCAACATGTCCATACCTAATGTCTGAACAATTTCACTCCTGAAAATGCTCATGCACATGGGTCCAGGAGAGTCATACGGGAATAGCAGCTCTATGTCATAATCACGAAACTACACTAGAAACAACCTAAATTTCTATCAACAGTAGAAAATTAAACTGTACCTCTCCACAAAATGGAATACTATGTAGCAGTGAAAATAGGTGAACCACAGCTATCATATATCAACAAGGATGAATCTTGCAGTCATCCTACTGATGATTAAAACAAGTCACAGAGGAATACATAATGTATAATTACATTTCAATAGATTTCAGAAGTGACTATAAGATTTTAGGGATACAAGTATATATGGTAATTTTTAAAAATCAACTGAAGAATAAAAACAAGGCTACAGGTAACCTCAGAAGGAAGGGGAGAGGGAGAGAGATGTGATTAAGAAGGAAGTACATATGGGAGGATTCAAATACATTGGCAACGTTTCACATTTTTAGCTGAGTGGTGGACATATAGGTGTTTGTTGTATAATTATTTGTTAAAACTTGCATATATGTTTATATGTACTTATTTACATATGATATTTCATCAAAGAGACTGACCTAGTACTGATAGAAAATGTAGATTCTCAGGCCCCATCCCATAAATTTGAATTCAGTAGGTCTGATAAGCATCCCAGGTGATTCTGAGGTAGGGATGTTTATAGATCACATAGAAATAGACACTGTCTTATTTTAACAACGTGGATTTACTACACTGAAAGAATTAACACTTATCCTGAGAAAGAAAATGAGACTCAGTTGAGCAATGGAGAAAAAGAGACATCTTCCACTCTTCATATCACAGTGCAGATTGAGGGGGTTGGCAGTACCTTAAAGACTGCATGGGTGCCACTGTAAACTCATTTCATTATGGCTGTCTGGGCTTGCAGGGATGCCCTGGGTAAAATGGCAGGGTGTGTGAGAGCTTGCACAACCCCAAAAGCACAGTAACTCTTAACATGTGAAGTCCTGGGTTCTGTGTGAATAGAGGCAAATTCCAGGCTTTTTGCACAGGCAGAGCTCTTACAAGCATGTTCTTGCTGCTAGATATACATTCAGGTCTGTGCACTGCAACTTGAAGAGGGATTGCAGACTGTGGGGACTTTTAGGATTTGGGAGTAGTATTTTCCCAGATTGATGAGCAGTGAAGAAGGGGAACAGACTCTTGCTGGCTTGCACATGTCAGGAGCAATACTACGTGGCCCTAACAGCAACAACAGCCAAAAGGAACCAGGCTTCTTGGCCCAGTTGTCATTAAGCTGTGGTACTCACACCCCTTGGGGTATGTGGAGACTTTCCAAGGGGAATAAAGAAACTGATCTTTTAAAGGCAGTGAATTTCCAGTTCTTTAGCATTCACATGTACTCTTGCCTTAAAAACACACCTATCTCAGAATGCATCTATAGATGAGGTTTTGTTACTCTACTTCTCCTATCACCCTATCCCCATCCTTTACAATCACACCCCTAATACTTTTCAGAATAAAGGCAAAACTTTCCTCTATCCTATATATTACTGTAGTGCCTTGCTCTGAGGGTGAATAATTCTCAGGGGTATCAAAAAAAGTAATAATTAAATGAGGCACTGCAAGCTCGAGGCAGGACTTCATGTCTTTCTCTATCATCACATCATATTATATCATATATCACATCAGATCATAAAGGTAAGTATGGTGTTAAAAATGGGATGGGAAAGTCTATATTCAAATATATCATGTTGAGAGGAGTGGGACTTGATAATTTATATCTAACAACCTCACTTTTTCTGTCACCTATTAATGACAAAATGCCTTGCTCCTGAAGGTGAGTCCCCTAAGAGTGAATCAGAGAATCAGTAAAAAAATATTGAAGATCACAGCATGAATTTCATTCAGGCAACAAACGCAGGACAGAGCTTTATATCTTATCTACCGGCATATCCTAGAATTCAGTTTAAGAAGGAAAAGGGTTGTGAATGGGACTGTGTATTAAACAGAAAAGTATAAATTGAAAGATGAAGGCCGATTTTCCTGACAGAAAGTAAGCGATTGGGCTGACTAGTATAATAATGAAGTTTGCCTTTGCCAATTAAATGATATAACACATGGTCTCCTAAAAAAGCTATATTTGCAGCTTCAAGGTTTAGAAAAAAATTATTTTTTAAAGAATATAATACTTTTTTGTCAAATGTTATTGTGTTGGAACAAATATAATGATGTCAACAACATTTTAATTTTCCCAGGTCTTCTGATCTTATCAAGTTAAACAAAAATGGATAAGGGATACATTGCTTTCCAGATTTCTTCTTGGTGGACATAAGTAGAGAAGTTGAGAAACCACTTTCTTAGCTATCTGTACTGGTTTCCAGTTCTTTGAGAAGATGGTAACTCCTCATGTTACCCAGTGTGATGCCTACATGACCTAGGTGTATATCTACCCTGCCTTAACTCTGCTTATCTTTAGGAAAGAAAATGCCTGAAATAAAAAGTTCTCTCTCCTGACCAAAATGGTGGAGAGAGACTGGTGGGATCCAAGATGGCAGCTCACTTGATCTCTGAAGGACCTCTAATTTCATTATAGTCTGATCTCTATGCTATGTAACACTCCAACCAGCACCACAGCAGGTGACAATCACCATGACAATGACTGGAAGAAACCATAAAAGGACAAAAAGGCAGGCAGCACTCCAGTTTCTAGGAGTTCTCTACCAACTCTCAGAAAAAACATGAAGATGCCTCCCCTTTTTAATGCTCAACCTCTTCATTAAAGATGACCTGTATCTGCAGATTCCTGGCTCTCATGGGCTGAGAAAGTTGATTTTTGAACCAAGCTTCTGCTTCTCAATCCTATGGCCATCGAATAAAGCCTACACTGCTAGACATTCACTTTTGGTTTTGTCTGTTGGCTTAACGGGATCGAACAGGGAAATACCCCATTTTTGGTGGGGGGCCGACTTTGTTGGTAACACTCCACCTGAGCAAACCTCTCTGGAGGTGCTGTGGAGTCATCAAGAAGATGATCTTGGGAGAGAAAAAAGACATTACTGTTAACAGGCGAGATAATGAATAACAATTAAAACAACATCATTTTAGATAGTGATGAGGGTCACAAATAAGAGAAGAGGTAATTTGATTGTAACTGGAGTGGGGGCAGATGTGCTAATTCAAATTGGGTGGCCAAGGAAGGATCCCATGGATCAACTTTTGAATTGAAACATGGATGAGGAGGAGCGAGCAGGGGAAGATTTGAGGGAAGAGGGCTCCAGGCAAAGGAAACACAAGTACAAAGGCCCTCAGATGGAACAGGCTGGGCCTGTTGGAGGACAGGGAGACAGTCCCTGTTTCTGCAGCTGAGACTGGAAAGAGGCAGTGTTAGGGAGGGAGGCAGGCCCTATAGGAAAGCTCTTAGAGGGTTTAAATCAGAATAATATCTAATTTATAGTTTTAAGCTCACTCTGGCTGCTATGTGGAAAATGGATTACAGGGAAAGGGAAGAGAAAGGGGAGAGTAGGGATGAGCAGTTAGGAGACAATTGACACGGCCTAGGAGAAAAATGGCTTATCTAAAGAAGTAAACGAGGAGGCAAGATCTAGGATCTATCAGAGGGAGAACCAACAGAGTCCACTGCTGAATTTACATGACCACAGGAGAGGGAGGAAAAGAGGAGTTACAGAGGATGTATATGTTTTGGCCATTAAATGAGTTTGAGAACATTGGAGCCACGTTTGACAGCAAATATCAAGCTCCTTTTCCTTTTTGGGTATGTTAAGTTTGAGATGCTATTAGACAATGATAGGATAATCTTTTTTTTTTTTTATTTGTTATTGAGACAGGGCCTCACTATGTTGCCCAGGCTGGCCTTGAACTCCTGGGTTCAAGCAATCCTCTTGCTTGAGCCTCCCAAGTAGCAGGGATTACAGGTGCATAACACCATGCCTGGATTTGACAGGATAATCTTGGATATGTGAATTTGAGGTGTTGCGGCTCAGAAACCAATGCCACAAAATATGATGCTTTGATATGCTGAACTGAAGAAGCAGCCTCAAGGTCTCTCTGACCTTCCCTGACTCCTGTCTCTCAATCGTCTTCCAAGGAATGTAATGAAATTGTTCTCTGAAGTTCCCTTATCTGCCTAAAGTCTGGATGCACCAAAGAAGAAAACAATTACCTCTGGTTCTGTCTCTGAGTTTTCAATAACCTTACATTACAGGAAGAAAGGCTGAAGTTTGTCAATGTACCCGGACAGACTTTTGTCACAAACCACTGTCTACTCTATAGGCCCAACAGAGTATGTTCCAGGCCATTATATGTTCTTCGAGCCCACTGAATCCCCCTAAAAACCATTTACTACCCCCCTAAAATCATCTACACCTATCTCCCTTTTCCCTAAGAAGTAGGGTATAGAAGCATCTGTACTCCATTGGGATATTGGGTATCACTCTATGATTTTCCCCTGTGCATGCTAATAAATTTGTCTGCTTTTTCTCCTATTAATTTGCCGTTTGTCAGTTGATTTTTTTCAGAGAATTTTCAGAGGACAAAGGGGAAGTTCCTTTGGACCCTACAGGGGGTTTAGGTGGAAGTTAGGGCTGGAGATATAAATTGAGGAGTCATCAACATATAATTAGTATTTAAAATCATGATACTCATTTCACTTTTATACTCTGCCTATGTACTGCAGAGACTGTTTAGAGAATAGATGAAAGATCAGAAATTCAAATTTCCTAGATTAGAATAGGGTTTTTTTTTTTTTTTTTCTGGATCTTCTCTTTTCTTAGTTATTCCTTCATTCCGTGTATAAAATTAGGATTTACATTCTCAGTCGAAATCCTTTGAGGAATGAGAGAGGGGGGTAGATAATGGCATTGCTAAGCCTTTAGGCCCAACACAGAAGGCTGTGCTGGTATCACATTGCCAGCTCCAGACTTAGCTCCTAATTCAAGTCTTGAGCAAATGAAACATAAGTCACATCTGGAACCCTCACTGCAAGGGAGCTTGGGTTATGGTAGCCTCTGCAGGCAAGAAAGGCCCAGAAGGAAGAGGTTGGAACAGACTCTGAGTAAGCCAATCCAGGGTCTGCTACCTCGGTGAGAAAAATGGGAGTACTCATTTCTATGAGGCTTTAACTCTACCAGAGATGTTAAGAATTTTTATTTGAAACTTCATGCAGGATTTTGTTTTTCTTTTGGTGTGTTAAAGGGATAAAGCAGCTACAGAAAGCTGTGGAAAAGCTCCGTTGGAAGCTGTGAGCCAGATTTCCAAACTAGCCTTTTATTTGTTAACCAAAAATAAGAGTTGGTTTAAATGACTTGTTAGAACAGAACTGGGGAATATCATCAATGCAACTGGGAAAACAAACTAGGCTCTGTTTATGTTCTTGCCAAATGTGTTCCTCGGTTTGGGGATTTTCTTTTTTGATGATTTTAGTTTGGTTTGGGGAAGGATTTTTTTTAATGGTAAACACACACATATTGCAATATGTGAATGATCTTTACCTCTTTGGAGGTGATTGTTTTTACCTCTTGATGGATGCACATTTCACACAGAATGCAAAAGAGAGAGCAGTGTAAGACATTGGATTTTTTTTCATGCAAAGACGAAGATAACTGCACAAAACCTTAATCTCTCTAAATTCCTACATTTTTTCTGCTTAAAAATCCTTGGCATGTTGACAAAAGTGTCTAGAATTTATTTCAAATGGTATTGGAAACATCTGCATGCAACGTGAATCTGGAATTATCTGTTTTTTTTGGTAAAGAATAATTAGGCTTATTAGTGACAACTAACCTAACTAAAGAGTCTGCAAGGAACTTGTCTCATTGTAATGTTTGATGTTTTTACTTTAATCCTAAAAACAGAATATCCAACAGTAATAAATTACAATGATGCCCAATAGTTTTTTTCATTCTTACTATTTTTAAGCTTTTTCTAAAGACTTTCCATGTATTATCTCATTTGGTCCTCTTATGATTTTTTAAAAATTGGCCACAGTTTTTGGCAGTATATTTGATTCTTTCTACTTTTAAGGATTTGAAGAAATAGTAAACTAAGGCAATGATTATTTGTATATACATAAGAGTATTGAGAACTAAGGTTGAATTTTGTGAGGGCCACTCAATGTTTTAGAAGGATGGTCAGTAGTTTGTACCAAATTGTTCATTATGTTTATAAACCATGGTTGGCATGAGAACTGTATAGCTATGACTGCCTGTAACTTGTTCTTTTGAATCTGGAAATTTCTAGGAAACAAAAACAATCTTGAAATTTAAGCTCAGTCTGACCAAAAAAATGCTCCTTGAATAGTGGTGGATGCTGTGAATGAAGACTTAAGGAAAACGAAAGGGAATGTGGCAAAGTGACAACACTGCAAGCAGCCTATGGAGAAGTAACAACACCAGTTGAAGGGAAATGAGGACAAAGAATAAGTAAAGTCTAAAGAGTGAGGCTGAGACTGAGGAAGTCAGACTGTCATTTTCACATGGAAAATCTCCAAAACCTGGATCTGTCCTTCCTTTTTCCTTTATTATTTCCTCTATTAAATTTATATGGGGGCTGTATGTGGTTTAGGCCTTTGAGACCCTTTCCTGGAGGAAAGATTGAACTTACTTTTCTTTTTGGGTGGTGGGACTGCTGGCTGTATAAATGTAACCAATTCTGGAACAAGTTCTTCAATGGTTAAGAAATATGATTGTGTAATCATATCAACCAGCATGCTTTTGGTTCCAAATTAACAGAAAACTACCTCAAATTGGACGAAATTACAATTGAAAATTATTTGTATATAGATGAAAGCTCCAGCAGTAGGTCAGTGGGGTTTCATCAGGACTCCAGCTCATTTCTCTGCAATTCTCTCAGCTCTATGTTCATCTGTTCATTTAAGCAGGCTTCCCTTATTGTCACAAAAGGGCTGCAGCAGTTGTAGGCCTCACATCCATACACCCCACTGTCAAGGAGGAGGAGGTACTACTCCAATTACTAAAAGCAAAAGCCTTGAACGTCACTCTACTTGGACCAAATAAGGTGCCATGGACATCCTTGAATCAATCATGGTGCCAGAGAAATGACATGTGCTGGCTGATTCATGTCTATTGAGGCTCACTTCTGCATTGTAGCTGGGGAGGTGGTGGTAGTGGAGGGATACACCTTAAAAATTCATGGCAGCTTCACGATGAGGAAAGAGGGATGGGAGACTGTCTACGATGTTCATATATACAAATCAAGACCTGATCCCACATGCACTATACTATTGTCTGATTGTCTTTCACAAATTGCACAGAGGATTGACGGTTTGCCTGCGGGGGACCACTTGGTAGGTTTTAATGTACAGGGACTGCAGGAGTGGGAGTAGGGAATAATCTTGTCAGGCTCTTACAAGCCAAAGCCCTCTGGAAGAATATTCTGAGGCTGCAGATTTTTGGCCTTTAACAGCAGCTCAGAAGTTTAAGAATAATCAGTGAGGGGATGTTAATAGTAGCAGTCTAAAATTAACCACTGAGAAACCAAAGAATCAAAGAATTGTTGTAAGCTATGTTCAAAGGTAAAAACTAACATGTTTCTTTTCCTTGTCTCCCCATGAGGAATTTACATGAAATTCGGCTTTGTGATTTTTACTTAACAGCTTTGTAATTACATGAAGGTGTTTGCTTTCCTTCAGGCTGCATTTTTTTTAGGGCTTTCTTACTAGGTAATTTTTCTCATTTGGTGAGTAAAATTTATGTGTTGTAGGACTTTTTAATGTATAAGTACCAAATCCTGAAACACTGATTTAAATGCTCTGAGATTCTGGAAGTCTAGAACAGTGAGAGATTTTTTAGTAGAAATGGCTTTATTTGTATTATGCAGCATGGAATTGCCTGATGGCAAACATCAGAAACCTTGGCCCCTATACTGGCTTCTCTTCTGCCTCACACCACATGCCTCTTCCTTTTATAACATGACATGAGTTGGAGCAGAATTTAGGGCAACTGATGAAGAGAGTTTTGTACAGGATGGTGCCAATCTGTAAAATCTCTGTGACAATGTCCTTCTCCAAGTGAGGCTGAAAACGTGGTTCTGCAGGCATCATGAAATCATTCTAACATACTTAAACTGGTCTCTTCCTTTTCTACACTGCCCCAGGCCTCAAGGGCTTACGATGACAGGTGGCCAGATTTGTCTAATTTTCTGTTTCTGCTCTTTGGATTTAGTACTAGCTTTCTATTGCTCGTTGTGAAACTTGAGGCGAATGATTTAATTTTTGTACTCTTTCTGTAAGACACAGATAATGCTGCCCCTTCATTACAGTATAATCAGTACAGTAAAATTATTTAGCATACCGGCATTCTTTGAATGTTACAGGGTTACACAATGAAAGATAATTATTTAATCTCTCAAACATGTAAAATGGTCTGGAGTGTTTCAGCCAGGCAGTCCTTGAATGCACCTGGGGTTTCTTTGTTATAACAGGGATTCTTATTGAATCCTTGATACAATTCTTATTGATATACTTTGATCATTCTAATAAAAAGACAGTACTAACATGTTTCTACTTTATACATTTACATACTGGGAAAAAAGCATATGCAAGTTTTTGGCTGTCATTTTATAAATAGAATAGCAGTAAAATCTCACAACAGAGATCCAGCTACCATTAGCACAGTGTCTGTGATGTCATGTGCTCTAATGAGCTGGGGAGAGAGAATGCCTACTGTGACGTACAAAACTTAGGAATCAGGAGAAAAGGATTTTGATGGAAAGGGATGAGGAGCTATGTCCTTCTTGAGATTAATTCTAAACCCCTAATGTGGTTTGCCATGAAAACCATTTAAAGTCCTTACTCAAAACTGCTAAAAAATAACATTTTATTCTAGTGGAATTCTTTTGTCCTGCATTAATCAGGATCTATGGAAAAAGCAAACCTTCCTCTCAATCTAATGCTGCAGCAGATCACATAGGCTGATTCTGGGGCCCTTTCAGAAGTTCCAGGAAAAGAGGAGGGGTGAGCTCAGCTGGAAATAGCCAAGAGGCCCCTGTGTGACTCTAAGGGCATCATTAAAAAGGAATGTTCAATCTCTGCAATCCCTGATTTTAAAACTACCACCACTGTGTAAATTGGAAGGCAGAGAGACACAACACTGAGGAGGCGAAAGATGGAAGACAGTATCTGAAAGGATTTTAAAAAGAAAATGTCTTTGTGTAGAATTTTTCCCTTCATTCATCTCTGGCTCTGTTTTTCCCAAGGTTACATCTTACCCATCTCCCTACCTCGACATAAAATACTTGGTGTTGCTGTCACCATGAGGCTTATGGGCTTTATGAGTTTTGGTGTGTGTTGTAATCTTCTTCTAGCCTCTGTGGAAGGAGAGAAACAAAGAAGGGCAGGCAATTGGAGAAGTTGGGGTTTTTCTTTTGCTTTGTTTTTGTTTTTGCCTCCTTTGCCCAGACTCTAAACAGAGTTGTGTGAGGAAAGAATTCTGGAGAAGAAAGGGCTGGCTGGGTGTCCTCTCCTGGCCTGGGTCATTTAATCTCATCAACCAAAGTCACAACTGACTTTCTCACATCCCTGAGTTCAGAAACCATTCTACTTTCCCATGAAACCCATAATTGTAAACACTGTTGATTTAAAGTAGTTTCTGTTTGAGACATTTCTTTTTCCAGTATCCCATTCTACTCTCTTCAACTATTCCCACAAATGTTACAGGGCAGGAAACATGGATGAGCATAGCAATGACTGGTTAGCTCCAGACCTCAGTCACTTCTAATTTAAGGCTCATAGAGCACAGATCATGACAAAGAACTCAGAGGACTCTTGGTGATGTGATATCCCCATGTGATGCCGGGTTGTGAGCCTGACTTTATGACCACATTGAGGTGGAAAGAGTTCTCAAGTTCATGTCATCAATGTGGAGTTCAAGGCCGGTTCAGTCTTTAACTTCCCCAATGTCTGGTTATCTATAAAAGAGTGTAAACTCACCTCTGTAAGACAGCCTTGGAAGGATTCAATGAGAATAGAAATGAAGGCTCCTTGTAAAGAAGTCATATGCTATATGAAAATGAGGATCTGTAGGGGCCTACACCCCATGGGATTTTAAAGATGGTATTTGTGAGTTTGGTGGAGTTTCTTAGTGGTCCAGAAGAACAGAGTGCTGGAGCCAAATGGATGTGTCACTGGGGCTAGGCCTTGGATCTAGGCAAAGTATTTCCAAGTAATTTGGCATCAAAGCCTAACTCACCTAAGGGAGCTGAGGTAGTACGATGCCATTTTTTCCAAAGTATAAAACCAAAAAATGAAGAATATGATCCTCTGTTTTATTTCTACCTCCCATATCCCTACCCTTAATCTCTCAATTTATTTTGCTTAAACACATGGTATCTGCGGATTCAGGACGGGCAGGAACTGGAGCAATGGCTCAGAAGAGTATGGTTGCAAATCTCAACTAGGGCGAGGAAGATACAAACTGGGAAATATTTGATTACAAATTCTTTCTTCTTCTTCTATTTTCAACCAGAAAAATAGTGATAAAAATATTAAAAAAGTAACTTTTAAAATACTTGATAGGAAGTCCTTCATGATTACAACAGACTTGTGATTGTGAATAGGAATCAACTATTGCATATCTCTGGAAAATAATCCCATGTTCCTGGAGAATAAAGAAAACGTAACTATATAATTCTTAACCAGCACAAAGAAGTAAACACACAAACCAACAAATATCTGTGTTATAAACCTAGCAGTTTAAAAAACATCCTTTACTTTCTCTAAAAGATGAGAAGTATCAGAAGAAGAGGTTTTGTAAGTCAATAGCAACAATAAATTGTTCAATCCATCTTCCTTGCTAAGGGTAGGCTCTCTCCACACCTGACGTGTTGTGTTCACTGGTATCTCCAGCAACCAGCCCAGCTCTTGCTTCCTGATAGGTCTTCAGCAAATGTCTGTTGAATCAAAGTTTCTTTAAACCTAGAAGGTAATAAACTACTTTTTGTAGGTAGAATACTGATACTCGGGATAGCGGAATGCTCTTCCAATACCTTGTCTTCTCTTTCTCCTGTCTTTTTGTCCTCCCTGCACACAAGCTCTAATGACTCCACTGGTTCTGCAGGATCTGCCACGTGGACTCCCTACTCTACTTTCTCCTTGTGCCAGTGTATTCTCCCTGTGGCCACCAGGACAGGCTTTGTGAGATGCCCATTTGATCATGTATTCACTAAATAAATATTTCCTGAGTTCCCGCCTCCTGCCAGCCGCGACTCTAGGTTCTGAAGATCCTGTTACCAACCTCCTCTCCTGCCTTCCTCACCCATCCCACATGCTGGTTTTTCAGTCACACTGGCGTGCTTTTCACTTCCTGAGAGTGGTGTGCTGACTCAGTCTTTCTTGTCTTTGTTGTTCCCTCTACAGCGAATACTCTTCCCCACCATACTGGTCTGAAGAATTCCTATTCATCTTGTAACACCCACCTAACAGAATTTTTTAAAAGGCTTCTTGATCTTTCTTCCTATCTAACTCCATCTGAGGTTCGCCACAGCTTTGTGTATCATAAGTGCTGCAACATGTATCGTACTGATTGTAATGCTTTCTTTTTATGACTGTCTCCCTGGTTGCAGCACAAACTTTCCTAGGTCAGGGGTTAGTTCTTATGCACCTTGGTGTGCCCAGAACCTTCAGTGGTACATAATAAGGTATGTCATATACATTTGTTAAACGAATAGCTGCACAGATGTAATTTACAAAATCAGCTTCCCTGTAGATCCTCCCCTGTACCCACCTCTGAACGTCATTTCTCAGGGCCTCATTCTCTTCTCACTCCACGACGCTCTCCCTAGGGAGTCTCAATCTAATCTCATTACTTCAACACTCTTTATGTTGATAACGCCCCATCATTTATCTCTGCATCAAACCTCTCTTCCTAGTTCCTGCTCACATATTCAAGTGTATGTCTAACTGCTCATCTCTTTCTGATGTCTCCCAGACAGACATCTCAAACAGAATGGCCAACAATGAAGTTAATCTTCCCTTAAAACCCACTTTTCCATTTTGTTACTAAAAATCCAGACCCCTAAGCCAGAAAGTGAGGTCCCGTCTTTGAAAGTTCCTTCTCTTTCAACCCAACATCTCATCCATCACCAAATCTAGGACATTTTGCTTGTCACACAGAACTTGAGTCTTTTTTCCTCCTCTCCCCCTCCGCTGCTCCTCTCCCATTCTCTCTTGTCTGGACTACACGGCAGCCTCCTAACTGGTCTCTCTGATATCATCTTGCCCCTTTCAATCTGCTCTCCACAAGCAGGAAAATTGTATTTTTAAAAACTACAAATGGCACCCTATCCCTTTGGATTAAATTTCTTCAGTATGTTGCCATTCATGAAAGATAAAACTCTTCTCAAATTCTTAGCATGGGCTGCAAACCCTATGCTGGCTGCCCCTGCCTTCCTCTCCAAGCATTTCTTGTTCCCCTCCCACTGTTCTCTTTATGCTCCAGATAGACAGGCTTCTTTTTGCTCTATAAAGGGCCTGGACTCTCCTTTTCAAATGGAAGCAGATACTTAATAGAGTTCAAATTCAGATTATACCAGTCATCAGGGGATGCTGAGATTCACTTGATTAAATCATGGCTGCCAGTCATTATGCATACTAGAGAAATTGCTAATTAAGAGACAAAGCAATGCTATATATGCGCAACTCGGCACTACATGTAAAGTGGGAAAGGAATTTACCAACCTATTTATTTGAGTTAAAATTAGCTAGAGTCATTTTGGATATAATTTATCTTGGAAAAAAACGGGATTAAGTTATAACATTGGCTGCTCTAAGATAGATAAGTCTTTCTCCTCTGATGCACACTAATAAAATATTATCACTTTCTTTCCAATCTCTTTTGGAGTCTCCTGGTGCTTGGATTATTATTGAAAATATATTATATGTAGGAGAAAGGCTATGCTTTAATAAACCACAAACCTAATTACATTTGCAAAACTGCCCTGAGGTCCTACTCTACATTTCAACAAGGTAGTCAATCAGCTGAATGCTAGAAGCAAAACTTTACATTCCCCAAACTGTCCTATTCATGAATTCCACCGATGCAATATATTTTCACATTTATCATAATAAATAAATCACATGTTGTTATCAAGATGCAAAGCACATTTTATAAAACGTTGCCTATTCCCTTCATTGCATTTCTTTTATTGCTTAGAGATTTTACCCAGTGATAAGGCAAAATGATTTTCAAAAAATGAATTGGATAAGATAGCAACCTTTAAAATATTATTTCCCTCTACTGTATAAAAGTTTCATTGCTGCGGTCAGTGTTTTAATAATCTAGGTAGAAAGCAGTCATAGAGGCATGGTAATTTCAAATCTAGTTCAGAATCAGCAAAAGCAACTCCCAAGTGGTCGGATTTTATTATGTAAGGGAGGCAGTGTAGCATAACGGAAAGGCTTCAGAAAACCTAAGTCTGATTCACTTATGGCAGCGTAAATTTGGGCAGATTTCTTTGTGCCCCAGGTTTCTCTGGAGATTATTATATCTGCTAGTAAAACAGTGAGAATTAAATGACCTTATCCACCAGTGTAGTATTTGGCACATGGTAAAAGTTAATTATTACAGTTTTTTTTTTTTTTTTTTTTCTTGAGACAGAGTCTCACTCTGTCACCCAGGCTGGAGCACAGTGGCTCAATCTTGGCTCACTGCAGCCTTGACCTCCCAGGCTCAAGTGATCCTCCCACCTCAGGCTTCTGAATAGCTGGGACTGCAGGCACATGGCACCATGCCTGGATCATTTTTGTATTTTTTGTAGAGATGAGGTTTCACTGTATTGCCCAGGCTGGTCTTGAACTCCTGGGCTCAAGTGATGTGCCTGCCTCAGGCTCCCACAAGGCTAGGAAGGATTATAGGCATGAACATCCACGCCTGGCCTGTATTACAGTTTGAATGAATTGTAAGAGTGCTTTCCACCTTCTCGCAATCCTGTTTGCTAAGGAAAATGCCAAGCAGCCTTTGGTATTCATATCACTGAGTAGTTACAGACTGAGTAGTTACAGTTGATGTGGTGATTAATTCCGTTGGTTCCCCAAAAGATGTGAATTTTCTGGAAAGGACAGGTTTATTTTGTTATGGTTCACTTGAAAGTATAGTGACTTTGGCCTTAGGACTATTGCCAGTAATCTGGATTAACATCCCCTGGTTGTCACAGAATTCTGGGATTACTGTTGACCTATATGGCTTCCATTTATAATTTCATTCTAAAGGGACAGAGCTTTTTGTGTAACTATATGATTTCTCGCCTTTCTGGAAAGCAAAGTACTAGTTCATCCCTTTAGTCATTTATTCAAGTATTTACTGAATGTGTAACACACACCACATACTGTTCTAAGGAAACGCTCACACATAATAGGTAAAATATACAGAGTGAAAGATGGTGAAGAACAAAGCAGGGGAGGAGAACACAGAGTGCCAGGTGGGGGTCTTCTAATTTTAAATATGGTGGTCGAGAAAGGTGTAATTAAGAAGGTATCAGAGGAAAGCCGCATGGACCTCTGGGGGAGGAATGTTTCAGGCAGGGAGAAGAGCGAATGCAGAGGCCAAGATATGGGAACACAGCTGGTGATTGAAGAGGTGGCCATTGTCGCCGGAATGGAGTGGAGTAGGGTGGGAGAGTGGTGCAGGGGGAGGAGGGAGGCAGGCCTGGAAGGCTGTTGCAAGGACTGTGGCTTTAATCCAAGGGACCGAGGAAACCGCTGTGTGATCTGAGTGGAACAAAGGAACTTCAGGAAGGCTAGCCTTCTCAGGCAGCAGGAAGCATCTTGCTCCTGCAGTTTCTGCAGCCTGCCTTCAGGGCTGGCCCCTCAGCAGGTTCCCTCAAAGCTCAAGTGTCCAATGAGTCCTTTGGATCCCATGCAAACTGTGGGTCACTATAAAGCCATCTCAACCCAGAGACTGCTCTATTATAGTGCAAGAGAATTGGGGGTAAAAGCTAGAAGAGTCAAGTCAGTTCCGCAGCATATGTTCTAGAACTTTTTGAGAAATGGGAAATCTTAAACAGAGCAAGCAGGGATAGAGAGAATAAACAGTAACTCCTCATTCCCCTTCCTCCCAGGCCCTGGCAACCGCTATTCTACTGTCTGTCTCTGTGAACTTGACTACTCTGGGTACCTCATATAAGTGGAATCATATAATCTTTGTTTTTCTGTGTCTAGTTTACTTCACGTAGCATAATGTCTTTATGGTTCATCCATGTTGTAGCGTGTGTAAGAATTTCCTTCCTTTCTAAGGCTGAGTCATATTCCATTGCATGGATACACCTAAGCTTTTTGAAAGTCTACTCCTTCAGCCCAGCAACACCATCTTGAAGTTTCCTTCATCCATTCACCACCACCCGCTCCTAAGACCATGATTTTGGTGCAGGTTCTGGGGGAGGCAGGTAGTTGAAATCAGGGGAAAGAAGGAAAGCATTCAGGATGGATGGCACCGGATATAGGTTTTAGAGTTAGAGAGAGTAGCATGTGAGTGTTATCTCCTGAAGGCTTCTATTTCTTCTTGGAGGAAGAAGTTAATTTACAAAGAATGCACCAGGTGACAAGAAACCTACAATCTCCCAGGACAGTCCATCCCAATTCTGTCTCCATCTTGAGTACCAGCCCTGTTCTTCTAGTTTTGTGGAACAAGGTCATAAACAGTGATGTTATTCTAGAAAATGAGATCTCAGACTACATATATATTCTAAAGTAGGGAATACTACTCCTGAGATTAATGATTTATTGTTTATTTGGTCTTTATGATAAAGCACTTTATTATTGTGTTGTTTTAACGTATGTCTCAAAGGGACACAATGTGCTGCAGGAGCACCTTGGAAAGTTATTTGATGTCAGGAATAGGGAGGCAGATCTCTCCTCTCCACCACTAACTCTCTGAACAAAGCAGTTTCTTAACAACCTCAATTAGAGCTGAATCACACTGAGGTGAGAGGAAGCAGGAGAAGGCAGATGAGAGGAAAAAGAAGAACTGGTGCAGTCAAAGTCTCTTCTCTAAGAAACAGGCAAGTGAGGCTGTGGGCCACTGTTGGTGACAAAGCCCATTCCCTGACAACTCTCCAGAAGGCGTCATGGCAATTCCCTACCTACTACACGCTCTTTCTATGAAGAGTTCTCTACTCAGGACTTGAAAAATAAAAACTAAATGTATGCGCTGCATGAACTAACTCAGAGAAAAACAGCTCTAAACCTCAAGGCAAATATAAAACAGAGATGAAATAACACCTGATAACCAGTAAAGAGCTTTCAAAATTTATAATGTGTAGGTACCACGGATTCGGTTACTTTTTTTTAATTTTTAAGTTCTGGGGTACATGTGCAGGATGTGCGGGTTTGTTACATAGTTAAATGTGTGCCATGGTGGTTTGCTGCACCTATCAACCCATCACTTAGGTATTAAGCCCAACATGCATTAGCTATTTTTCCTAATACTCTCATTCCCCCCACTCCACTCCCCAAGAGGCCCCAGTGTGTGTTGTTCCCTTCCTTGTGTCCATGTGTTCTCATTGTTCAGCTCCCACTTACAAGTGAGAACACGAGGTGTTTGGTTTTCTGTTCCTGTGTTAGTTGGCTGAGGATAATGGCTTCCAGCTCCATCAATGTTCCTGCAAAGGACATGATCTCATTCCTTTTTTATGACTGCATAGGATTTCATGGTGTATATGTCCCATATTTTCTTTGTCCAGTCTATCATTGATGGGCATTTGGGTTGATTCCACATCTTGGCTATTGTGAATAGGCAAGCACAAATTTTATGGACAACACTGAAAGCCTCCAGCATAATGTTTTGGGCTACTAGACAATGAATTCCTTAATTCTTGCTAACTAGATGGAAACATAGGTTACATGATGTAAGTAATGGAAAACCCTTCCAAGATAGTGAAGCAGGAGCGGCCCTTTATAGGAAGGATACAGGGGCATCTTAGAGAATTTAAGGAAAAGTTGAGCAACTAAGTCTTGGACAGGACATAAATGAAGGTTTTCATTTTAAAGTTTTAAAGTTCTCATCTTAAAGTTTACAGACATTCATTCATTGTGGTGGTCTCACAAATGATGGGACTCAGTTCCTAAGTTTAGACACTTTCCGTTCAAGCGACCAGCAGAAACTAAGACTGCCATTCTTAAATTCCACCTTGCAAGGTGAGAGACTTTGATTCGATGGTTCAGGGTCAGGGATCACCCAGACCTACCCCTAGCATTTGTAGGAGCCGGATCAAGAGTGTAATTGGAGACTTTCATGCCAAATGTGTAAATATTATAAAAGTTACAAATCAGGCAATAAGATGACAAAATGTTCTATTCTTTTGA
Organism: Papio anubis; assembly: GCF_008728515.1. Classification (NCBI taxonomy): domain Eukaryota; kingdom Metazoa; phylum Chordata; class Mammalia; order Primates; family Cercopithecidae; genus Papio; species Papio anubis. The sequence continues at coordinate 63,389,987 of NC_044983.1, forward strand.
CAGGTATACTTTCCTAACAGCCTGGGAGTCCAGGTTCAAATTTAGAATTTTTGGATTCCATGGGGTACTGTGCCCAAATGTAGCAACACAGAGAGAGGGCTGGCCTCTAGCCCACTGCCCACCTGCTGCCTTCCCCCACACCTGGCTTATGCATTTTATATATCCAAGCTCCAGAAACAGCCCCTCAAATCTCCTGCGCCCTGCCTTTTTTTTTTTTTTTTGAGACAGAGTCTCACTCTGTTGCCCAGGCTGGAGTGCAGTGCTGCGATCTCGGCTCACTGTAAGCTCTACCTCCCAGGTTCATGACATTCTCCTGCCTCAGTCTCCCGAGTAGCTGGGACTACAGGCGCCCACCACCACACCTGGCTAACTTTTTTTGTATTTTTTAGTAGAGATGGGGTTTCACCGTGTTAGCCAAGATGGTCTCGATCTCCTGGCCTGGTGGTCCACCCGCCTCAGGCTCCCAAAGTGCTAGGATTACAGGCGTGAGCCACCGCGCCCGGCCGACTTTTTTTCTTTTAACCATTTGGGCCTAAGACTGCAAGGCTCATGTGGGCTCTAGAAGTGGGTTTGAAGTTGTTTGGGTATGGGTTTCACAGGGCCTTAAATTTCCAAAACAGTCAATGGAAAGGATACACTTTGAGTAGGATGGGGTTCCAGTGGAGGAGGGCAGAGCATGACACAAAGGGCATGGGTCTGTCTCACCCAGGAATTAACCTGTGATACCAGCTGTGATACTAGGAAAAACTGTTACTCTGGTTGTACTTGGGCAATCATGTATCACGTTATTACAAAAGGCAAATTTAATGTATTAAGCAATAGAAAAGGAAGCTTATACTCAGTTTACTTATACACTAAACCAAAAGAGATTAAAATTACCTAGGTACTACCTAGGAAAGGACAAGGCAGAAAGCAATGGTTACAGTAACCCAGAAAATCCCAGGCGACTTTTCTTCTTACTTCTAAAGTTAAAACTGCTTATGCTTATGAAAAAAAAAAATTGGCAAAGTTTTCACTTTTAAAGGCCAAGTAGACTATCAATGCCTATTTTGTAGCTTTGTTCTACAAGATTTCTATTTGTTCACAGGAAAAACAAAACAAAACACCAACAACATCCAAAAAGCATTCAGGTTAAAAGTCTGCTAAACTTTTGTTCCATTATGTTTGTCTTCTGAGTTCCTTAGTAGGTACATCTATATGCAACAATGATATTTAGGACCTTGCATGACCAAGTTTCTTCATGAAGTGGTAATTTCCCATTTGCTAATCTCAATTTCCAGTGCTGAAATTGACTAGTATGACACCAACAGAATGGGAAAATGGCACAGGAGCACATCTCTCAGGAAATGGTCAGTGTAAGTATCTCCAAATACAAGGACTGAAAACAAAAGATGAAACGTACTGTTTGGGCATAACTATTTTGAAAATTCTTTAAAAATAAGTAGGAAACCTCTTCAAGTTGATCATGGCTAAAAAATAAAGTCCAACTTTATGTCAATTTTCCTCATCTTCTTGCTTCTTTCTAGACTCCCCCATGTATGGCATTTTTCTTTTTATGGCTTTGCTTTAATTGTACCATTTTCTTTGTCCTAGACCTTCCAGTGGGACAGCGATGATTTGTTTGCTATGTAAATGATTCTCAAGCATGCAGGCAATAAAGTTTGAGCATGAGCTTTGGAATCCAAAAGCTCTGGGCATAATAAGTTCTAGTTCTTCCACTGACAAGCTACTTAACCTCTCTAGTCTCTAGTTTCCTCATCTGTAAAATGGGCCTGTCACACTGGGTTGTGGTGCAGATTAGATGAATTAAAGGTGAAAGTTTAGTGCAGTTCCTGACAAATGTTAAACCTTCAATAGGTAGTTAACAAAATATACATGTCCTCTTAGAGTCCATGCCTCTCTTCCATCTCTATAGGCTCAACTCTTGCTATTCCAGGCTTATCATTTGCATTTCCGAACTACGGAACTATTTAGAGTTTTATGAACGTGCTCTACTGTTCCTTCTGGTAGGATGGCAGACTCCACTCACCTGTAAAGAAATGAGCAGAGGCCAGGCGCGGTGGCTCAAGCCTGTAATCCCAGCACTTTGGGAGGCCAAGACGGGCGGATCACGAGGTCAGGAGATCGAGACCATCCTGGTGAACACAGTGAAACCCCGTCTCTACTAAAAAATACAAAAAAACTAGCCGGGCGAGGTGGCGGGCGCCTGTAGTCCCAGCTACTCGGGAGGCTGAGGCAGAAGAATGGCATAAACCCGGGAGGCGGAGCTTGCAGTGAGCTGAGATCCGGCCACTGCACTCCAGCCTGGGCAACAGAGCCAGACTCCATCTCAAAAAAAAAAAAAAAAGAACTGAGCAGAGACATGACCTCTTCAAGAGCTCTCCTCCTTGCTGAGACACAGGTGATGACCCCTTTTCTCTTCCTCCTTGGTGCTACTTCTACATCTATTTTACTACTCTTCCCCACTGTGGGAACTTATGTAGAGGATGCACAATTGATGGTAACCTGAGGCCTTGCCTGGTAAATAGAATCACAGAAGTGGGCAGAAGACTTGCAGCAAGCTCTCCAGTGTACAGTGCTACCCATTCCTTTTGGGAAAACAGGTCCAAGGAGATCTCAGGGTCAAGGATTCATTGAGAGAGGGTTGGAGGGGCACTCTTACCAGTGGAGGGCTCTGGTAGCAGCCGGTAAAGCTGGGCAGGAGGGAGACATGGTCTGGGAACTTATAGTTCTGGAACCCAAACAGAAAGTTCCCCTTGGCTCCTCTTTGCTAATGGGAATGGGAAGGAGGAAGCATGTGGAATAGCAGCCCAATGACAGGCAGGTCTTGGAAGGATTCTCAGAAAATCTCCAGGCAAGGTGCCTGGAGATCAGGGTCTCCGTGTAGCACTGATGGGAACAGGGGCTGCTTGGTGGTGTGACTGTGATACAGGCTCATGACACGATGGCCCTGAGCCTCTTCTCTGGGGCACTGGGGGAAAGGGAAGGGCAGCTCTCTTCTCTGGGGCACTGGGGGAAAGGGAAGGCCCAAAACCAGGTGACAGGATGGGGGAATCTATGGGTTGACAAGAATGGTTGACATTCTCGATCATTCTTGAGTGCCCTCTAAGCATTTCACTGGTTGGGCCTTAGGCCTGAGAAATATTTGTTATCTCTATGTCCAGAATGGCAAGCCTGGGGAAAAACCTGCTATGCACAAGGTTTACATATCTGCATTCCCTTTTCTTTAGGACTCCTTAAATCACATAGGCATGTGGTTATTACTGTCTTCAGTGTTGGGTAGAACCTGGCCCACAGATGTTCAATAAATGTTTCTTTAATTACCTGCAACCAAAAAACTTATCATTTGGCATTTACACAGACTCAGGTATTTTAAAACATTGAAACTTGTTGGTGGACTCCCACTGCTGCTTTGATGACCTTTGAGAAAGAAATCATTGGTTCAGCATGTCAAGAAAAGGTTGATGGAGCCCAGTGCCATTTCAGATTAGGGGTGAAGGCTTTATGTTTAACGATGCCACAGGCAGCTTGCTGACTGGGTCTTTGCCTCTTAGATCTGAAAAGGACCTCAGAGATCACCAGTTTAGCCTGTTAGCCTCCAAGTTTCCCCAAGAACAGGCTGAGTAGGCCAATGCCACAGAACTAATATCAGAGCCAAAACCAGGGCCTGGATGTCCTAACAGCTTACTGGAAAGACCCCCATGCCAATATCATCCAAATCTTTTTACAACTTCCCCACTAAAAGTTAGAGACAAAAAAATTTTAAAGCTGCTAATTTTAAAGCTTAGAGGACTTTGGGTCCAATCTTCTCCTTTCCTCTCATTTTGCAGATTTAAAAGGAGGATTGGCAAGGTAAGGTGACATCTGAGGGGGGACCTCAGAGTTAGGAGTGAAATTGAAATTCAATTTCTAACCCACTGACTTTCCATCTGATTTCTTTCAGTATGAGAATCTGAAATCAGTTTAATCTCAACTGAATACAAGATATTTCTTAGCTTTAATGGATGTGGCACAGCATGGAATAGGAGATTACTGTGTGCCCAGCCCCAACAGCTGCCAAGACCGGGCTGCTCACCCTTAGGAAGACCTCAAGGGGTGTGGGGCACCAGGGACAGAAAGATGAACAGGATGCTTCTAGTCTTCCAGACTGCTGGGAAGAAGCGAGCTTCTCAAATGCCAACATGTCTAGCCAGCAGTAGCCACGGCCACACATCTATTCTGTGTACAGGAGGCTCGTCAATATTTGACTTGGGGTGGTGCTGGTCACACACACATGGGTTTTAAAAAAGAGCCATATTCACATATTACTAAAAGTGTCCTGTTTGAACAGAAGACTTTATGTGTATATGCACAAGATGACATCATTAATCTGGTTAAAAAGGCTTTGCTCAACATGCTTTGCCTCCAAATTATGAAATTTAAAATTATTCCTTTTATGGCTAGGAGATTGTTTTTGTTGCAATAAACTGATAAAACATACTTTATCAAAGTAACTGATAGCTTCCAATGAATTAAACATCTATATTTTCTATACCTACTTCAACAGTTAATGTAGTCAGAATCAAAATATATTCACCCTCAATAAAAGCTTCTCCATCACAGTTCCTCATCTGTTGTCCATTAGTTTCACACACAGGCAGTTCTCTACTGCTTTGCTAGTGTGAAATAGTTACTTCAATTAGAATGAGTTAAGCAACTTTTCCAAGTTATGATAGTTAAAATTATTTATAAATGCAGAGCCAGCTCTTTTTTGATAGTTTAATAGCTGCTCTCCAGTTACTTATTTCAAAACTAATATATCTCAGTGATATGTAGCATATACCCCACAAAAAATGTGCTCTAGTAGAAACAAAGGATACCTGTTGGATGGTGATAGACTGATTTCAGAGGTTCATCTGGAGTTCTAATGATAAAAAAATCTGGATATTCAGCCATTAAAAAGCATTTTTAAATGCCTTCCGGGCCCCCAGGATTATACTGTGTATTAAGTATGCAAAAATGAAAGCCTCAAACAAGAAACACATAATGAAGAGAGGAAACTGACATTCAAATTCACAACTATATTACAAATGTATATGGAGTACCATGACAGCAAAGAGAGAACACCCAAATCTTCCTGGGAGGAAGTTTCTTAAAAGAGGCAGAGTTTGATCTAAGGCTTGAATGAGAGGTGAATGCTTGCCTGCAGGTAGCTAAAGAAAGGGGCAGCTGCAGGTGAAGGAAGTCATGGGAGAATGTTGAATAAGGCAGGATCCATAGTCAGCTTGCATGTAGGAAGAATCACTCACGGGTCAATGAAAGGATGGACTGGGACAGATCCTAGAAATCCAGTACAGTTATCAATTAGTGTTTCTTCCGTGGCAGACAAAGATCTATTGTCAAAATTACACAGGAAAGATAATGTGAGTTACCATTTGTTCCAGTGCTAATCTCAAACTGACTACTCATGGCAACAGTCCTAAGTGAGTGCTTTTATTACCAGAGACTGTAACCAGTCCCTTATCTGTATGCTTGTTCTTAAGTGTGGCAATATCATTGAGCAGTACACCAGGCAACTGATTATTATTTCAGAAGTTTCTTTCCATATTTCTTTCCATGTGGACTGAAGAGAGTAAGAGGTGAGTTTTAAAAGTGGTTTGATGGTTGATTTGATCAAATTATACACGCACACCTGTAGACACACACAGTCTTTCTATAACCCATCCCACCAGCAAAAGGTAAGCAAAAGCATTTCCAGGTTGCCAAGAGCAATGCTACAGACTTTAAGCTGAAGTAATAGAATTCTTCAGGAATTTATTTATGTTTAATTTAGAAATCATCCTATTAATTAGTGTTATAATCTAGTTTCTTAGGTAACAACTTCCTCACCTCTCCTCTTCCCTTCCTAATGAAGGTCTATACTTTCCTATCACTGTGTTACAGTAACTTAGAAGGGCAGATCTTCAGAAGGTAGTAAAGATTTCACCACAGACGTCTGATGCTTCTTAAATGTGTCATGTAACTAAGAGCAAAAGGAAATATGAAAAATGATCTGAAGACCAAAAAAAAAATCCCCAAAAACAGAGCATCTGGGAGCCACAGGACATGGAAAAATCAAGAAGACCCAGCACTTCAGTATCTGTAAATAACAACTGATGATGATTATAATCACTCTAGGTCACAAAAGGTTAAATATCAGCCTTGTGTTCAGTTAGAATGTATTTACATTTAGGGTGATTTCCTACTACAATAAGTTAAAATTAAAATATTTCTATTGTTTTCACTTTCTGGTTAAACTAATCTATATAGAATAGCACTCCTTTGAGAGGTGTAAAGAATCTCTCCAATTACCCATCGAAGATGTAGAACACATGCCTATTAGCACACATATTAGTCCACTGTCACACTGCTATAAAGAAATACATGAGACTATGTAATTTATAAAGAAAAGAGGTTTAATTGGCTTACGGTTCTGCAGGCTGTGCAGGAAACATAATGGCTTCTGGGGAGACCTCAGGATACTTTCCATCATGGAGGAAGGAGAAGCGGAAGCAGGCAGGTCTTACCTGGCCAGAGCAGGGGGCGGCAGGCGGAAGGTGCCACCCACTTTTAAACAACCAGATCTGGTGAACACTTACTATCACGAGAGCAGCACCGAGGGAAAAATCCGCCCCAATGATCCAATCGCCTCCAACACTCGGAGGATTACAGTTCACCCTGAGATTTGGACGGCGACACAGATCCAAACCATAGCAGCACAGTTAGTGCTAATCTCAAACTGCTCTTAAAATGAAGGCTATTTACAGATTATATCACTGACAAGCCATTTACTACTGGTGTAGGCAAACCTTACTCTCCTCATATCCAGTGTTTTCTAGGACCTGGGAGCTCAATAGGGATAGTCTGAGGGAATAAAAGAAAAAACAGTTTATCACAATTACTAAGAAAACCAGTAAAAATTATAGTATCTATTAATGATTGGGCCTACTAGCAACGGTGTGTACAGACGCAAATCAACATCAAGTACATGTCTTTACCCAGCATTTTCTTCCAATTAGGTGAAATGCTTTGTGGGCTGGAAGGTGATCCAGAGGACGTGGAAATAAAGGAAGGGGAAGTTGCAAGAAAACCCAGTAGAGGCCGGGCGCGGTGGCTCAAGCCTGTAATCCCAGCACTTTGGGAGGCCGAGACGGGCGGATCACGAGGTCAGGAGATCGAGACCATCCTGGCTAACACAGTGAAACCCCGTCTCTACTAAAAATACAAAAACTTAGCCGGGCGAGGTGGCGGGCGCCTGTAGTCCCAGCTACTCGGGAGGCTGAGGCAGGAGAATGGCGTAAACCCGGGAGGCGGAGCTTGCAGTGAGCTGAGATCCGGCCACTGCACTCCAGCCTGGGTGACAGAGCAAGACTCCGTCTCAAAAAAAAAAAAAAAAAAAAAAAAAAAAGAAAACCCAGTAGAGGATACCAGAAATGAAACATCAAATACCAATTTTAATATACACATTTCCTCTGCATCATTGTCATGATTCTGAGTGTTAATAATTCATCTATAGACACAAACACATAAACTCACATACATTCTATCATCTTTATCCTCTGGACAATTCAAGATGATAGATCTGGAGGTATCTTCAGTTTCATTTGGCGATGGAAAATAGTATTTTTCTATCCACTAATTGGAGTTCTTATTCTGGCAGGTTTACTGCAGTTGACAGGGAGCCCAGAGCTGTTTTAAAAAATGCTCTGTCATGTCGTCAGCCTTGAGAACAATCACCTCAATCTTGCTGATACCCCACAGTGGTGTCTATCTCAGATTAGGGACTCATTAAATATCTGCTGAAATTAAAATCTGCTGGCACACTCATCCTTAAGTTGTCTGCAGCTGTGGTACCACCTCCCCTATCCTAGGCTTTGCCATCCTTTTATTTTCTATCATTGTACTCCTCCCCACCCCTACTGCAGCCCACTCAGCAGGAGTGGCTCTTCACCAAGCTCCTGTTCAGCAGGATCACCTTGCTGCAGTGTTCAGTAGGGTTCATTTGTGATGCTAATGGAAATAGTTAAGAATCAGGCTGAGATACCTAAGCTATAAAAATACATGAAACAAGATAAAATACTGCTTCTGTATGATTCTGGCCTTATATTGTCTATACCTGTGTGCCCATTCTGCTACTTGACTAAAGGGCTTGCTGTCCTCAAATCTGACACTAATGTATAGTTTGCTTCAGAAGCAGGAGGCTTCTGAAAAATGCTTTTACTTCCCTATTGCTAAGAAAACATTTGACATTAGAACTCCTTTGTGCGGGCTAGGATGTTTCCTAGGTTTTCTTTTGCAGTGGTCTTCAAACACTTTTGCTTATGTACTCCCAAAATAACTTTGGAGAACCAGCATTTTATTTTATTATTTTAAATCAAATTTTATTTTATTTTATGTTTTTTAGAAGGGATTTAGCTCTATTGTCTAGGCTGGAGTGCAGTGGTGCAATCTTGGCTCACTGCAAACTCTGTCTCCTGGGTCCAAGCGATTCTCCTGCCTCAGCCTCCCGAGTAGCTGGGATTACAGGTGCACACCACCACCACAACCAGTTAATTTTTGTATTTTTAGTAGAGACGGGGTTTCACCATATTGGCCAGGCTGGTCTCGAACTCCTGACCTCAGGTGATCCACCCACCTCAGCCTCCCAAAATGCTGGGATTGTAGGCATGAGCCACCGCACCCAGCCTTCTCATGCATTTTTAAGTTGGCTCTAATATTTTTCATTATCAGTTTAATGGCAGTAACAAAGTATTTCAGTATATTGTAAATATTAACATTTAAAAATATATCACAATTTTCAGTGTATCCAAAGGAGTCTAAATATCATAAAACTGGAACATTTTATGTCATAGTTTTGTCTTTGAACTCATATTTTCATTCCACTCCTTGTCTAAAATTTTCTTCCAATGCCTACAAACTTTCTAGATTGCCATTATATTCCTGTGCAACCCAAATCAGTTCCTCTTCCCATTTCTTCCCCTCATCTCACTAAAAGGCACCACTATCTATCCCACTCCTCAAGCCAGTAACCTACAAGTCCTCCTCTCCTTCTCCTCCTCACTCAGCCAATCCATCAGCAAGTCCTTTTACTCCACCCTCCCATGTCAAGTCAAATCCAACCATGTCTCTCCAGCACCCCAGGGTCTTCCAGAATACTTGGGAGGAGGTTTCTCAGAGAGCTCAGGCCCAACATGAACACATAGGGGCAAAAACCCGGAACAATTTATATTTCATTTTGGAAACAGTATAATTGAAATGCCATTAACCTAGGCATCAAACCGGTCTAAAGTCCTGCTTGGAACACAATCAAGATGTTTTATTCTAAGTCCCACAAAATGATGTTTTTCTTTTAAAATGGATGAAATGCCAAATCAGAGTCTTCCTGGAACAAATAAGCCCTAAATACCTCATTAGCTTTAAGCTTCTAGGATGGTGTAGGCATTATAGAGGAAGGTATTATTTCACTAAGGTTTTTTTTTTTTTTTTTAAATCAGTTTTTTATGTAGCCAAGTGAGTTTCAAAAATTATGGACGATAGAAACTTGGGAGCGATAGCAAATTCTACTGTAAGGAACAATGCAGCTAGGTGTGATTTGAAAGGACTGGTACACTGGGCAGCTAATCAAATGTAGCCCAGAGAGAAATATACGAAGATGAACTACGGAAAAGAAAAAAGGAGACAAAACCTCCTTGCTCAATGAAAGAGACAGAGATCCCATGCTAGGTCTAAATTCTTTGGATCTTGTTTCTCTGACTGTATTTGGCAGCATTCATTCAAACTGCATCCTGAAGGGGCAAAATAAAGGATATTCGCCTTGGATACTATGATATACAATGATTTTAAATTTGGATTGCAATGTTCAGTGTTGCATGATTTTTATTTTGTAATCTCTTTCAATTGTTTTATTATTATTATTACTATTATTAATTTTCTTTTGAGACTGAGTCTTGCTCTGTCACCCAGGCTGGAGTGCAGTGGCACGATCTCGGCTCACTGCAAGCTCTGCCTCTGGTTCATGTCATTCTCCTGCCTCAGCCACCTAAGTAGCTGGGACTACAGGTGCCCGCCACCACGGCTGGCTAATTTTTTTTTTTTTTTTTTGTATTTTTAGTAGAGATGGGGTTTCACTGTGTTAGCCAAGATGGTCTCGATCTCCTGATCCACCCGCCTCGGCCTCCCAAAGTGCTGGGATTACAGGTGTGAGCCACTGCGCCCGGCCTTGTTTTATTATTTTTATCCACAGAATATAATAGCATTTTAGTACTCAAAAGAGTAGGATAGATTTAATTCTATAAAATTCATTTAACAAATATTTTTTAAATGCCTGCTGTGCACCAGGCACTACTCAAAGCATCAGGAGCTGGTGTTGAACAAAGACACAAACAAATGGCTTCTCCCTCAAGAAGCCTTTAATACAATTGTTATTTATAGAACATTCTAGCAAGAGTTGCTTTATGAGGTAAAGATGAATAAAGGGAGGCTGTTTGAGTTGATGACAACCATAGCCACCATTTATCGCACATTTACTATATGCCATATTCTGTGCCATTTTATATGTACCGTGTTACCGTCATAGAACAATCCTATGAGGCTGGAACTATTCTCTCCATTCTACAGTTGTGATGACATGATAGAGAGAGTAAGCCTAACGTCATATAGCTAGTGAGTGGTAGAGTCAGGATTTGAACTGAAGTCTGATTTCAGGGCTCAGGCTTAGGAGTCAGGCTGTACTGCAGAGACTACCTGAGCATTTCCAAGAAATGATGTAGAGAAAATGCCTGCCATGGGTGCAAAGTTATGTTACGACTCCAAGATTGCTTTAATGCTAAAGCCCCTTAGCTGCAATAAGGCAAGCTGGTTATTTGTCAAAGGACCACAAATGAAAAACTACTTTTGTCCAGCTTCATATCCATAGCAGGAATATGACTACATAAAGACTTCTGAATAGGAATAGAAACTGTATGATGGATTCTTTTTGTGGATTTACTGAAAAATTAAATTTCCCAAACAACAGATGCTGGCGAGACTGTAGAGAAGAGGGAACATTTATACACTGTTGGTGGGAACGTAAGTTAGTAAAGTCACTGTGGAAAGCAGCTTGGAGATTTCTGGAAGAACTGAAAACAGAGCTATCCTTTGACCCAGAAATTTCATTATTGGGCATATACCTAAAGGAAAATAGATCATTATGCCAAAAAGACACATGTACTCATATGTTTGTTGCAATGCAATTTACAATGGCAAAGACATGGAATCAAGCTAGGTGTCCATTAATGATGGATTAGATAAAGAAAATGTGGAACATATACACCACGGAATACTACACAACCATGAAAAAAACCAAAAGCATGTCTTTTGCAGCAACATGGATGGAGCTGGAGGCCATAATTCTAAGTGAATTTACACTGGAACAGAAAACCAAATACTGCATGTTCTCACTTATAAGTAGGAGCTAAACATTGGGTACACATGAACATAAACATGGGAATAACAGACACTGCAGATTACTAGAGGGAGGCAGTGGGGGCATGGGTTGAAAAATTACCTGTATCTATTAGGTACCATGCTCACTACCTGGGTGACAGGATCCATACCCCAAACTTCAGCATCACGCGATATACTCATGTAACAAACCTGCACAGGTACTCCCTGTATCTTAAATAAAGAGTTGAAATTCTAAAAAAAATCTCCTAAACAAAGATACAACTATAGCAGTACTGGCTCTCGGCACCTTTTCCCACCAGACACAGACCTCTCCCAATGCTGGGCTGGTTGCTCTTGGCATTGCTGCTGTGATTCTCCTCCTGCCTTCACAATCAAGGGGCTGCCTGCCTGTAACTCTGGAAGCTGTGCTGGTGGACCTGCACCAGCTTGAGGTGGTTTTACCCCCTTTTTATTCATCCTACAATCCCCCACAATTTATTTTCATTAAGAAAATGAACTTTTCTAATTCATTTCTTACCACTCTAGTACCTTGTCCTTCCACCCCTCCCCTTGCCCATCAAAACTGACTCATGACCCATTCATTTTGAGTAGAGAGGCCCCTATTGCCTGAGGCACTCAGCATTTCCATGGGACCCTTCTCTTAGGCATTTGCCTTTTAAAAGAGGGTAATCTCTCAACCCACAGGAATGACGTTCTCACAACGAAAGGCCAGTCTGATTTGATGTGAGAGTCATTTGTGGGCTGTGGAGGGGGCTTTTTGCAAGCCCTCAAATCTCACTGCCTGTGCATTATCTACCTATAGGCCTCATGCTGCAGGGCACTGTTGATCTGAAGCACATTTGCTCCTTTGGAGGATAGTGCGGAGCTCAAGGTCTTTCTGTACGTTTTTTAAGAGATGGAGTCTCACTACATTGCCCAGCCCAGGCTGGAGTGCTGTGACTATTCACAGGTGTGATCAAAGTGCACTGCAGCCCCAAACCTTGGGCTAAAGCCATCCTCTAGTCTCAGCCTCCCACGTAGCTGGGATTACAGGTGTACACTACCATGACCAACCCGTATGTTTTTACATCAGCAAAATCTTATTTTTCTGCTAACAGTCACATTTCTAAATTACAGTGCTTTAGTTAGGATGTGACACACTATACCTATATCAATGGTATCACTAGATGAGTGTTTTCTTGGTCTTTTGCTTTTTAGTGGGGTTAAGGAAGTATTGGCAGGGAGATGTAAGAACATTTATTATTTCATCTGCACAGATACAGATCTTTGGGACAGTTTATAAACATGGAGAGGCAGCTGCGCTTTCACTTCCCACCAAGTGGCATCCAACAGAGTCTGCATTTGTAAGGTTTAACCCACTTTCAAATAGGGCTTAAAAGAAATCAGATCTCATTTACTAAAGTACCAAGCTCTGGCAAGTCTTCATCTTCTTTAAATCCCCTTAACTTTAATGACTCCCTGTGACTGTTTGGACATGTCAGATATTATTTTATATTTTAAGCTGATGATAGTAACTCTACAGTAACTTCAAAAGGCGTAGCTTGTGTCAGACCCACTCTGTTTTGGGAAGAGGGTTACTGCATTGCCATTTAGCTTTCAACTTGGACACTCAGTTGCACTATAAAACTTTTATAGATTAATTGCACAGAAATAACTGGCACCAACTGTAATAGGTTCATTTTCTTTTCTTTCTCTAGACAGGCTTTTACATGCCTAGTGGACATTCCTTCAGAGGACTGAACTTTACCACCAGAAACAGTAAAAGGAAGAAGTTTATGTTAATTGAAGAGTTATCGTATATTACAAACCCCATTCATTTATAAAAGTGCACTGCTGTTTAAAAAGTATCCTGTATAAAAGCCTTTAAACGCTGAAGTCTTTACTTATAACTATTTAATATGGATATAATAACTACAATTTTGACATTCCAATTCTAGCAACAATTCTTCCTCAAAACTTGGGAAAAAATGTGTGCATACGTGTATGTACTTATATGTATATATACACACACTGTGTTTGCGTATGTGCCATGTGTGTCTGTGCGTGTATGCATGCTAGTAGGATTACTTCCCTGAACTGTGCTGCACAACTCCAGGGACATCATTCACATTGAGGTCATCTGTTAATACTGACTCATCCCTCAGGAGTTGCGTAGGGTACAACCTTCGCAGTTTACCCAGAGGTTCTGGAATCTGCCAATATAATTCTTGCCACGTCACAGGAGGTATTTATATACTATTTCTCAATTCAAAATATTTGGAAAGAGATGAAGACTTCCATATATTATCAGTGAATGATTTCTATCTGTTCCACAGCAGCTACTCCACTGCCTAGTCATTTCTGCTGAAAATCCATCTCTTTATTCATTTTCAAAACACCTTTTTTTTTTTTTTCAATCCTGCTGCTGGAAAAGGGGAAGATATTGTTCTGGGATCCAGAATTGGAAGTTGACTTCATTTTTCCATATAGGGTATAGTATACTTAGAACAGTAGTTATCAAGGAGCCCTTATAAGCTGTCCTGGGATCAACCATCAGTAACAAAACTGGATGTATACAGTTTAAAAAGCCAACTCACAAATGAATATTTAGCGCACAGTCTGCACACCTCTCTCTCTGTATATGTGTGTATGTGAGATGTGTGCCATATATATGTGAGATATCGATATAGATCAAAAGAGACATAGATATAAGTGTAAAGATAAAGATGTTATTTTCTGGGAGTTATTATTCTTGCTCCACTAGAAAGAAATAATCAAATCTTTCAAATACCCAGAGTGGTAAAAATTCTAGGCAAGAGTGGATGGCTCTCAGAGAAAAATAAATATTGACTCTCTCTTTCACACAGTCTACAAAAATACATTCCAGGTAGATTGTAGGTCTAAATGGGAAAAGTAAAACAATAAAGCTTTAAAAAAAAAAAATCTTCAACTCCCCAGAGTAGGCAAAGATTTCTTAAAAAGAACAACAACAAAAAAAGCTGACCATAAAAATCCCTGATAAGCTCATGCTTGTAATCCCAGCACTTTGGGAGTGAGGCAGGGAGATCACCTGAGGTTAGGGGCTCAGGACCAGCCTGGCCAAAACCCTGTCTCTACTAAAAATACAAAAATTAGCTGGGTGTGGTGGCATGCGCCTGTATCCTTGCTACTTGGGAGACTGAGGCAGGAGAATCTCTTGAACCTGGGAGGCAGAGGTTGCAGTAAGCTGAGATCACACCATTGCTCTATAGCCTGGGCGATAATTGTTAAACTCCGTCTCACACACACACACACAAAAACCCCTGATGAAATAAGGCACATTAAAATTCAGAAATTCTGATCATCAGAATATACTATAGAGTGAGAGAATATTCACAATTTGTTACAAATAATAATTACAATTATATAACATATATCCTATGAGGTCTGATATCCAAAATATATAAAGGACTTCTATAGCCCAACAAGAAACAATAATCCAGTAAAAATATAAGCAAAGAACTTGAATGGGCATTTTATGAAAAGAGATAATAAAATGGCCACTAAACATAACAAAATGGCACAACGTCATTAGCTATCAGAGATATGCAAATTAATACTCAGTGCAACACCATCATGTATTCAGAGGAATGGCTCAAATGAAAGGCAGATAATACCAAAAATTAGTTAAGTTGTTTAACAACTAGAGCGCTTGCTGGTGGAAGTGTAAATTGGTACAACCATTTTAGAAAGCTGTTGGTGGTAACATCTAGTAGAGCTACCTAATGACTCAGCAATTCCTACCATATACCCAACAGAAATACATACATATAATTACCAGCAGATATGTACAGGAATATTTATAGCAGTAATATGTGCCATAGCTTCAAACCGGATATAACACAATGTCTACCAAAATTAGAGTAGGTATATTGTGATATGAGAATGAATGAACTATAAATCATAGGCATATGTGGACACATCTCCGGAACAGAATGTTGAGGGAAAAAACTCAGACAGAGTTTGTTTCCACTGATATAACAATTCCGACAGAGGTAAAATTAAGGTATGGTGTTAAAAGTCAGGATGTGGTTAACCGTGGGCACATGACTGGGAGGAGACTCAAAGAAACCTCTGGGTACTGGTAATGTTCTGTGGTTTGGTTATCAATTATATGATTGTGTATACTTTCTGAGGAGTCATTTAACAGAACACACATAATTTGTGCACTTTTGTACGTTATACCCATAAAAAGTTCATATTACAAAAGCCCCAAACATTCTGAAAACAAAAAGCGTTTTATATGTGTTCTATCTATCTCAGTTTATGGATTAAACAGTCCCTGGTGTTACCCGGGTTTTTGAAAAAAGGATATGTTTTGCTCAGATAAAACATATGCTTTTGTGTTAAAAACCTTACTTGATATTTGGAAGAGAAAACACTATTGAGGCAAAATTCTTCTCGGCATCTGCTTTGAATGGATTTTAATGCCTCTGAAAGTCTTTTTATTGATAATGTAGTAAGCTACAAGTTTTCAATTTCATATAATTGACTCAAATATTACTATGCTTCTTACTACCCAAAGATCGTTAAAATGCTTATGCTAGTCACTTTGATATTTGGGATGCCAGAGTGGAAATCTATTTGACTAGATAAAGTAGTCGGGCTGTATAATCCCCAGGGGTATCCATAGCTGTCGTGCTTTAGGTGCATAGGAAGCCATAACCAAGGGGAACTGCTTGGCCAAAACACCCTCACCAAGTTAAACAGCGTGCTATTGAGTCCTTTTAGTTTGTTCTGGTGGAAATACCTGTCTGCTACTTAGAGAGCATTTCCATAGTTCAACTTAACAAGGCTTAGATTCAAGGATGTTAGGACTTGATTGTCTCACTTCCTCTGTTAGTGGTACAGCATGTTGTTACCTGGCTACAACTGTTAATGGTGATCATGACATAGACTTGGAGACATGGTGTATTAGGAGCTGTGTATTGTTTTTGATGGTAGCCATGGAGGATGAGGCACACATAAAAAACTGACTTGCATGTCGCTTGGACTTAAAGTTATCTATTGTCCTTTCTGAAGATTAGTCTTAAAATGCATTTTCCCCAGGATTCCTATCTTCATGTCACTCTGAACAGAGGAGTAGGTTAGAGGTGAAAACGCCATTGGTTTCCTATTCAAACTAAATGTAATAATTTACAAACATTTATTGAGTGCTTACTACTTCCAAGGCAATGAAGTAACTGTGTAAGCTTTTCGGCTTGGCTCAGTGGGTCATGTCTGTAATTCCAGCACTTTGGGAGACTGAGGTGCATGGATTGCTTGAGCCCAGGACTTTAAGAACAGCCGGGGCAACATTGGGAGACCCCATTTCTACAAAAAATAAAGAAATTAGCTAGGTGTGGTGATTTGTGTCTGTAGTCCCAGCTATTTAGGAGGAGGCTGAGGTGGGAGGTCAAGGCTGCCATGAGCCAGGAAAGTGCCACTGCACTCCAGCTGCCTGGGCAACAGAGTGACACCCTCTATAAAAAAAAAAAAAGAAAAAAGAAAAAAAAGCTTTTCGCTTTTCTCATGATTATACATGTGAACATACACAAAACACACAGACAAACATACACAGAAACAACTATCATCAAGGAGATACATCATTCGGGTATAGATTATTTTTAACAATTAGGTATTCAGACATAACCTGCCTTCCTAGTGTTAGCCTTAAATCTTCATCTGTCTGCTAGATATTTCCACTCTGAATGGCTATTACCTCAAAAGGAACATGTCTAAAACTCAGTTGTTTACCTCCAGCCCTGATTGGCTTTCTGGTTTTAGCAATCACAGATGACCTCAATCCTCCAGTTACCCAAAGTCCAAAGCTTGAAATTAACTTTTATTCTCATTGTTGTTATAATTTGCATTTCTCTAATGACTAATTATACTGAATACCTTTCATATGCTAATTTGGTGAAGTGTCTGTTGAAATACTTTGCTCATTTTTGTTTTCTTTTGGGCTGGATTGAATGTTTTCTTGAGTTTCAAGAGTTCTTTTTATATTCTGGATGCAAGTCTTTTATCAAATATATGCTTCATAAATATATTCTCTTCATTTGTGGCTTGTCCTTTTATTCACTTAACAATGTCTGTCCAAGAGCAGAAGTTTTAATTTTCTGAAGTCAATTTATCTTCCCTTTTTCCTTTATAGATCATGCTTTTGGTGTCATATCTAAGAAATCTTTGCTTAACCCAAGGTCACAAAGATTTTCTTTTATGTTGTCTAGAAATCCTATAGTTTTAAATTTTGCTTATAATTCATTTTGACTTATTTTTTTTTTCAAAATAGTACAAGGTATACATATAAGCTTTTGGGGCTTTCTCCTGGAATACAGATATTCAACACCATTTGTTGAAAAACTATCCTTTTTTTACTTCATTATCCTTGCACTTTAGAGAAGAACCAATTGGCCATACACATGTGTTTCCATTTCTGAATTATCTCTATCATTATTGTATTCATTATCTTTTGCCAATAACACACCATCTTCATTACTACAACTTTATAAACAGTCTCAAAATCAGGTATCAATAAATCCTTCAGCTTTGTTTTTTTCAGAGTTATTTGGCTTTTCCAGGCTCTTTCATTTCCATATGAATTTTAAAATCAGCATGTCAATTTCTACAAAAAAAAAAAAAAAGAAAAAAAAAGAAAAAATGGTTTCTGGGATTTTTTGCATTGAATCTATAGATCAATAATTCGGGGGTGACGGAAATCTGTTATTTTGTTTCTCTGTATGTAACTTGCCTTTTTTTTCTCCAGCTTCTGTTAAGATTTTCTCTTTATTTGTGGTTTTAAGTAATTTGATAATGTTTGACCTTAGTGTTTTTTTTTCAAGCTTCTTGTACTCCAGGTTTATTGAACTTGTTAGATCTGTGGCTTTAAGTTTTGATCTAATTTGTAGTTTCTGGCTATTACCTAATTATTTGGCCTCTCTTTTTCTCTGTGTGTTTCGGGTAGGATTGTTTCTGTTGCCACGGCTTCTTCAAGCTCACTAGTCTTTTATTCTTCTTCAAGCTCACTAGTCTTTTATTCTGCCTTGTCTAATCTGCTATTCATCCCATTCACTATGTTTTCCATTTTTGAAACTCTACTTATCTCTTTAATTTCAATTTGTGTCTTTTTCGTATTTTCTATGTCTCTACTTACATGTTTACTCTTCTATCTTCTTGAACATTGCTGTACTGCTATGATGACTGGGTTAATGTTCTTGTCTACTTATTCTATCATTGGTGTCATTTGTGAGACTGTTTCTGTTGAACTTATTACAGCTCATATTTTCCTACACTTTTGCATTCCTGCTAATATTTGATGGGAATTTGACTTTGTTGGGTCTTGGACTTTTTTTTTTTTTGTATTCTTATATTTCCGAGTTTTTTTGCAGAACCAAAGTTACTTGGAAACAATGTGACTCCTTTAAGGCTTGCTTAAAAGCTTTCCAGGATTTATTAGAGCAGCCTCTTTTCTGCGGCTACTTTTGTTCCATTGAAGGTAGATCCTTCTGAGTGCTCTCGCTGAGAGCCTGTGAATTATGAGGATTTTCTACTCTGGCCTTTGGGAACATAAACTACTCCTTCCCTACATGGCATATTCCCTAGAGTATTCCTTCTAGCCTTTTTGGTGGTTCTTTCTGCTGGTTTGGGTTCTTTCTTCACATATATTTGTTGATGGATGCTTAGCTGGAAGACCTGGGTGATCCCCTACAGATCTGCAGAATGCTCTTTGTCTTCTTGTACTCTGCCTTGTAAGTTCTTGGACTTTCAATTTCATTTCCTCAACTCAGGGTGACGTCTGGTCCACCCGGGCTCCCCTTCCTCTGCTGCTTCCTGGAGAGTCCCTCTAGCAGTAGCTGGAGCAATCTTAGTGCTGTTTGCTTATTCCCCGCCGTGGGATCACTGTCCTGTCGTACCTGATGTTCCATATTTGAAACCATTGTTTCATGTGTTCTCTTAGTTGTTTTAGGCAGGAGGGTGTCTTCAATCCCTACTACTCCATCTTGGTCAGAAGCAGAAGTTGCCATGACTTTTTAAGCCTCTTATGTCAATCTTTGCACCACTCACTTAATTTGTCTTATCATATCACTTGACATTTGAACTACTGGAATTTTTTCTATCTACTCTCCCTATCCTCAGGCTCTGCTATTTGCAGTTCATTTGCTCTAATTTAGTCATGGTAATTTTTACACAGCTTGGCTTTCTTCAAAACCAGTGAAGGCTCCCCTTTGGCCACAGGATGAAATTCAAATTCCTACTCTGACATACGAGATCCTCTACAATCTGACCACCATTTATCTATACAAACTTACTTTTTTAGTTCAGCTAAGCTGAACTAAAAAGGACTCATCAATGTTATTTGTATATCACAGTCTCTTTGCCTTATATTTATTTGGCCCAAGAGAAACCCTCTCCTTTTTGCCTATTCAAATTCTCTCCATTTTCAGTAAGTCCTACTTTCTCTGCAGATCCTTTAACACTGTAGTTTATGACACGTCTATATATTTTTGCTCTTATTACCCAGATTACTGATTTATCTACCAATTTCCTTTTTCCTATTCTTTATCTTAGGGGGAAGGGACAGGGTCTTGCTCTGTTGCCCAGGCTGGAGTGCTGTGGTGCGATCATGGCTGGCTGTGACCTAAAACTTCTGGGCTTAAGCCATCCTCCCACCTCAGCTTCTTGAGTAGCTGGGACTAGAGGCACATGCTGTTATGTCTGGCTAAATTTTAAATATAATATATACACATATGTTATATATGTATATGTATACATATATGCATACATATACATACATAACATATGTGTATATATGTATATCATATATTATGTATTATATATAGTACATAATATATGTATATATTATATATAATATATACATATATGTATATTATACATAAATATATATGTAATATATACATGTATTATATGTATAATATACATAATATATACAGACTATACATACAGAATATACACATTATATATACACATATACATACATATACATAATATATGCAATATATTATACATTATTAACATATATTTATTTAATATATATATTATATATATTATATATAATATATATTATATTACATATATATATTTTTTGTAGAGATGGGGTTTTGCTATGTTGCCCAGGCTGGTCTCAAACTCCTGGCCTCAAGTGATCCTCCTGCCTTAGCCCCTGCAAAGTACTGGGGTTAAAGGCATGAGCCATTGTGCCCGGCCTCTTTATATTCTTAAAATTTAATTTTTCCTAGGCAAGTCTTATTTTCCTCACCAGATGACATTTCTCTTGATGTTAGGAGCTTGTCTTGCACATCATCAGCCCAGATTATTGTCTGTCATGTGCCTTGTAGGAGTTTAATAAATATTTCATGGTCATTCTCTATCCTGTCCATGTTCTTTTGCTAAAAATGCAAATACAAGTTTCCTATTCCTGACAACCTGCCAGTTCCACACAGCTTCGAGGTGATGGGGTGTAGAACCTCTTCCCTTAAGTTCTCCCTTCCCTTGCCATCTCCCTCTCAGAAACAGTCCCCAGGAGCCCACATGTGGAATGGTTTCATCACAGGCTGAGGAATGACAATGAAACACAGCATGCATACCCGGCCTCTCTCCAGCTCAAGACTGGCCTGACACCTAGAAATCTGGGCTTCCGTACAGACTCCAGTGAACTTTAAAACCTAGAGAAGCGGGGCTTGCTCACCCTCTTCTGACAAAGATTCTCTGCTTGGCCAAAGTGTAGTCAGGCCCCTGAGCCTTCTCCTAGGCTCATCTGTCCATTTCCTTGTAAAATCCAGTTTTAGCGAAGAACCTGCCATCCTCAGTATCTGATCACCTTCTATATCCTATCAGGCTTCTTATTCTCTACCATCCCCTAGGTGAGGTCTGACCACCCAGGCCTGTCTTCAGCAAGAATCCCATTAGGTCCGTTTAGCCAGAATCCTTCCCCCTGATGTTTCCTCTTAGTAATTTTCCACCCACTTACCCTGCCCTGCTCCTTGGCTCTACATCCCCACTTGCCCATTCTGTGTTCAGAGTTGAGCCCAGTTTCTCTCCCCATTGCAAGGCCTCATTGCAATAGTCCCTATACCTATACCCTATATCAATGGCCCTAAATAAAGTCTTTCTTACCATCCTACAACAAGTATCATCGAATAATTTTTTCTTTAACATTGTCAGGAGCTATTGATACCCAAGAAGCTGTGTGCTTTTTGGCTGGGTATCCAGATAAATCAAACAGCTTCTAAAACTCTGAAGATAATTATTTTCTCAATCTTCTGAGATTCTCAGCCATCCTCCTGATGTTGCTAGCCCAGAGGATCTTAACTTTTTGTATGTGTGTCACACATTTAAAGACTAGAATTGCTGGTCGGGCGCGGTGGCTCACGCCTGTAATCCCAGCACTTTGGGAGGCAGAGGCAGGTGGATCACGAGGTCAGGAGATCAAGACCATCCTGGCTAGCATGGTGAAACTGTCTCTACTAAAAATACAAAAAAATTAGCCAGGCATGGTGGCGGGCACCTGTAGTCCCAGCTACTCCAGAGGCTGAAGCAGGAGAATGGCATGAACCAGCTCATCGTGCCTGTAAAAAATTCACAGTTGTCATTCTCATAATCAACTGTTAGCTACGTGTCTTCGTGGCATATTACCACATCATCTCCCTGAATTATTATGTTATCATGAGGCCACCAAAGGTGCTGGTCTTTATCGTGACCATTGTTTCTGCCTGGAATGTTCTCCCAGATATAGACACGGTTTGCTCTCTTATTTCATTCATATCTCTAATCTGTCACTATATGATTGGAGAGGGCTTCCCCAACCACACTAGACAGCACTCCATCCTACCTTTCAATTTCTATCTCCTTACTCTGTTAGGTTTCATCACAGCACTCACTGCCATTTGTAATTTGCTTCTTTTCTGCTGTCATCGGTAGGGCCTATGTGACTAGAATAATGCATAGCATATAGTAGGTGTTCAAAAAATACTGGTTAAATAAATGAATGACCAGAACCCTGTTTTCCTTGGTCATTTTTGTTTAGGCAAAATTCTTTCATGTTCTGAACAACACACAATCTCTTTGGCGCCAGCAGAGGATTACATAACTTCCTTCTAATCACTGACCTCTGTCATCAAGCAGTGCCTTGGCTCAGCTCAACTATCTGTTTGAGAGACATCACCAAGACGGAAAACCAAGCCATTAGGGTCTTAATTTTTTCATCATATATTCCCCTTGGTGGGCTGCTGTCACCCATCTGTCAGTAAATTACTCAACTTTCATATAAAACCTGGTTCCGCATAAACATTAACAAAAACCTCTTTTATTTACATGTACATATATGCGTGTAGCCAAAAAGGAAGTAAGAATTGCCCACATATAACTGGGGAGGAGGCTAGTGGTGATAGCAGAAATTATAACTTCTGGGCCTACCGCAAACCCATTCTATATTGCAAAAGAAAACGACTTGCCTTAGTATGTGGGTTCCTCACTAAAACAAAACAGAACATTATTCAATTTCGTGTTTACATGTTTAATGGTTGTGCTCCAAGCTGGGATTCTGCTATTTCAAACTGTATGAAAGAACAGTTTACAAGCTGAGGTTGTTCTCAGGGTACATGTCAGCTAAGGAACAGATTTATGAACACAAGTTAAATACAAGAGGGGAGAGGTTGGGAGTGGCTTCTGAAAGAGATAAAAGAAATCATAAAATTTTAGAGGTTAGGGGATGGGAAAAATACATAGAACTGATTTTTATATGTTCAGCGTGGGAGAGTTCAGAAACAGAATTCTCAAGAATGAAATTCAATTAAACGAAATTCTGCCAGGTGATGGATACCCACATGCAGTATTTACTTGAGGTCTTCAGAGGCCAAGATAATCTCTCGGCCTCCTCAAAGCCACCTGCACCTGTCAGGGCTCATGTTCCTTTCTGATGGCTTCTTAGAAGCAACATCTTAACTCCAGTGATAAGTTAGCATTTCCAGGAAATAAAATAGCAAATTAATTGCGATAAATAACAGGAATCTCACAGAAAAAAACCCAGATATTTACTCGGGACTTTCCAGTTTTAGCACTGAAAGTCCTATGAGCAGGAAAGGGCCTCAGTCCTGAGCAAACCAGGATGGTTGGTCTCCCTTGAGATACCTTCTTGCAGGATGATAAGCCTTAAGTTGTGAGATATGACCCAGGACTGTTTTTTAAATTGTGTGAAGTCATTATCTGAGGTACCAAGAGCAATGCAGTGGACTTGTGGTGAGAGGGTCTGGGCAGGATGGGGGAAGGGCTATTAAAAAGCAAGAGCTTTGGGGTCAGGTAGACATGGAGTCATATGCAGTTTTTGCTGTTTATCAGTCCTGTGACCTTTCGCAAATCATTTAACTGTTCTGAGCCTCTGCTGATGGGGTTGTTGGTTGTATGAATTAAGTATAGAAACATGGAATATACTTAGTGCTGTGCCTTGTATTTAGGAAGCATGTACCTAATGAGTTGCAATAGATGCTCATCATCATCACAGTGGGTTTTGGGGTCAGCGATTCAGTTTCTGGCTCTTTCATTTACTTATTGTTGTGACCCTAGGCAAGTCAGTTCACTTCTCTAAGACTGTTTTCTTGTCTATAAAGTGAAGATAAGGATAGCAGCTGTCTTCGTCCCAGAGGATTATAGTAAATGAGACAATGCAGTTTTAAGGAACAAGGTAAACCAAAGCATGATTCAAATGCAAGGTTTTTAAAGATTTAATACTACAGTCAGCCCTAAATAAGGAAATGGAACTCCTGGTCTGAAATGGATAATAGCAGTTACATTTATTAAAAATGATCATTTGAACCTGGGTAACATGGCAAAACCCCATTCCTACAAAAAATACAAAAGTTAGCCCAGCATGGTGACACATGCCTATAGTCCCAGCTACTTGAGAGGCTGAGGTGGGAGGATCACCAGAATATGAGGCTGCAGTGAGTTGAAATCACATCACTGAACTCCAGCCTGGGCGTCAGTGTGAGAACATGTCTCAAAAACCAAAAACCGAAAAACAAAAAATCATCACCGAGGATACTGTGTGTGGTTTTGGTTGTTTCACTTCAAGAAAGACAAAACAGATCTAAATAGAGTCTAGAGAAGAGTAACCCAAATGACCAAGGGGACAGATGAGATGCAGGATGACCAGATGATTCAAATTTAGGAAATAATGAATGTTTGAGAAGGTCAAGGAAAGGGAATACCCCTTGATTCTTGAACGGGACAAGTTTTAGGGCAAATACAAAGGGAACACTCCTTATTACTTCAGTAATCAACTCACAGGACTCAGTTACCTAAAATCGAAAGCTTAGAAACATAAACAACTACACAAAGTTCTAGCTGCCTTACTGTGGACTGTCTATGCACATGTTTATTAAGGGAATTATATTTCAGGTTGTATCATTAACGATGAGGTTTGTGTCAAAGACAACACTTTTGTGACATCAACTTCAGAGAGTGCCCCAATCTTAAAATTCTTTTCTGCCTCATTTTTCATAACATTGCACACTTCTCTCCTAGTTTTGGTTTGTGTTTTGTTTGAATGAATAAGTGAAAAAGAGAACAAATGATTTTGACATTCCTTTATTTCTTTTTCTATCCACCCATCCCCTTATTCCTAGAAGCAGCTCTTATGATGGTGGCAGTATGCTGCACATTGACAAAGAACAACTTACTCATCCTATTTTTATAAAATTTAGAGAGAGAAAGAAGATCTAGTATTAAAAAGGCTCCCATAGACTAGTGTAGTTTTCTCAGATTTGAATATACCATTCCATTTGTTGTTGTAATCCTATTATTATTATTACTATTATTTTTGAGATGTACTCTCACTCTGTCGCCCAGGCTGGAATGCAGTGGTGCAATCTCGGCTCAAGCTAACCTCTGCCTCCTGGGTTTGAGCGATTATCCTGCCTCAGCCTCAGCTCCTCTGTGTAGTATTTCATAATTCAATCTACTAAAACCCACAGATGACTCGACAGATTCCCATAACTTTTTGTTTTGGAAGTTACTTTTACTCCTGGCTCTCTAGTTATAGACGTGTACATATTAGCATACACACCCATGTCGAACTTCGGATATGAGCTTCTTTCAAAAAAAAAAATTATACTTTTATTTTAGATTCAGTGGGTACACATGCAGGTTTGTTACATACACATGCAGGTTTGTGTGTTACTGAGGTTTGCGGTATAGATGATTCTGTCACCCAGGTAGTGAGCACAGTACCCAACAGGTAGCTTTTCAGCCCACCCCTACCTCCACACTCTAGCAGTTCCCAGTGTCTATTGTTTCCATCTTTATGGCCATGAGTGCCCAATGTTTAGCTCCCACTGATAAGTGAGAACATGTGATATTTGGTTTTCTGTTCCAGCATTAATTTGTTTAGGATAATGACCTCTAGCTGCATCCATGTTGCTGCAAAGGATGTGATTTCACTCTTTTATATAGCTGCATAGTATTCCATGGTATATATGTACCACATTTTCTTCATCCAATCCACTGTTAATGGGCACCAAGCTTGAGTACATGTCTTTGCTATTGATAATAGTGCTGCGATGAACATACAAGTGCATGTGTCTTTTTGGTAGAATGATTTCTTTTCCTTTGGGTATATACCCAGTAATGGGATCACTGGGTTGAATGGTAGTTCCGTTTTAAGTTCTTCAAGAAATCTCCAAACTGCTTTCCACATTGGCTGAACTAATTTACATTCCCACCAACAGTGAATAAGCATTGCCTTTTCTCTACAGCCTTGCCAACATCGTTGGTTTTTTACTTTTTCATAATAGCCATTCTGACTGATGTGAGATGGTGTCTCATTGTGGTTTTGATTTGCATTTCTCTGATAATTAATGACAATTTTTTAATATGTTTGTTGGCTGCTTTTATGTCTTTTTTAGAGAAATGTCTGTGTATATCCTTTGCCCACTTTTTAATAGGGTTATTTGTTTTTCTGAAGATATAAGCTTCTCGTGCAGAGGAACTGTGTGTTACTCAGTTCTGTATCTTACAGGTGGTTCAATTAGTGTTAATAAAATTCTATAACATTTCATCTGGTAGCTAAGTGGACTGGTCTGCATAGAATTCTCATTTTTTAGAATCAATTTTTGATATATCAGAAGTTAATATTTTTAAAATGTTGATGGCAACAGAAATAGAGTTAATGAATATTAATTACTATTATAAATTAGAAGTTTAAAGGTCTATATGACTAATTCTCAGCACATCAATAAATTTGTCGAGAAATTTGGTTCTAGCAATCTACTTGAGATGTGTGATATTTTCAGTCACACATTCAAAACAGCACATCAGTGCTTGTTCTAAGGCCTGTTATTTAAACCATAAATGCTGTGGGAAGCAATATTAGTGTTCAGAGTCAGAACTCCTGAAATTTGGACCCCTATTAAACTCTGAAAAGCAATATAAACAGCTACATTAACTGGAGGAGCTGATATAAGACACATTAGAAGAGGAACTATTAGAAAAGAATATTAGAAGAGGAAGCATTAGAAGGAAACTCTTATCAGCGAAAAAAATACAAGTCAGAAATAGTGAATCAACAGATTTAAAATTTTCAACTTCAGTACTTATTTAATTTTTGGCTAGATTGCAGGAAATATGTCATACTCCATATTCAAGTGTGGGATATATTTCAAGAAACAATGAAATGTCAATGAATACAAACTTGAGATGACAAATATAACTTTTCTACCAAGTTAGCATGGTACAAGTTCATCTATAGTAAGTTTAGTGTACAAATCAGTTTTTGTATAAACACAATAATAAACAATGAGTGACTAACACCTAAATAAATGGCGTTCCCTGAAGGAAAAAATTCTGAACATTAACTTGAAAATTACATTCTGGTAACTACAAGCATTTGTTACTTTTCTTTTTCCCCTTCACTTAGTAATACAAAAGGAAACATTTAAAAAACAAAGGAAACGAGGAAATTCACACAAGAACCAAACATTTATCTCTCAGCCTTCTAGAAATAACTCATGTTGACTTCATACATCTGTTCAAGTAGAGTACATGCCATGGATTTATGTAAGTGCACAGCTCTACACCTGTGATTGAGGTTAGCGGTGACAATATATCAGTATCTTTGTGTTCCTCTCCTTCCTTGGTACACTGTGGACTATATTTTTCAGCTCCCTTAATTTAGGTGGCCCTGGGCGACCAGTCTTGTCACTGGCATGTGGCTAGAAAGCAATTTATGTATCTTTCAGGCCTGACCCCCAAAACTGCCCTTGAAATAATCTTTGCCTTTCTCTTTCCTCATTTGCTGATGGGTGCAGAGGATCCACTGCGAGACTGAGGCCTGAGAAGATGGTGGGAAGCAAAAAGAGCCTGGATCCCTGAGTGTCTGTGGGAGCTGAGCCCGCCCAGCCCCCATCACACTGTCAGGAGCAACAAACATGCTTTTAGTGCTCCTCATATATTTCTGTGACTATGTTGGTCTGTGATATTCAAATTCAAGATGTGAATATCTCTGTAAAACACCTTACCAAGTTTCTTCACAGACAAATTAAAAATATATTTTATGTCTACACAGCACTTTGAAATGCTGAGTAGATTTCAGGGAATTGGCTTTAAGTAAAAATAATGAAGTACTATATTAGTACAGGCTCATTTTAGAAGGGGGATAGTACCTGCAAGTGTTATTTGTTTGAGACCAAAACGTGAATCAATAAATTAAGACTAAACTCCAAACATTTAATACCAACCCAGATCCTTTTTTGGTTGATAGAGAATAACTTCCTTATGAACCATGCTGGAGTTGTTTAATTAACACGTTATCTTTTTGTCCTGGCAGTTGCCCATGCAGAGATGAAAAACATTTTTAAAGAACAAGAGATTGGGCTGGGTGCAGTGGCTCAAGCCTGTAATCCCAGCACTTTGGGAGGTCAAGGCCAGTGGATCACCTGAGGTTGGGAGTTCGAGACCAGCCTGACCAACATGGAGAAACTTTATCTGTACTAAAAATACAAAATTAGCCGGGCGTGGTGGTGCACGCCTGTAATCCCAGCTACTTGGGTGGCTGAGGCAGGAGAATCACTTGAATCTGGGAGGCGGAGGTTGCAGTGAGCCGAGACTGCATTCCAGCCTGGGCAACAAGAGCGAAACTCCGTCTCCAAAAAAAAAAAAAAACGAACAAGAGATTGGTAAAACTTGAGTGTGAGGAAGGCATATCTCACTTCCTAAAGTGTGAATTATGTGCTGGCAGCTGCTTGAACATATAATTTCTTTCCATGAGTCTAACATAATACATTTTACCACTGTACTATTTTATTTTATTGAAGATTCTCTATAAAATGTTTTAATGATCAATAGTAAGCATTTTTTCCTAATTAAGATTTTTAACAGTGAAGCTTATCTTTCTTACTATAATCTATTATGCATAAATCATGTCTTCCTAAGGTATATTATATCAAAAGTGTGCAGGATAAACTATTTTTCATTAAAACTAGAATCACACAGAAGTGCTGTCTTTTAACTGCTGGGTTTATGAAGTGGCAACAGCAAAAACCGTCCTATTAGTGGGAAGTTAGTATTATTTCTTCACCATTATATCATAGGTCTCTGTGAAAGCGTTGACCTCTTCGCTTCAAATTGGGGCACAGATAATGAGTGCAAATTAATACCCAAGGTAGCTCATGTGTAAACATTTTAAGCCGATGATATACAGAGTTTACATGTAGACATATATTCACTAAGAGTCATACCCATTAGCATAGACCCATAGACCTAAGGCACAAAGGACACTGGCAGGGGACTTATTCATGCAAGCAGGAAGAGAAATCTCAATAAAAATTCCAATGATGACTCAGAACACTGCCGTCTCTAGCTATTGTACATCACTAGTTATTAAGGCTGATGACTGCACAATATCAAAGCCCTGGCAAATGTGAAAAGACTCATTCCAAATAGGAAAATAGCTATGAAATGAAATTCCTTCTGTTTTCCATTCAGCATTAGTAGACTGTGTGACCTGGGACCACTGTTTCTTTATTCTGTAGCCCTATCTTGGGGAACAAATGCTAGCCTACTCAGAGCTATTACTAGGGTTCTCCTCATGTAAATGTCTTTGGAAAGGCAAATGAGTTTAGTTGGGCTGTTTTCAATCCCCTAAGTGTATAAGCTACCAGGAAGAACAGGGCACTCACAGAATGTGGAACGTACTTGGGTTGACCACATTGGAGTCAGAATTTACTTAGTGAAATGTGGGAGAAGAGGCTGGCACATTGCAAACATCAAAAATTATTTGTGGAATGGATGGTGCCATAAACTGAATGTTTTTGTCCCTGTAAATTTCATACGCTAAAATCCTAACCCCAATGTGAAGGTATTAGGAAATGGGACTTTGGGGAAGTGATTAGGTTATAAAGGCAGAGCCCCACGAATGGGATTAATGCCCTCATGAAAGAGGCCCTGGAGACCTCCCTCACTTCTGCCATGTGAGGACGGAGTGGAAGACTGCCACCTATGAACCAGGAGGTGGG
Source organism: Papio anubis (assembly GCF_008728515.1). Lineage (NCBI taxonomy): Eukaryota > Metazoa > Chordata > Mammalia > Primates > Cercopithecidae > Papio > Papio anubis. Next base: position 63,419,974 of record NC_044983.1, read on the forward strand.
TCCTCACCAGACCCCAAATCTGCTGGCCCTTTCGTCTCATACTTTCCAGCCTCCAGAACTGTGAGAGATACAGTTCTGTTGTTTAATGATAGTTTGTTATAGCAGCCTGAACAGACTCAGATGGGACCAAGAAGTAGCAACTACTCTAGACTTACGGGTAAGACATTTGTGTGTCAGAGGGTGGGAAATAAACCCAACTAAAATTCAGGGGCCTTCTGCCTCAGTGAAATTTCTAGGGATCCAGTGGTGTGGAGCAGATCAAGGTATCCCTTCTAAAGTGAAGGATAAGTTATTGCATTTGGTCCCTCCTATAACAAAGAAAGAGGCAAAATGCCTAACAGACCTCTGGATTTTGGTAGCAATGTATTTTTCATTTGGGTGTATTACTCTGACCCATTTACTGAGTGATCTAAAAAGCTGCTAGTTTTGAGTGAGGCCCAGAACAAGAGAAGGCTCTGTAACAGGCCAGGCAGCTGTGCAAACTGCTCTGCCACTTGGACCGTGTGATGCAGCAGATCCAGTGGTGCTTAAAGTGTCAGTGGCAGATAGGGATGCTGTTTGGAGCCTTTGGCAGGCCTGTATAGGTAAATCACAGCATAGGCTTTTAGGGTTTTAGAGAAAGGCCTTGCCATTATCTGTAGATAACTGCTTTCCTTCTGAGAGACAGCTCTTGGCCTGCTACTGGGCCTTAGTAGACACTGAACATCGACCATGTGTCACCAAGTTACCATGTGGCCTGAGCTTCCCATCATGAACTGAGCGTTATCTGACCCACCAAGCCATAAAGTTTAGTGTGCACAGCCAACCCTCCATCATCAAATCGAAGTGGCTTATACGACGTTGGGCCTGAGCAGGCCCTGAAGGCACAATTAAGTTACATGAAGGAGTCAATGTCCATGATCTCCACTCGTGGTATACTGCCTTCTCTCTCCCAGCCCGCACCTATGGCCTCATGGGGAGTTCTCTAAAATCAGTTTACAGAGGAAGGGCCTGGTTTACAGACTAGGGCCTGATTTACAGATGATTCTGTACGATATGCGGGCACTATCTGAAAGTGGACAGCTGCAGCGCTACAGCCCCTGTCTAGGGCATCCTTGAAAGACAGTAGTGAAGGAAAATCTTCCCAGTGGGCAGAACTTTGAGCAGTGCATCTGGTTATTCACTTTGCTTGGAGAGAAATGTCCAGATGTCCAGACGTGTGATTTTATACTGATTCATGAGCTGTACCCAGTGGCTTGGGTGAATGGTTAGGAGCTTGGAAGGAATATGATTGGAAAATTGGTGAACAAAAAATTTGAAGACATATGGGGATAGACCTCTTTGAATGGGCAAAAAAATGTGAAGATATTTGTATCCCTTGTGAATGCTTACCAAAGGGTGACCTCATCAGGGGAGGATTTTAATAATCAAGTGGATAGAATGACCCATTCATTAGATGCCACTCAGCCTCTTTCCCTAGCCACTCCTGTTATCATCCAATGAGCTCAGGAACAAAATGGGCCATTGTGGCAGGGATACAGGCTAGGCATGGGCTCAGTAACATGGACTTCCACTCACCAAGGCTGGCCTGGCTATGGCCACCACTGAGTGCCCAATAATACAGCAGCAGAGACCAACACTGAGTCCCCAGTAAGGCATCATTCCCTGGGATGATCAGCCAGCTCCCTGGTGGCAAGTTGATTATACTGGACCTCTTACATCATGGAAGGGACAGCATTTTGTTATTACCCAAATAGACACTTACTTTGGATATAAATTTGCCTTCTGTGCACACAATGCTTCTGCCAAAACTACCATCGTTGGACTTACAGAATGCTTTATCCGCTGTCATGGTATTCTACATAGCATTACTTCTGCTCAAGGAATTCACTTCACAGCAAAATAAGTGTGGCAACTGGCTCATGCTCATGGAATTCATTGGTCTTACCATGTTCCCCACCGTCTTGAAGCAGCTGGCTTGATAAATGGTGAAATGGCATTTTGAAGATTCAGTTACAGTGCCAGCTATGTGATAATACCTTGCAGGGCTGAGGCAAGGTTCTCCAGAAGGTTCTACATGTTTTAAATCAGTGTCCAATATATGGTGCTGTTTCTTGCATAGCCAGGATTTACAGGTCCAGGAATTAAGGGGTACAGTTGGAAGGGGTACCATTCACTATAACCCCTAGTGACCCACTAGCAAAATATTTGCTTCCTCTTCCCCTTACTTTATGGTCTTCTGGCTTAGAGGTGATAGTTCCAAAGGGAGGAGGGCTCCCACCAGAAGATAACAATAACTCTATTGAACTGGAAGTTAAGACTGCCATCTGACCACTTTGGGCTCCTGATGCCTCTGAATCAACAGTCCAAAAAGGGAGTTACAGCCTTGGCTGAAGTGATGGATCCTGACCACCAAGGGGAAGTTGGACTACTGTTCCACAATAGAGGCAAGAATATTCATTCTTTTGAAGTCACATGAGATATTCACCAGGATAATCATATGCTGGGTTATAAAACAAACCACAAAACAGACATATGATTTGAATAAACACTCATAATATAGATAATTTGAACATGGACTCCATAAAGAATATATAAATGCACATACAATGAAGTTCAAAATCATTAATCATTAGGGAAGTGCAAATTAAAGCCACACTGAGAAGCCATAGTACATTCACTAGAATAGCCAATATTAAAAAGATTGACAATGTCAAGTATTGCAAGGTCATGGAGCACTGTGGGAATTCAAAATGGTACAGCTACTTTGGACAGTTTGATGGCATCTTAGGTTCAACATAAATTTACTATATGGTCTAGCAATTCTACTTCGAGGAGTCTACCCAAGAGAAATGAAAGCCTATGTCCACAGAAGTGTGCATAATATTCAAGCAGCATTATTCATAATAGCCAAAAATGGAAACAACCCAAATGTGCATCAAATGGTGAAGAGATGAAAAAAATGCGGTATATCCATACACGGAATACCACTCAGCAATAAAAGGATTGAATAAGTTACAAATATATGAACTACAAACCATCAAACTAAGTGAAAGTAGACAGACAAGACTACATGTTTCCATTTATACCATATCCTAGAAAAGGTAAACCTGTTGTTAGAAAGATTAAATGATTGCTGGGATCAAGAAGGGCAGACCTGGGAATTGACTGGAAGAGGACCCTGTGATACTTTATGGGGTCATGGAAATGTCCTAAAACTAGACTTTGGAAGCAGTTGCCTAACTAAATACATTAGTCTAGTTCATTGAACTGCATACTTGAGTGATTTTATTATATGTAAATTATATTTCATTAAAGCTGTTAAAGACCCCCACACCATTCTATAAGGTGGACATTACCCCCATTTTGTTCCTCAGGAAATAGTCTCAGAGAGATTGGGTAATATGCTTAAGGTTAAGCAGATAGCCACTGTCAAACCCAATCCATGTTGGTAGTCACTGCTCTGTCGTACTTGTGGGGGTATGGGAGACCCTGGGAACACCACGAGAGCCGTGGGAGCTCCCAGGGATGGCAAACTCCACTGAGCTACAGCCACTGGGGGCTGCTGCTCTCCAAAGTAGTAGTTTGTTGCTAGGAAGACTGGAGTGAGTCCTGGGTTACAAATGCTGTCTAGAGACTTCTGCTGTTCTCAGAGGCAAAGTGCTCTCATGTGAAAAAGAAGGCAGATAGAGGTTGAACTTCTGACTTTCCCACTCAATAGTCATAAGACCTTAAGGAGGCCATCTGACTTCTTTCAGCTTGGGTTTCTTAATCGCTGAAAGTGACTCAAAGATGAACCACCTTTCTTACTGAATTGTTTTGTGTATTAAATGAAATATATGCTATAGAGGACCTGTGCCTTAGGAAATACTTAGTAAAAGTAAATTCTCTTCTGCTTAAGAAAAGGCACTCAGTCTCATCCACTGTTTAATAACCAGAGAGAATGAGATTGCCTTTTAAAAATTGTTTTTTACTGAGGAAAAGTAAATAGAAATCTTTCATCAGGTACTCTCCTAGGCATTAGAGTTACCTGGCCCTCAAATTCTACTCAGGATGTTGCAGTTGCAGGAAAAAAAAAAACCTCATTAATTTTATAATTATTTCCTTCCTTTCCTTTGTTTCTACGAAGACTGATATGTTTATTAAACTGTGAACATTTGTACGTGTGTCAATAAAAATATTAAAAAGTATGTCTGTGTGTATAACTTTCATGCACACACAAAAAACCCATGCATTATTTGAATCATGGTTGTATGGCAGCAAGTAAATGTTAAAAACTGTACAATGGAATCCTAAATGACTACACCAGAAGTATCAGGTGTTTATTCTATTAGGTCCAGGAAATGAGAACCTGGTAGCTGTCACTATATGCAAAATCTTACAATTTTTAAGAAATTTTATCAAAGTTTGAGATTAAACTCAAAGAGCCCAAAGCATTGTATATAATTATTTGACTAGGTAGTAACGAAGAGTCTTTGACTAGGTAGTAATGAAAAGCCTTCCCTCTTCATTGTGTCTGTCCAGATGGGGGTTCTTATACCTGACTGCATACAAATAACCTGGTATAAAAATTCTGATTTCCAGGGCTCTCACACCAGAAATGACGATTTTGTAGGGCAAGGGTAGGGCTCAGTAATTGGTGTCTTTTCTTTTAAACAACCCCTGGTGATTCTAGTGAAGGTGATTCTAGACCTTACTTAACTTATATCCTACTTCTCAAGGCCCTCTTTTTTCCAGGAGAATTTCCTATGATTATTCCAGTTGGGATTCTCCAATGTGCTCTTTGGGATATTATTTTGTGCTATAAAACAGGCTTTGTGACCGAGAAAGTTTGGGAACACATTCTAAGAAATACTCACTTCGTCTGTA